>NC_089880.1:7411071-7715000 GCF_040182565.1 Anser cygnoides | reverse complement strand
TTTCCCTGTGAATGTTACTGACTAGTGCACATCAGGAGGGAAGGTGTTCTGTGATCTGTAAAACAGCCTTCCATGTGAAGGCTGGGTCTATGTAGAATACTATTTGAATAGAAAGTAAGACTTGGGTAACCTATAGGGGGGGAAAAAAAAAAAAAGATACTTCCTAACTGTATCATGAAATACTACCTGGATTTGCTTACTTTCCATGTTTCTCTACCAAGATAGTGTCTCCAAATCCTGTACCTCATGTTTTAAAACAAAAACAAAAAACAAGCACCACCAACAAAAAGTGGGAGAAAAACAAAACAAAACAAAAAAAAAGAAAACCAACACACTGAGATCTGGACTTATTTCTCTTTTCCTATTATCTTCCCTTTTTCACCTCACATCTTAACAACTACATGTCTTCCTTTCTGATTTTGCAAGTCTTATCTCCCTCTTCCTTCCCCCCCAAAAAAAAGCTTCATTTTCCTGGCTGGATTGAATCTGTAGCTAATCCCTTCCTGTCTATTTGACCAGTGGTACCCTCTGCTTGTCTTTGCCTCCAAGGTCTGATGTGACTATTATTCTTCAGTTACCCTCTCTTAGTGTTACTGGATCTCAGGCCTTTATTTGTTCTAAAAGGATTGCCAGCTTTGATTTTTATTTTTTTTATTTTTAGTGAAGCTTTCTGACAAGAATGTTTATTTTCTGCTATTAAAATTTTACTTGGCTGAAATATGTGCAATATTGATAAATGTTATATTAATGTGTACAAAATGTATGTTTGTGGAACTCAACGTGAGCAGAAGCAAGTGGCAGTAAGATGCTGTGGGAGGAAGGACAAGCAGATGGTGATAGAAACCGCTCTTTCTGAATCTGTAGTTGTTGCTGAGTCCGGATGACATGAAGAAGTAGAATTCTTGATTTGGTTTACAGTCAGATATGTATCAGGGTGAAAACTACTTAATTTGCAATTTCTTTCTAGCAATTTAACCAGAATACGTAAGATTAATTGTTGGGTGATTCCTTCTAGTTCTACCCTTCACGTTTCGTCTTCCTGCGTATGGTTAGCCTTCTTGGAGTTAGGGAAGTGGTATTTATAATAATTAGGTTCTCTTTTTTTTCATGGAACCATGTTTTTGAGATGCTGTTGTAATACTACCTAAATAAAACCAGAACTATAAAACAAATCTTTATTCTTCACTTTCACTAATGTCTGGGTGACACTTTGAGTCAAAGAAACATCAGGAAAGATCAACTGCAGATAAGCTACTAATGTAGCAGTCTAAATTTGAAGAGCTTCTAGATAAGTTTCTTAACAAGTGTGAAGTCCAAAATACATGGAATAGCCTGGGGAAGAAGCAGTGCATCTCTACCACTACCATTGTAAATAATCCTTGCAAGAGAACCATCAATACCCTTAGGTACTACTACATGTCATTCTGGGTGTCATGCCACTCTAGTGGTTGCTTGGAAAGGGGAAGAAATCCTCACGAATTGTTCGTAAAGGACAAAACCACTGAACATCTTTTGTAAATGGTTACAATTGCTTTATCTCTGATCTCTTGGTCCTTATTCTTTCCAGAAGCCTATAAGATACTTCCAGAACCAAGACTGGTAATTAAATTTCAAAATGCTACAGGATAGCAAAAACAGGGGCATCAGAGAGGAGATGCATTTTATGGCATGTAATAAAATCCTACCTCTCTGACCAGTCTTTGTTCCACGGAAATGCAAGCTACTTGTCTTTCTTGATTGGTTATATTTATAAAACAATTACCACTTCTACTATCATTCTCCCCACTGTTTGTGTTTAACATCCACAGGTACAGATCACCTTTTTTTCAAAGTTCTTAGATTGGACCAACTTCTTGAACAACAGTTCTTCAATGATATTAGGCTTGGCAAGATGCTCCCTCTATTTCAGACCTAAAGAAAGGACTGAAAAGCTTCGTGAGTCACCCCTGTTGCACCAAGTCTCTGCCCTTCATTTGATAATCAGTCAACACATTACAATGCAGGAAAGTCTGTGAACTGACGGTTGGTTTTGTGTTAGGTGGAGATGTGAACTGTGGAACTGGTATGAACTTAGATATGAGTGGCTTAAAATGGTGTATTTTAAGAATATAACACAAGACTTGTAAATATAGTCTTACTGTCACTGACTGGATATTGTTTGTTTGATATGGTATTTTTAAAATAAACCTTGGCTACTCAAACTATTATGTGAAGCTGCACATTTCAATACAACTGCAGATTGTGTTGAACGTTTCTGCTTCACATTGTTCCACCTTCCCTTCCCTTTCACTCCAGTATCAGAGACCCCTATGTTTGCGATTCAAAAAATGAATCCTTTAATCTTCCACTTACATTCATTATTCATTGTGCATTGTCAGTGGATTGCTTCTTCAGCCTTGAATTAGAGATAATTAATCTTAGGGAAGCACTTGTAATTTTACACTTTATGAAGCACTATTGTCTTAGCACAGCAGTGCAGTGGTGGCAAAACGCTCTAATGCTCATTGTTGCTGTTCAGTATCTCAATATTTGTGTGCATTCAAGTCTTTATTTTGCTTATTTGTCTGTAGACTTATGTTGCGGCAGGCATGTTTGTGTTTTGCTTTAGAAGAACTTTTGTTAAGGCATCTTTCTTTTACACAGATTTTTTAAGCAGAACTAGATTAAATTGACATTTAAATGGTAAGGTTAAAAGACTTCTATTCTTACTACTGAAGAGGAAGTCTTGGAAAAGTGCTGGAGGAGTAAGCGTTCCTCTTTAGAGCAAGAGGAATGAAGTAGGCTCCCACCTTGGCATGTTTTGAAAGCGGTACCATGTGAAGGAACACTGACACATTCATTCATTTTACTTCAGAAGCTAAGTTAAATCAGTTGCTGGTAATTGCGCAAATACCGTCTGCACTTAGGAGCTAAGGCTTGATGTTTTCCATCTGGTGGTTAAATGTTTTTCAGCCTTCTTGCTCTGCGCAGAGCTTTCAAGGAGCAGGAGTAGTGTGTGAGCATCTATGTAAGAAGTTTTCTCAGGAATTTGATTTCATGTGTTGCAACCTTTTTGTTTAGTTTACACATCTGTGTAGGGAACAGTTTGTGTTCTGTATCTTAAAATAGCTTAGAAATAGTTCTAAAAGTACTGCTATCTCCTGACAGTACTTAAAACTGATATTTCTAGAATGCCAAAAGAATACAGTTTCAGTAAGAGCTTTAAAAGGTCCTCTTACATCTCTTGAGCTGTTTTTGCCTAATTGTTTTCAGGAATTAATTGCTAAATAGGGCATGGCACTTCTCAAAATGAAGCTTTTGATTACACTTTGTGAAAACGGATGCATCATAAAAATATTAAATATATTTTTTGCATATTAATAGGTTTTTCACAGCAAACATAATTACTTTGTAGAAATGTTAATCTTACCATAGTCCTTGAAAACAGAAACTAGGGAAGAATAATTAAAATTTTAAATAAGATTGCATTATACTCTATGCAATTTGTATGGACTAAAAAAACACAGCTACAACCTGAATTACCCTGTGATCCTGACCTTGTAAGTGGAGTCAAGAGTTAGAATTTATTGTTAGTACAACTGATGTCCAAAAAGGCTAACCAAAATGCAGGCTTTCCATTATTAGCCAGTTACAGTGATGCTAATACTTGTAGTCTAATTGCTGCTAGTTCCCAGCAGTTGATGTGCACAAACCTCTCCCTCCCCATGACCCCATTCAGGCTCACCCTCCTGGCTGGTCCGAGGTGTCCCCAGCGCCCCGAGCTCCTTGCTGGGAGGAGGATGCTGGGGGTGGCAGCTCCTTCCTCCTCCGCTACCAGCTGCCGTGAGTTCGTTTTGACATGCACTTGAAAGGATGTTGTTAAGCTTTTGAACTCTTTCACTGTGGCTTCTGTTTTTTCGTGTGTGTCGTTCTTCAGTGCTGAATCATCTTGTGGTGGTGAAGTGCAGAGGGTTTGGGTTCTGTTCGCACTAGTCTCCCCGGGGGCTGACATAGGTTTGTGCCTGGGATCCAAGTGGAGCAGCTTGGCAGACTGCAAGGATAATCTGATCGGAAGGAGAGTCACTGCCAGCTGTTTGGTACGACAGGGCAGAGATTCCTCAGATGCCATGGATTGGATGATGTGTTTTTATAATTTTGTTGAGGAGGTTAATGTCTGAGAAACTGGAAGTCTGGATTTTTAGGAAGAGGCCTTTACAGTCTGTTGAGGTTAGATCTGGGCCAGGACTGTAAATGTTCAGATTGTCTGTCTTTGTGTTTGTAAGGACCTCATAAGACTCAGTTTTTCTTGAACCATGTTATTTTATTCACGTTTGAAATACTAAGTTTAGATGAAGCTGAGACAAATTTGCCACTCAGCTGTATGAAGTGTAGCAAAACTGTAGGGGAGTCATGTTAATAAAACTTAAGTCTGACCTTTCCTGAGATCAGCTGCTTGGCCTAGTCTATGCTCTGTGATGGCTTAATAACAAATCAGAAATACTGGGAATGCCAGCCAGAATACCTGGACAAAATTTTGTCTTTTTCTTCCTTGATCCCAGATCTTTCCCAGTCCCGTGCATAGGGCTTTTCTTTGGTCTGTTACACCTCTGTGAGGGGTAATGATTTACATCCTTACTAGAGGGGTAGCTTATTTAAAAAAAAAAATAATTAAAAAAAATGCTCAGAATGTTTGCTTGTTTAGGTGTGTTGGGAAATACTGCTCGTATAGGTAAGTTAATAAGTCTGTTAGTAAGCAGGTGTCTTGAATTTTTGTATAGGTGGTGATTGATAGGTTACATGGGCAGTCTGTTGCCTGCCTGTGTTGTTCTATTCCTTTACAAATACCTGTCACTTATGACAGAGAAGTGAGAATTATTCTAAATGCAGGATAATAGATTTAATTTCTACCTCTTAACATCTGAGGAAGGTCCAGAACTTGGAAGCAGTCCTCATCTGCCACGTGCTGTGGCAGCCTCTGCTGAAGTTGTTATATATGTAATGTCGATTAACTGCCTGCAAGGGTTTGGCTTAGGTCAAAGTATTCTGTGCTCAAGAACAAAGAATCAAAATGTGCGTTTCCAGTGGAAACTCAGTAGAGAATTAAAGGGCTTGGTCGCTTAGCGGTAATCTAGAACGACCTGGGAAGTGTTTATGGAACTTGCCCATGGTAAAGCTAGCAGAAATACCAGGTAAGGGATTGAGTGAGGAATTGAAACTGAAACAGTCTTTAGCAGGTCCAAACTGCTCTCTCTTTTCCCCTGCCACATTGCAGGTCTTTTGTTTTTAAATCTTGAAACTGTGTTTTGAATAATTTCTCTACACTGCATGACCAGGTAATTTGTGTATGATTTTCAGTTTAAAAATCTGTTTGCAGCTTTGATTAGGCTCCCCAATATGTTGGGAGTTCTCCATATCTGCACCTGGATCTCGGTATCATGTATAAGAAATGTTCTTAACTCATTATCTAGGGCTTAGCAGACATGCACAACTTTGCCATGGTCCCGTACTTTATCCCCCTGCCACTCAGTGCACACTTTCATTGATTGTTTTTGGGAGAGGTGGGTGTAAAGTTTTCCTTTTGCTGGTCTCGTAGTTTACTGGCAAAGGCATTTATGATCTCATGCCTTCTAAGTACTTTCACTGTTAATGTGCTACCTCTAATATTTTGAAGTTTCCTAAGTATTTCCTAGAAAAAAATATTTCAGCCCTTCATGACAGTAGCAGGTGGTAGGACTATTAGTCTATTGTCAAGACGATTAAAGAGCAATGCTTTTTCATTCAGATTTGAAATCTATAGCAGATGCAGGCTGTTTCATCTCCTTAACTAAATGTGTTTTCCCAACCTTAATAAATAAACTCTTGTCTTTTCTATCAATGCTATTTGCCGTTTAATACTTGTACCTATAATTTCATATATAGTACTAACGCTTTTCTTCTCTTACATCTGAAATTGCTTTATTTCTTAGTGTTAGCATTCCTTTCTTGTTACTTACCCTGCTGTGTTTCTGTTATATCCCCCTCAGTCTCCTCCTTGAATAATTACTTGTAGCTCAGTCTGTTTATTTCCCATCATCCTGGCATTAATATACAAGTAGTTGTGAGATGTTTTATTCCCTTTCTTGGTAGAGTAGTTTTGTTTTCTTCTTTCATTCCTTCTCTCCTGTTTCTTCTTTTTCCCTGTCTCCAGGCTTGGCATTTCAGTTCTTGACTTAGCTGTCTTTTTGAGAAAGTGAATCTTGCATCCGCTGCGGTCTGTTTTTTCTATGTCAGATCTGCAGGCAGGAGATGGGCTTTCTGAGGGGGAGCAGCGGCTAGACAACAGCATGTGAGCTCTCGGAGGGCTGCGATCCGCTACTGAAATCCCTAGACTTGGTCTTTCAGTTGATTAAAGGAATGATGTACTTGGGTTTATGTGGCAAGGTTTCGGTAACAGGGAAGCCCCAGGTCTCTGTGAGAAGACTCCAGAAGCTGCCCCTTGTTAGCCGAGAGCGTTGTGGTGGGGTTTAGCTGCCCGTCGGCGTGGAGCCACCACAGCCTGTGTGGATAGTGCTGCACGTGGAGGTGAGGTGTGCCGGATCCTGTCTGGGTGGACTGGGTTTGAACTGTTTTGGGGAGAGTGCAAGTACGTGTGATTCAGGTGGGTGGTTATGCAGCTGGTTTTAAGAGGTCTACTCTGAGTACCAAAGGCCTGCACAGAGGTCTGGAGCTGCTTTTTTGTGTGTCTGGGCTTGGTGGCATGATAGGGTATGTAAGTTTTCAGATGTTTGAGGTTTTTGTTTAGCTGTTGCAACCAGGTAACAGTGATCTTCACAGCATGTGACATCTCTTCCTGGAGACTACCTAGAAAGAAAAGGTGTGCATTGAAAAGATGTAACTGGAGAAAGTTATCTCATAACATTACAGAAACTCGTGGTGCATCTCTGTTATTCTTCTGTGTCGCTCCACATCTGGTAGGCAGGCCTCTCCGAATCCACTTCCTTGGATTCAGAAAGTAATGTGGAATGGGAGAGGAAGGATTCACTGGAAAAGCAACAACTTGGTCGCTTCTAAGGGGGATTTATCACTTGGTGGCGGTATATGGAGAGATGCAAATCTGAGAAAGTGAAGTGGAAAGGGAATCCAAGGTGGTAAAAACAGTGAAAATTGAAAGAATTTAGGTCAAATATAAATGTGGGTAGAATGAGGGTAAGGACTCTTAATGACAGGAAAAAATTGCTGCAAACAGAAATTAGTGGAGGGTAATGTGGTTAACCGTGGAAGAGGCAAAGACAAGATACATTGCAGAATAATTTGGAGCAGATGGGAGGTGGAAAAAATGACAAGCAAAGGTGCTTAACTGTAAAAAGCTATAAAAGTCAAGGTGACAGGTGAAAAAAATGCTCTAGTAAACAAATTACAGAACCCAAATCTCTTCTTCCCTTGCTGAAGGGAAGGAAATGGGAGAGAAAGAATCAGAGGTGACAGTGAAGTTTTGATCCTGCGGGAGCAAAAGTGCATGCGTTATTTAAAACAAAAGGAGGACTGTAACAAGAGATTAAGAAAGGCAGGCATGCTCAGTCCTAGAAAGAATCCGTCTCTGATAATGGTGTGGTAGGTGTGGGAGAAATAGCTGACACTTGGACTAGAACCATCTTGAAGGAGAAGTGCTGAATTATTGCCGTGTATTTGAATAGATATGCAGAAGTGGCAGCTGAGTTCGTGGAGAACCTGTACTTCCAATGTAGCTGTTTCCTATGAAAGGGCTAAAAGTACTGATATAGCACCAAAATCAGTACGTGGGGGTTGCAGTGTTTACAATTGCACTAAGTATTATATTTTGCTTGTGTGAAACTTGAACTGCTCGATAGATGTTATGTGATAATAACGATGACTCAATTTGCTTTTTTTAATCACTTAATTGTCTTATCTCTTGTGTGTAGATATTTGATTTAATGGATGCCAAAGCCCGTGCTGACTGCATCAAAGAAATAGATCTTCTAAAGGTAAAAATATTTATCTTGAAGAATAAAAATGCAGCCATTATCAAAGTACGTTATTTTTTTCATAGATATACCTGAAGTGTCCACCAGTAGCTGTGTAGAGCTTTTATAAGCCTCACTTAAGGAATCTATAATCTATAATCACTTTAAAAGTTAAAATAGAGAATTAAATCCTATCGAAAAATGCATAACTTTTCAAGTAGAAGTTTCTACTAAAAATATGATATTGTAGTTAAGTGTCTTGTGTGCAATAAAATACTTATTTTAAAAATTGGCTCAGCTGTTTCAACAAGTTTTATCATATTATTGCACAGATGCACTGAAAGAAAAGATCCTTTAAAGTACTGACATGAATCATCGTCTTGATCCTAAAACTCCACCATGTTCTTGCAGGCTTGCATGTTATTGCAAAATGTTCCTCTGTAAATGCTTTTCATAAAAGCATGTACTGTTTGTATCATACTATAATATATTTTAGGTGTGTTATTTGCCTAAATAAAAATGTTTCATTCATAAAATATAAGACACTACACTAAAACATGCATTGTAAATCTTTTCTTAGCAACTGAATCATCCAAATGTAATTAAATACTATGCGTCATTCATTGAGGACAATGAACTGAACATAGTCTTGGAATTAGCTGATGCTGGAGATCTTTCTAGAATGATAAAGGTAGGAATTAACTTTTAAAAATTATTGCTAAAAGGTTTCAGTGTTGAACTTCTTTGACTTCATTCTGCTTGCTCACCACTGAGTTGAATGCAGTTAAAATGGCAAAAACTGGAGAAAAATTGAGTATTTGTACTGACTTTTTTATGTATGCCCAGTGTTGATGCTTAACAGAAGTATTTTTTACACTGTTATCTACAGTGTAAGTGCAGGTGAGGACATAACTAGACTTAATTATATTATTTTCTGTGGGGAGGAAAAAAAAGCTAATGAAAAGCACTGTCATCACCATTTAGAACAGTGCTTTTTGATGGCTTTCCTGATTTTGGCACAACTGTGTTTCGTGTTAGAACATTCTATACTTTATGCTAGTCTTGAAAGCAGAGGGGGCTGGTGTCACAAGGCAGAAGTGATTTCCTCTGTATCTTGAGCTCTAACTGCTAATCACTTTAGCAAACAAAATAATGATTGAAATGGAAACAACTGCATGGTTTTGTAGGCCTAGTTAAATATGTTGTCTTGAGACTAACATATTTTGAAAATGCATTTTGTAATTTGGTTGAAATCACGTACGGTGAACTTGTTGATAAGTGATTGTGTGCTATAGGTTAAGTGATTTTTTTGTACTTCTTAAATGCCAGTTCTTTAGCTCATCAGAAAAAAAATTATCTAGAAGCTGTTGTATGAACTTCATATGCTGAAACTTGCATTAACTTTTAACCAGCTTTTTTTAAATCTTTGTTTGTCATCTGACAACCACCTCCCCTGTTTCCCTACCCTTTTTCCCCTGGGTCTTGGTTTTATTATTTCCCTTTGGTGTACTTTCTTGTGTGTGCACCAACTTTATTGTTGTCAACATAGTGTAACTCAGGGAACAAATACCGCCAGTCGGTTAGCATTCTCTCAGCAACTGCCAGGCACAGAACAGAGTTGTGCTGTTTTGTTTAGGACCAACATGAATAGAGAATGTTAATTTCTTCATTAATGACTTTCATAGTTTGTGGTTTTGTTTTTTTTTTTCCTTTGAGCTTTTTGGAGAATGTTCCCTTCTAGATTGATAATTGTAAGGTAGGACAGTCAAAATTGGGTTCTAAACTGGTTGACAGGGTTCTGTTAATATTTACATCAAAATCTGATATTTTTCTTCATCTCATGAATTATTAATTCTGTGGGCTTACATTTCATAAAACATAAAGGAAGGTTTGTCTTTTCTTTGGAATGTTCAGTTTTGACACAACAGTTATTAATATGAGTACTCTGTGACAGATTGCCTTATGGCATGTCTGGTCTTATGACCCATTGAAGCTTTTTCTGCCTTCCTTCTTCCCCCCCCCCATTTTTATTTTTTTTTTAAATCCAATGTGTGAATAATGGCTCCTTCAGTGCAGTTGGCCTCATTACACCTTGTCCAAGTCGGTGGGCATTTCTTTCAGGCTCGATCTTGGAGGCAGTTTGTGATTCTCCTCTTAACACAGGGATCATGTTTAATGTAGCAAACTTAGATTGCTGTTTGATGTTAATGACAGCCTATCAGGCTATTATTAAATATGTATGAGGTGTCACAATGCACTCAGTCTTCATGCTGCTTGTGGAGGAAATGATTTGGTAGACTATTTGGATGATATCAGCATAAGTGTGGATGCATTGGTTACAGTGTCTTTTGAACAAAATAGTTTAAAAAATGCCTGAAAAATAAATAATATGTATCGGGGTGGAAACTTCCTAGCAAAGTATCTGCCTGTCACATTACAAAGGTCAGTAACTGTGTTGTGTTAGTAAAAAAAATAAAAAAATAATTAAAAAATCAAGCCATGCTTTGGTTTCCAGTATTCTTACTAGTCTGCTGCTTTAAGTTTGTTGGAGGACGTAGTGCCACCCCCAGAAGAGTGGTTGGGTGTCTGGCTGCTGTGTGATTTGTAGAAACAAGGTTGGAACATGTTTTTGAAATTGTAAATGACCACAGTTTGAATGACAGTGAAACCACCGTGAATGTCAAGGAAAACTGCTTAACTGGTTTACTTGGGTATTTGTTATGACATTATTGGCACATCGGAGAATGCTTGCAAAGCTGCTGTGCCTCACAGTGCACCTTAATGAATTCTTTAGTTCTTCCCTTAATGAACCACATCGTCGCTGTCCAGCTTTTCTACTGTCCCTCTTGTTACCTGTGAATAATACTCTCTTTGTCCCCGCTGAGTAGACAACTGAGGAAAATCACTTGATGTATTCATACTGAGGACCAATAATGGATTCTAATAGAATTCATAGAATTTGCTGTATGGAGGAAAAAAAAAAGAAAAAAGTTGTGCATTGGCATTTACGAATCTCATAATGAAATCAGAAGCATCTCATGCGTGCTCTCTCTTCTCTCCCTGTGCCCCCCTGCCCCAATTTAATCCGGTGATTGAATAAGAATCTCACTTTATCCCTGCCCCCCCGGATGTTTCGTCTCTCACAGAAATATGTTTCTGTACAGCCTTTGTTTTTAACGGCCAAATTCTTGAACATGTCACGTTAGTAACACAGAAGAAGAAAATTACTAGTGTCTGGGAGATACTCATTTGATTATAAACTTGGTTTGGCACTGGAACATATAGCTGGGTACTGTGTAAGCACTGTGTAGAGGTGGGGAAAGAAGGAAAGAAAAGTCTAAATTTTTCTGTATCTGTAACTTAGATTGCTGGATAGTATTGCAATGAAAAGATGACAAATAAATAACTGTTGTACCTGTTTCCTGTAGCTTATGGTTGTCAGTGTCTGTGGTCTCCACTGTGTGGTGGTCTTAGGGTAATCCAGCTCCTGAGGTTACAGGTAGTTGATGGAGCCCTTGGGTTACCTTGTCACACCACCTCCTTGCAACGCAGAAATGTGTTGTTAAGCAGGGTTGGGGCTTGATCTCCTTTACTGTTAATCATGGTTCTCTTCCACCACAGGGACAGGTTGAACAGTGTTCTGTGGGAGCAAAATTGCTGACTTGGACAGGATTTTTTTTTATTTTTAAGCAACAATTGATATATATTGGATAAAGAAAATGCCATAAACAAATAAGAATCTGCTAATTGCATTAGCCAAGAAAATACATTAGAATGATTCAGTAAAAAAAAATAAACAAGCTTGTGCTAAAGGTGCTGAAATAATATAATTTCAAGTCTTGCAGAATAATTAGGATGCTTTATTTAAAATTCAAGTTACTAGGTGTAAGAAGGGATGTTTTGAAGACACTGCAATGCTTGTTTTAAATATGATCAGCAAAAAGCTTCTAGGTCTATTTCCTTTTTATAGATATTTTTAGTTTTTCTGGCAAATAATCTTTCTATACCAAAAAAAAAATGCAAACTTTAAACTGAATAAGTCATCCAGATCTTAAGGAACTAAATCATGTTTTGGGAGTGAGCTTGAAAGCTTTCATCTAAAAAGTTGAAAATATGTTAGCTAGTAGCTTTCTCAAGAAATGGGGAAAAAAAAAATCGAATTCCACAAAATGTCACATAGGCACTTTAAACACTATTCAGAGAATGCTTTAATGTGTATTTTTTCAGGGTTAAGTTTAAAAATAAAACTACAATTATCTAAGTTAAATAGGCAAATATTTTAAAACACGAAAAATTTGTAAACGATATGAACTTCATACTGATTTCTCTTTTTTTTTTTTGTAGTTGGGAACAGTGTATTCATTGTCCTTATCTATCTATCTATCTATATAGTTGTGCTTGTGGGGTAAGTTTATATATATGGATGTTTGCATATTTATGTATTTTAATCGGACAATTTAAACAGTGATAGCTATTTCCTTGCAATCAACTGGTGCGTATCTGGATCGCTAGTTGTGGCGTTGCAGTAGCTGGGCCTCTGCTTAGGCAGGTTTTAAGTCTCATTGATTATCATTCTGATGTTTCATCTCTGATGGATATTTTGGGCTTCCCTGGGTGGAATAGCGTCAGGCAGCTCTCTTCTCCATGTGGCCTGGGATGCAAACCCTCCCTCCTCTTCGGATGCCAAAAGATATTAGCAATGAGCTTTTTTGGAACTCATTTGCAGTGCTGAAGGTGTACCGCAGGCTTTTTGGTACATTTCAGAGCACACGTTGGCTCTAAGTTGACTTTGTTTAATTGGAAGAGTGATACTTCTCTTTGTCATGGTAATGGGAGGATCTGGGGGAGAGTGAGGCTCGGGCACCACTTGTGTGGGGAAGAGGTGCGGTGTCAGAATGCACCAGGTCAGGTGTTTGCCTCTCCCAGGGCATCACCCAGTGTGTGGGGAGGGAAACCCTCAGCTGGCTCAGACAAAACTGGCTGTATTGTTCGGCTGCCTTGGTACTGATTTACGGTTTTAACAGTTGTATGAGATTCTGGGCCTTTGTGTTTGGCAGGCTGGCGGGACAGAAGTGGTGTTTGCGATGCAGTTTGGCTGGCAGTGTTGCAGATGCTGTGTTCTGCTGTGCGCGCACCCCGGCTGGAGCAGGACAGGAGCTCTGCTCACTGTTGGGGCTGCCAAAGGTTCAGCTGTGTGGGAATGTGTTTTCAGGTTGTCAAAATATAACAACTTCATACTAAAAAAGTTCTATGCTAGCTGACCTCTTCAGAGTGTGTTTCCAAAAGATGTATGATTTAGTAGAAGGCGAAGGAAAAGTGCATTATTCTGCCAAGGTGTGGTTTTTATTTATTTGTTTGTTTTAAAATCTAGTAAGCGTTTCTTCTGAAAAACTGTAGCCCTTATATATTAAAGCAGACATAAAACTTGGAAAGTGGATTTCTCTTAGAGTGATGGCCATGAAAACTCACACGAAGTGAAATTCTTCAAAGAGAAGAGTTCGTATTGCCCAACAGGAATTGCAGGAGCACAGCAGCCAAAGTGGTGAATTTCCATACATGCAGAGCTGCACAAACCTCTTGCATATCCTAGTGCTGGCAGCGCTGTATACCACCTGAGCGACTATGAATGCTTCAATCTATAGCACAGGTGACTGAAATGAAATTGTTTTGCCAGAAACAGCTTTTTTCCAGATGCTTTGGATGAGCTTAAACTTCCCTGTCCCTTAAAGGGTATTTATTCTTTCTAACAACAGAGAGAAGAGAGCAGTCTGAGCAGAACATAGACGAAGAGTAGATGGGGACAAGCAGCCAAGCACTCCTGGAGCAGGGAGAGGATCTGACTGAGACGGGGGAAGGCAAGCGAACTGGGACTAGCTG
The DNA here is from genome assembly GCF_040182565.1 of Anser cygnoides. NCBI lineage: Eukaryota > Metazoa > Chordata > Aves > Anseriformes > Anatidae > Anser > Anser cygnoides. The sequence goes on along the minus strand of NC_089880.1, from coordinate 7,701,183 downwards.
GTGAGCAGTTAGTGAGACAAGGTAGACTGGGAAGTGACCACTCAAGGCGTTAGAGGCTGAAGAGCATAGGAGAATGAGAACCGGAGTAATGCGCTGAGAGAAAGGGGAGCCCCAGTGCTGAAGATGAACACAGTGAGCCAAGCAAAGGACCGATTATGTTGCCAGAAGGCAGGACAGGCTGTGCGGGGACCCTGGGCAGACAAATGGACTGTCAGTAGGTGGAGAGCCTGGCTGGGGTGATTTGGACAGGCTGGGGACAGGCAGTGATTGCATAAGCAGAGAAAATGGGTTGAAGAGACAGGAATGGGGAGGGGACAGGTCTTGGACAGGGGTAGAGAAGAGGCAGGCTGTGCAGGAGTTATGGATCCCCCAGAGGTAAGGGGAGCACAAAGAAGAGCCTGTCCTGCAGGGGGTACTGCCCTACTAAGAGTGGAAGGGGACTGATGGTTCAGGAGCGCTGCTGTTCTGCTGCTGTCAGCAAACGTGCACGAAGTCTGCAGGCGTACCCATCTGGTATCTACTGAAGGATGATGCTCTGTTGTGCAAGTTGCTTGGTCAGCTCCAGCACTAGCTGTGGCTGTAAAAGTGCCAACTCTGGTAAGCTGCATGTAGCGATATGATGGAGAGCCTGCGTCTCTGTTGTTATTTTTATGCTTTTTGTAAATCGAGGGAATTGCATATAACCTAAGGAAGCAACACTGAATCTGCAAAAGCAGGCATTCAAACCTAGCGAATTATACAACTGAGTATCTTACACTCCAGCAAATTACAGGTTTAGTTCTTCCTTGACAAACCACTGTTCTGCTCGGTGTTAAGGAAGGATGCAGCTACTCTGGGTGGGAATTATGCTTGTGCAGTACACGCTGTAATTTGTTGTGGCTGTGCTGCTGCCTTTGCTGTAGCTGTAGTTTCCAAGGCAGGGAATTTAAGGAAGACAAAGGTTTCCTGGTTAATGCAGTTGAATGCTGTTCCAAAGACTATCCTTTCTTACTGCCTCTGGTACTGGTCGTAAGGGATACTGTATAAACCACTTCAACTGCTTTTTTGATGGGAACTGTAATTGCTTATTCTGTATTTCTGATAATCAAGGTAGAACTGGGGTTTGATTTGTAGAAGCACTGAGCGTTCACAGCTTCATCTGATCTGAGCAGAAACTGTGCTTTGAAGATGAACTGTTTCATAAAGCTAAGTATGTTGAAAAGGAGGTGCTTAAGATTGGTGCCAAAAGTAATTAACACTTTTGATCTTAATTCTTTGCTCCCCATTCTAGTCTGTAAAATAGGGATATTACTATCTCATCATTTTTAAGGCCGTTTGTGAAGATAAACCTCACAAAGTTTATTTTATGAATTTGATGTTCCAAGGATGTGTATCAGGAAGCTTCCCTCCCCAGTTTATATTTAATAATAGGCTTTGAATAGTGCACGCTAAATAAAGCCTTGAGACATTTTGAAACTGCTCATTAACTGAGTGTCATGAATGAATGAGAAAAGGGTCTTTTGAAATAATAATTAAAAAAAAAAGGAAAACTGAAAACTGCTCGCACACTCTTGGGGGAAGAAAGTCTGGTGGCTTTAATTCTGAGGGTTTTTATATGCATATTTGCATCCAAATGCTTGACATAGTGATTTTGAAAGAAGTATTTTTTAAAAGTAGTCTTTTGTGCATTTTTTTTTTCGTGATAATGGTTTATTAGGGCTGGCAAATGCAAGTTTTAAAAAGTGGCTCCTGACTTGCAGCATTTTTGTTTAGCATTTGCTTATGTTTTATAATATAGAGCGGTTTACCATCTTAGTGAAAGTATGACATTAATAAAAGCTTCAAATATTTGCATTTTTTCCTTAATATTCTTTCATTTTGTGGCACCTTTATTCTTAGGTTGTTTTTCTTGTGTAGGCATTTTGGAAAATATTTTTAAAAGACAGCATCACTTGAAGAAGCACATAATAGTGGGGATGCTCTAACACAGTATGTGTTACGTACAGATCAAAAGATCAGAACTAAATTATTATTTTTTTTTAATGCCTTTTCTTAAATGCTAAACTTGGGGCTTTGAACCAGTCAGGTTAATTTTTGCCACTAACGTTTTTTAAAGCTACTAAAAAGCTTTTTCTTAAACTTTTTTTTTTTGTAGAATTGAAAAAATGTCTCCTTACTCAACTTGGTTTATCTGTGCGAGTTATGTAGTAACAACCGAGGCTGTTGTTTCCAGTGGAAGCAGTCACTCTGTGAGTGCGGTTGTACAGTCACAAAAGAAAAAGAGAAGGCAGAGCCGTGTCAGGGCAGGGAAGCTGGTTCTGGTAAGCTCTTGCTCCCCGGCCACGTGCTGGCCCCTCGCCTTGGCTCTCAGCTCCCAGGCGAGCAGCGAGAGCAGTTTCCCACGTGCAGGTAAGGTACCTGTGTGTGCCAGGGGAAGGAACGCTTCTGTCTGCCCCTGCCACTGGAACAACGAGAATAACTGGGCAGATTTCCTGCTCAAATCAGCGCTGTTTTGTCAGATGGACAGTCCCCATCTCACAGACACCGTGCCTGAAGCTATTGTGTAAGCTGGCTGGCGTTCCTCTCAAGGAGTGTAATGGTGTCAGTCATCTACGTATAGTTAACTTGGTGTTAAACTTCGCTGCTCTGTTCAGATAGATCTAGCTGGAGCAGAAGTGCTTGGGGTGTTGCATCTCCGCCTTCGCTCACTGGTGCAAGAATTGTTTGCCTCCCTGACTCTTCTTCAGAGAGAAAGGCGAATGGAAAGGTGTTCTTAACCAATGGTTCTTAGTGCCTTTCTTGTCTGAGATGTCCTGCAAACAATGCTGGAGGATTATTTTTAGGTTTTCACCCAGTTTTTGTAAAATTTCCTATGTCAGTGTTCGTACTGTGTGAGTAACTTTCTGAGAATGGAGAGAAGATTTCAAATTTGTCTGCCTTACTTGTAAAATGAAAAAAAAAACAAACAACAAAAACCTTAAAATGGTAACCTCTGTATTTACTGTGTCATGCCATTGCTTTTTATTAGGAGGTAGAGTTAATGATTCAAACACAAATTTCACATCTTCATGCTGTACCAGTTTTCCCAAGGGGCTTTATTGGAGAGAGATGCATGTAAACAAATACTGTTGAATTTAAACGTGGCTGTGTGTTTTAAGAAGCCCTGCTCAGCGGTAACTGCAGGGACAATGAAAATGATGCAGTATTGGAAATTTTATTTTAGTGGCTCTGCAAGTAGATCTGGTTTTGTTAGGTGATCTTGATCTCTGAATGCTGTATGTTCCTTTTTTTTTTTTTTTCATGAGCAAAACCATTAGGTGGGAACAGAGTGATTGTAGGTCAGGTAAAATGAAACGAATCCTTGAAAAAGCAATTGAATGGAGATACATATCTCTCTGTATATTCAGGTGATTTTGGTCAGAGCTTTGTAAGGGATCACAGTTGAATCAAGAATGCTATTAGCAGTCTAATTAATAGATTATTAGCATAAAAATATATACTAAAAATGGAAATAAGAAAATTTTGACTTGTATTTTTCTTGCAATATTTCTATTTCTTTTAAGTAGGTGTCTTTATTTTGATTGTGTGTGAAAGGAGAATGTGTTTGAGGAGAAGTTTGTCTCTTTTTTTTTTTTCATTTGTTGTTGTTGGTTTGTTTCTCTTGGGGGGGGTGGTGGTGGGGAAGGTACACTTTCATTTTAGTAGCCTGGCATTCTGCTGAACAGAGCCAGACAAAGCTCCTGGGACGCTGCTTTTCTGCTAGAACTATAGAACCTTTTAAATAGAAAATAATTTGTATAGAAACTCCATTTCTAGATGTGAGTCTCAGAATCATGTAGGTGTTGCTATCCATCATTACCAGCCTTTTTTGATCCAGCAAGCCCATGCCAGTTCAGGTTTGTTCCTGTCGCATTGACGAGGTGAGACTCCTGCCTGCACTTAGTAGTGAAACTACTAAGTAGGGAAACTACTAAGTAGGGAATCTGCGTGGTTTCCTACTACAACTGCGCAGCCTCCTCTGCCCTCTCTCTGTTCTCCCCAAGGCAGCAGTGTGCTCAGGTGGCCAAGAAGGCCAACAGCATCCTGGCCTTAATCTCAAATAGCAGGGCCAGCAGGACCAGGGAAGTGATTGTCCACTGGTGAGAGCTCAAATACTGCATCGAGTTTCGAGTCCCTCAGCAGGTAGGGTATTGAGGTGCTCGAGCACATGCAGTGAAGTGCAACAAAGTAGGTAAAGGGACTGGAAAGCAAGATACACGAGGAATGGCTGTGGGGACTGGGGCTACTTAATTTGGAGGAAAGGAGGCTGACAGGAGACCTCATCTCTCTGTGACTACTGGAAAGGAAGTTTCAGAGAGGAAGGTGTCAGTCCCTTTTCTCAGGTGCAAGTGTCAGGACATGAGAAAACAGTCTTAAGTTGCAACAAGGGAGGTTTAGATCAGACTTCAGGAAGAATTTCTTTACAGACAGTGGTGAGTCCTATCCCTAGAGGTATTTCAGAGATGTGTAGATGTGGTGCTAAGGGACATGGTTTAGTGATGGGACGCGATAGGTCAGGTTGATGGTTGGACTTGGTGATCTTGAAAGTCTTTTCCAACCTAGGTGAATGACTCTCTGTGATCCTACATTTAAAAAGAATCCCAAAGAAACACAAGCAGAAGTTTCTAAGAATGTCATTATGTGTTAGTTGGCGATTCCTTCCTGCATCCTTTTCCTCTTGATGAAGTTCAGATATCTTCCCATAAGTATGTGGTTGTTGATTCACCGTGTTCTGATAAGTCTGATCTTCTAATCTTCTGATAAGTCTAGGTAATCATATATCAAAAAATAACTTCATGATTTTGTAAGCCACCAGTGAAGTTGTGAGAACAGACACAGTTGCCATCAAAACGTGAAAGAAGGGAAAGGGAATTTCTTTAAAGCAAGGAAACAATCATTTTTTTACTTTTACTTTTTACTTTTTCCCTAGATTCCCTCTTTCAGAAGGCAGCTCTAGCCTAGAGCATCCACAGCAGCAAGACTCAGGTGAATGTTCTTGTGGGCTAGTTTGATGCTAATTTAGGAGCAGATTTTTTTTTACACTTACTCTGCAAAACCTGTTCAAATAATGAGTTTATCGTCTTTCTGCAAGTGATGTTCACACACCTCTTCATTTCTAGAGTCTAGCTTGCTTCTTAAACCCACATTTTTAAAATTTTTCCCTTCTTGTTTACTGAGGTCTAAGCCAGCCTAAATGATACCTTAAAATCCTGTGAGATGCCACCATCAGAACTGAATACTATTTTCTTTTTTTTAAAGCATGGCTACTGAGGAATAGGCAGTCATACCTGAAATCTGCAATTTTATTGAAATCTTCTGTTCTTTGTTAATCTGCAGGAAATTCTTAGGTTTCTTACAAGAGCCAGACGTAGTAGTCCTACATACTTCCTTTAGATTTAGTCTTCCAACTGCCCTTGTTAAGCCTAGATAAGACCATTTGCTAATTGCTGTCACTTTTGCTTTTGGAATTTGACCTTTAAAGCATCATTTTTAGAAACTCAGTATAATTTCATGCTTTCATATTGACTTCAAACTTTTTCCCCATCTATCTTTCACTTTTTTTTTCCTGTCTCCAAGAAATTGAATGGCATACGCTGTTTATGTGCAAGGCAGCTATATTTAACTTTACTAGGATGGAAACATTTGGAGAATATTTCATTTTTCTTCTAACAATTCATTAGGGAAAACCTGGAGAGTTCTATTTTCCCATAATGAAACTGCTCAGTAAGACTGTAAAAATGGGACAGAAAGACAAACTGGTGATATAACTTGCCTACCTTAAAGCTCTTTAAGGCATTTGAGTAGCAAATCTACATGCAGAAAAAAAACACATATTAAATGACTGAATTGCAGTTTTATCTGTACTGACATTGTGAAAACTCTTCTAAGCAGCTTTTTGTGATTCCATTCTCAACGATGGAGATGGAAGTTTCATGGGATATGGCTTTTGAAATGGCTAATTCTTGCTAGGAGACAGTCTGCTGCGTGAGCATGCCCGGTGTTCCTTATTTACCTGGTAAAACACTAGCTTGCAACAGAGCCCAGGTTTTTAATGCACATACACTAGCAATTTATTTTTTGCCCAGTTTCAACAACGTTGAGGCTGATCTTTCACCTCAAATGGGATTTATGTTTTTTTAAAATGTCACACCCTAGAAGGTCAAGGATCAGAGGGACATCAGGACTGCCCTGTGAGCTTCAGATATGCGGAAGAAGCAGGAGAATAGGAAAACACTGAAGATGAGATTACTTCAGAAAGCTTTATGTCAGGGCATACTCCTTTGAGGTTAAATTTGAACAGGTGACGGTAACGTGTACTATGAAGGGTAACTTTTGATTGCATGGACCTTAGACTGCTTAAGACACGACAGCACTAGGCAGTGAGCTAACACTGAAGTGCTTGTGGTGCTGCTGTGCTCTGCTACAATAAAGGATGTTACTCTTTTGCTGTTGTGTCTTTTGCCTTTTGGCTTCTCCAAAGGAAATGGCAAAACCTGCAACCATTAGAACTGCATTTTTCATTGGAGACTATTTTAAAATAGGGGAGAGAGAGAAAAGCATCCTGCTTTGAGTGCAGTTAACACATGCTATATGGATTTAATTATGCTGTTTGGCATAAAATAGGTGTAAATTTGACTGTTTCCAATCAACTTATATTTCTTGTTAGAAGGTAAGGGTCCAAACAAGAATGGGATTCCATTTCTTCATTGACTTTTCCAAGAACACTGCATACTGGACTGTTTCCTAGAAACATACAATTTATTTCAGCAGCTAGTTTTGCAAAATCGGTCCTTCCTAGTGGTGGAGTCTTTTCATCACTGTCTTGCTTATTGGTGGACAGTAGCCCAAGAAACCATTGAGAATATGTATTTTGATGAAAAGAGTGTAACTAATTACTACACAAAATAATGTTCAGTGAATTTATCTTAAACACATAGGTATTTTTACTTGTAAATTTAGAAATAACCCAGTGTCTTTGTTCAGTTTACTTATTGCTAGCAAACTTAACAGCTCTCTTTGACATCCTCTCTAGATGGATGAACATTCAAAATCTACAGGGCTAATAATTGATGTTTTCAGGAAGAGAAGTTATTAGTATCATGAAAAATTGAAATGCTTTCAGTAGAATTAGACTACATCTTAAATTGTTGTTATATTGTATGCTTGCACTGTAAGAACTGAAGCAGATTTTGTAGTGAAAGCCATCAGTGTATTTTTAAAGTACATAGGAATGGAAATCCATAATGGAAGGTATTTGTATTTCAGACATTTTGTGAATGGTGTTTCATCACTGCTTGTACTTAGATTTCAGTTAAAATAAATAAATAAAATCAGAATGTTTAAATAAAATACCTAGTTATAATTATGATAATTTCAGAATGCATTTTAAATCAAGGAACTATGCTTTCATGTGCACGTACTTACATGTATTGTGTGTTTGTTTTTAAATGAAAAGAAACCTGGTCTCCATCTTCCTGTTGACATCAAACAATCCTCTGATATGCAAATCCAGCTATGGGGAGAACAGATACACAGGGCTTGTTTGGATTCAGTCCAAGACTGAGAAAATTATATTTAAACAAGTAATTTATATTCTTTGCCTCATTTAAATGAAAATGCATTTTTGAAATAGTCCCTATAACTAAAAACACTTTGGTGAAATTTTATGATCCTTTGTATGACTGGTACGTTTTACAATAGCTATTTTAAAATCATTTTTCTTGTACTCCTGCATGTCTCAGTAATGTGTAGATGCAGCTGTCAACTTCTCAGTGGCACATTTGAACATAGCATATGAAAATATTTTTATTTTTCCAGGGTAATAAATGTTTGTTGTATGAACTTAGGGTGTGTATGATTGTGAAGTGTGTACGTGTGTGTACACACGCTATTAAAATACATCTAAGTATTTTTCTTTCTATCTGAATTAATTAATGCTGTTCATGTATTTCCTTCGTCAGTTTAAATCTGTCAAAATAAGAATTCTTTAAAAAGAGACAAAACGAGCAACAGTTTTTCAGTCTTCTCACCTTTAGCTGCAAAATTCTTAATGATCAAAATTGCACGTTTTGACATTGGCTGAATTCCAGGTTTTCAGTATGTATTTTAGGAGGACTATATTTCAGTCCCTGAATATTATATTTGAAGGTGATGTGTTTAGCAGAGCATAATTATGTTTTATGTAAGTTTTAACAGGCTATAGAACTGCTACCAGTTATTGGGAATGGTTGTTTATACATGATGAGAAATACTTGAACAAGAGTTTGATCACTATGAAATGTTCAGAAATAGGCAGTACTCCTTCAATCTTAGAAACTTCAGCCATGCATAATCTGATCTAGTCTTACGTGACCTTTCTTGGTGACTTCGTGCCACTGCTGTTTTTCCTCTATTTGGAAGAGGAGGACATGGAAATTCAAGTTGGTGGAAGGAAGTGTTTCATTTGGGAGGTTCTGCACACATACCTTTATATCAGATGGTCATTTGTTCTGTGGTCACTTTCTCTGCACTAAGCTATTCTGACCACATTAATCCTGCCCTGAGAATTGTTGCATGCCATGTAAATCCTTCTTTTTTGGGGAGGGTGGTGGTGGTGCTGGTGTGAGACCCTGGGGAAAGAGCAGTTTTATTCCACTAACCTCAATTGTGGCTAATATGTTAACTGATTTTAAGCATGTATATTGATGAAATATGTTTTAATACTTAAGGAAAAAGCTTTCTTCTGTGTCAAGAAGCTTTTATTAAACCTTTCTAATTAGCTTGTGAGCCTCATGTATTTGATTTTTAACTAAACGATTTTCTATTTTTATTTCTTCAGCCACTTTATGCAAGTTTTAAATTGTGATATGTATTGACTATCTTTTTTTTCTTTCTTTTTTTTTTTTTTTCTTTAAGCATTTTAAGAAACAGAAGAGATTGATTCCTGAGAGAACAGTTTGGAAGTACTTTGTTCAGCTTTGCAGTGCATTGGAACATATGCATTCTCGTCGTGTTATGCATAGAGGTAATAGAAGATCAAAGTTTTATCTTCAGTAAAACTTTTACTGTATGAAAATGAAGCTTGTTCAATGCAAGTTACACCAAACACCAAATAATCATAATGGAATCAGTTTCAACAGCTGACACAATGTATGTTTCTGTAATGTTTGTTAGTAACAGCAAAGTGTGGCAGAAGTTGGTGCTTTGTGTTTACTTGGCTGTGGTAAGCATTTGTTTGCAGCAGTGACTTGTGATACTTAGTTTTCAAAGTAAGGGATAGTTATGCAAGTACTGGAAATCCTGCTGCTGCTTTCTCTTCACTTGCTCAATTTGATTTCCTGGCTCTCATTTTCTGTTATGTTTTTCTATATTTATCCATTTTTCCCTATTTTTTTTTTTTTTTTTACAAAAGTATTTACCTCCTGCCATGCATCCTTGCAGTGATGTATTGGCCTTTCTCCCTTACCTGCTGGCCGTGAGCATTTTCTCCCCTTCTTGGCTCCTCTCTGCTCTTTCCAGTCTGTGTGTCAAGTACTGTGTCCCAACAGCCCTTGTAGCTGACAGCTATCCCTGTCAGGTACTAAATCTCTTCTACCCATTGTAAACCTCTGTGCTGCTTTCTCCTCCGTATGTTGTCTTCATTTTGCCTTATAACTCTGAGTCAAAGGAAACAGATTGTAGTATAGTTGCTTCTCAGATGTACTTTTTTTTTTTCCTTGGAAATCCCTCTAGCTATGAGATGCAAGCTATATATGGGTTGTCTCTCTGGGTTCAGGTGAAATTAGATGTCTTAGGTTATCGGCTTCCTCCTCCTGTAATGCAAATAGCTGCCTAAAAGCAAAGTTTCTCAATCTCTGATGAACTGTTGTCATTTGCAGCCAGAGATGCTGCACCCTTTAGCAAGATAAACTTGGATGCGCCCCTGCAAATGGCTTTCCCTATTGATTCTCCTTTTCTTCTCTACGCATTTGTACAAACATCTGCACGTGCAAATTAAACAAAGAGAGGGATATAAAATTACAAATTCTTTCTATAAGATACAGATATCTCACCAGAATGCTTTGTGATGAAATTAGTTTATTTCAGTTTATTTTGGCTGAAATACTGCCTTCAGAGTTTCTGGAAGATCTATGGTTATACACTGAATTAACCATTCTGTAAGAAGATAAGGGTACGGTTAAGGTAAACTCTTCTCTTTTCACACTTAAGTGTTTTTCTCTAAGTTTTGAGCCCCAGTGTGTGGCTCAGTAAGAGCTGGGGACACTTGCCAAACAAATAGCAGGTCAGTTTACTAAGAAGACTAACAGTTAGGTACCTTGTTAAAAAATCATAACATAAAAATCTTTGCTGTAGTCCCTAAAGGATTGGATTAAAACATAAACTGAATATTGCTAGTGAAAAATAACTGTCTGGGGTATATATTGTTCCTTTTCTTTGTTTCTACTTCATTAGCCCAATTCCATTGACAAGTTCAAATAACCATTCTCCTGAGTAAAACTTTTCTTTTGTTTTAATACCTTCTATTAAAGAGAATCAGTTACCTATTTCAAATAAATAACATCTTGCCTCTGCGGGTAATCTGATCAGCAAACGTGATCAAAAATGTGATTTACAGTTCATGAAAACATGTTTTGGTCTGTTACTTAAAGCATAATAAGTTTTCTAGTTCTAATGGTAGTCCTTATAGATAGTTTACATAAAGAAGTAATGAGCTTCGCTGTATGTGTTTCTGTGATTATGGGGTAGATGATGTGGTATTTAGTTTTCTTTTTTTTTTTTTGAAGTATTTTTTGCAGCTCTTAGATTTTTTTTTGTTTGAGTGATGCTAGGACTATTAAAATAGTTAATTTAAAATTCTGAATAACGAATTCCATCTTTCTAAAAGGCACTGTCAAATTTTGTTAGCATTATCCATACTTAAAATAGCTCTTCTTGCAACCTCATACTGAGTTTTTAAATTTTGTTTTTTATTTTCAGATATAAAGCCCGCTAATGTGTTCATTACAGCTACAGGGGTAGTAAAGCTTGGAGACCTTGGACTTGGACGATTTTTCAGTTCCAAAACCACAGCTGCTCATTCCTTAGGTAAGCTTTTCTGAGGGGCAGGGAAAAGGAAGGTGGATTTTTAAGTAGTAGAAATACTGTGGCCATTCATTGGAAGGGAGGGAAGAAGTGTTAACACGCAGCTAATGCCATCTGAAAAACTAGAATGGTGAGCCGTGTTAATACAGAAAAGCTGTAATGCTGGGGTTGTGTCACTTTCAGGCATTACAGCTTGCTTTTTTTTTCTTTAACTCATTTAATGTATGTTCTTGGCTCAAAACAAATCTTCATTATAGTAGTGTTTCCTAGAAATGATAGAAAAAAATAAGATGAATAATACTGATGTGTTTTTTCAATTCAAGTGAACGTTAATCTGTGTTGGAAAGTATATGATAATTATTTATGCCTGTATGTTGTATGGGTAGTATTGAAGACATGTTAGTGATGCTTTTTGAAAGGGCTGAAAGACAAAGTCCTGTTTAAACTAAAATAAATAATAATTTGATTAGTTAATGATCAGCTTGGGAAAATGTCCATGACATTGTGATTGTATTTTTTCACCTTTTTCTCCTTACAAACACGAGATTGAAATGTGGAAAAACAATTTTAATTCTTTTACAGTTAGTATCTGGTATCATTTGTATTACTGTAATTGTCTAAAAAATGTTTTAAGGTTTATGTTTCTCAAATTGTGCTGAATAAGTTGAGGAGAGATCAGAATTAGGCTTTATGATCCACAAAGTTTTTTTCTTTTCTCTTTTTTTTTTAATGAAAGAAAAAGGATTTTTATAAACATACAAAAAGCTTCTGAAATGCCCAATTTATTCTTTGCTAGCATGCAAAAAAACCCACTGTTTTCCAAGCAAAAATAACACTGTTTTCTAGGCAAAATTTTCATATAAGTGATATCTTTTGAGTAACATATGAGAGCATTTGAAGTCTGGAATGACTAAGAAACCTTTGGAGGGGAAAAAAGAAGTAAAGTATTTGAGAGATTCTTTGTTTAAATGCAGGGAATGGACAAATTACAGAATCTAAGAGGATCTCTTTATTTATGAAACATTTCTACAGTAGCAGCATCTTTAAAGAGAAATGTAGGATTTAGTGTCTACAGCATTTTTTTTCCCCCCATATTTGGCTTGTAGTTAGCATCTTCAGTTTTTGTTCCCTGAAATGTCTGTTTATCCATTGCTGAATGCAAGCCTGGTCATTGACTGCAAAGAGCGTGAAATGAACTTCCAGACCCCTAAAGAGTGGGGCTGTTGGTGGTAATGTCTAGAATTTGTTTCCTGTTTCTTGTAAAGGATATTGAGGCAGACAGAGGACCTGACTGAAACTGGAATACAGATAGGTAAAATTTAATCAAATGTTGCTCAGTGCGAATTTTTAACAAATGATGGTGAATAATTCTGTAATTAGGCATTTAGATATTTTTGGTTGACAGAAGTACGTAAGATAACCACTCATGTCTGTCTTAAGTAATAATTACAGTCTCTATTTTAAGTCCATAGGAGGACACACACAGAATTGTGCTTGTTCAGATGCTGTTGGTTCTAATTAGAAATATAACATTTCATAGTCTTAGGTGAAAATGTGCCGTATTTATCCTCACTTCTTAATTTGACTTTACTCAGATAGTCCCAGTTACCGATAGATTATGGAAAAAGAGAGGACTGATGTTCACTGTGCTGGGACCACATTTGAGACACGGGTGATGATTATATTAAAAAACAAAATAACTATTCTAGAAAAGAATCTTTTTGTTATACAATTCCTACTTCCTCATCCCTCAAAATGTCTCTGGGTACTTTTAAACCTTCTAGTTTTTCCCTTTATCATCATACTGATACTGCTGTAGTCCGAACCACGAAGAACTGCTGAGATCTGAATAGGAGCGAGGTGAGACTTGGACACAGATGTGCAATCTTGCATTAACATTTTAAAAAAAAAAAAAAAAAAAAAGAGGGTGGAGTTAAAGACACAGACAAGAAGCAATAAGACCAGGTGCTTGGGTTCCCCATGGAAGTTCAGATATAACCTTCAAGATTTGATTCTAGTTCCCCCCAAGTGTGTTAAAACTTAACTCTTATAAATAGAGGAGTCATCCAGACAGGGAGAGAGGTGGGGAAAAACAACAACAACAAAGCAAACTGTTGTGTCTAATGTTGGGTGCTGTCTTGTTGGAGGAGCTGTTGTGTTCCCCCTGCCCCTGCTCCTTTTCCCATTTTCCCCACTTAATTACGAGACAATGTCAGAATTTAGCCTAGGAAAAAGGTTTTGTTCAGCTATTAACTTAGGCTGCTGTGGAGACAGTGATACTCTGATTTATCATGTCACTTGTAGAGACCATTTTTTCAAATTAATTTCTCATGCAGTTTCTGAGGCTGTTTTTCCTGAATTTTCTTTCAAAGTTGCATCTTTTTGTGATTCCATAAACCTTTGGTGCATAGAAAATGGTGAATTACAAACATGTGTAGCAATTTATACTTGTTTACAGGCTTTATAAAAATTTCAGTAGCAAACAGGATTCAGGCTTCCAGAGATATAGAAGTGTACTAAAATTTTCATTAGCTACAGCTTCTAAGTGCTAATTATGAATAATACTGATTTAATTAAAATACTCGCTGATGGTCCATTTGAAACAAATGGGAAAAAAATGCACTGGACAGAGTGTTTTAGTGTTTTTAACTCTGTACAGCCTTATCAAAACAGTAGAGTTTTCTGCTATGGCATGTATACATCTTTTTGATATTAATAATAAAAAAAAAATTAAGAAAATGCAAAGGAAATGGAGGCATTTTGTATTGTTGATTTGGTATGAGCTTGACAAGTTCCTGAGCATCAGGAAACGTGATATTAGAAAGGGATGTCAGGAAGAGCACCCAAGAAAGAAAGAAGGAAGCATCCAGTAAGAAAGGCTTCTAGCCCTTTCTCCATGATTGTGGGTGTTGCGTTTTGTTCTTGTTGTTTTCTTTTACGGCTGAATGCCAGGCCATAAGTGCCTTGATCAAATGGCAATCGTGAGGCAGATTCATGCAAATAATGTAAAAATGTGCTTTTTGTATCTTTGTTAACCATTCAGTGGATCTAAGTCCGTATTTTAGTACTTCAGTTCAGGAAAAAAAAAATCTGTTCTTCAGTGTGGTTGTGTTAGATGACTGCATGATATGTTGTCTGGGTGGATGCTGCTGCCATGATGTGAGTACCTTCTTGGTAGGTACTGTTTTGTGATCCTCTTAAAATTCTTGAAAGCAAAAGATCATTTGTATTAAATTCTGGTGATTCTACATTCTTTCACTCCATTTTCCTCTTCCAATGAACGGAATTTCATTGTTCAATATATTAAAGCTAGTCTATTGAACACTTTCTGAATCAGTCATTACATTGCTTTATATAAGTTGCTTACATTTACCAGACAGATTGTTCTCCCATTTTAAAAAAGGCTTGATAGTACTTGGAGTTTGTTGCTGTGTTTCATTCAACTGCTCGATGCATTCACTTTTCAAGTGAACACGCATTCTCCTCTAACTCAGCGGCAGTGCGAGTTATGCATTTATGCAGGTAGTAAGATGGACTGTTTGTCATCGCTCCCTTTTTCGTAGTAGTTTCTTTGCCTCTGATCCCTCAGATCTAGCTTCCCTCCTCCTTATAACCACTGTTTCCATTATGTCTGTTCCCTTTCCCAGTAACAGAAAGCTTGTATGAGGAAACAACATTTTCTAGATCTGCAGCATCTTTAGAGGGAGGGAGCTCCAGAGGAGCAACAGGTTCTGTGAAAGCAGTTTATCAGACCGACACAGGCCATTTTCAAGGAGATTACCCTTAAAACTTAACTGCAGGTTACTTGAGATGCAGAAATGCAGTAAACAGAGTATTGAAGTTACAGATTTTATTTTTAGCAGCGTAGGCCCCTTAATGTGTTACCTCTTTGTCTTGTGTTATTCTGTTTCTGTTTCTTCAGACGAGTAAAGAAAGTTGCATCTCTCTACTGTGTTGGGATGCTGTATTTCACTTACCACAAAAAAAATAATGATCCAGGAAGGAAACGTAGCATATAATCAAATCTAGCAGTTGCTTGCCAGCAGCGCACTGCTGTGCACTGAAACTGCGGTTCTTTAGAACAGGGGGCAATGCCTTCAGATTAATGAATCTTTTGTGTCACGTTCTCTTGAAAACAGTTTACAAGTAGTAATGATGTCTAGATCTTCAGGTTGTTTTTGTGATTTCAGTGACTACATAACTGTAATTTCTATTCTTTTCACTTGTTGGTCATTGGGGGCTTCAGGTTGTGTTGCAGTTAAGGTGTTACACTAGGCTAAACGCTGTAAAATGATAGCATTTGTTCTTCCTTTTCACTATCATCAATCTTTCACAGTCATATCAGACCCCTAATGTATCAGCAGGCTTCCCAGAGCTACTGGTTAAAATTACCTTTGCTTTTGGTAAGCTATGAACCTTCAAACCTCCGTGTTTTCAGCTGCCCCCTGTGGATTGTGTGAAGCCTCTTTCTGGCACATTACTCACTGCCAGTTCCTCGCCTGACGTCTCAGCGCAGCACAGGCACTGCTTCTGTAACCAGTTAAGAACCAGGTTACTGTTGCATTTCTGTTTTATTAGATGAGTACTGCCAGCAAAGCGTCTGAATGTACTAAATCCCTTCATTAATTGGTAGATGCAAAATACAGCTGAAAGTTTTCAAAGGTGCCCAAACTCACAGCCTGTGGGGGAGGAAAAACAGGTTTTCAAGGAGGAAGTACAATAAGAATAATAAAGCTATGAAGGCTGTATCAAGCCAAGTGTTTTTTAATTACAGTTTCCAGTTGTAAGGTAGTTGTCATTAAATGTCTATTAAAGTCCTGTTGTTGTTATACCGGAATAGCAGAGTTGTTTTGTTTTGCTTCTGGACGCTCTGGAGCTGTTTTGATGCTGCAGTCCCGCCATCTGTGCCCCCATTCTTTCATGGGGAAAAGACCATCTCTCTTGACCGTTTCTCTGTGGGTGAACATGATCATCCCATGAGAGCAAATGGTTTTCGCAGTGCTCCATGGGTTTGAGTTGCCTTTCCCCACTGTTTCTTGTTTCAAGCTCCTGATTTTCTGCAGTTTCAGCCAACAGCTGCGCTGCCCCACCTTGCTGCCCAGGCCTCTGGGGCAGGGGCCTTGACACCCGGTGCTCTCCCGGGACTGGGAGGCTCTCCCCCTAAAGTTTATGGGGCCAAGCCCATTGCAGGATGCAGCGTCTGTCCCTGTGACAGACAGGATCTCTGTCCCCATGTTTCTGCCTGTGAGTCAGTTCTCAGCGTCTCTTTCAGTGCTGTTTGCCAAGAGGGCTGTCAGTTGGAGCTGCAGGTTACCAGCGGCAGTGGCCTGGCCTGTGAGAAGATGGCAGAGCATTTCTCGGTCTGAGCTGGGCCTCTTAAATAGGAAAGTACTTCTTATTAATTTTTTGATTTTCCTACTCCGTTTTCCCCTGAGAAAGTGTGGTACGCTTTGAGATGCCAGCCTTTATAAGAGAGAGAGCACATTGTCAAGACAAAACCCTGAACTTTTGGAAATTATTAGATTACAATTACTCTGATGAAAACTGTTAGTCTAATTATTCAGGTTTGGAATAATAGGTTCATTATATCTCATTAATATAGCGATCAATTCTGAATAGATGGGGCTAATTCAGAAAGGTGGAAGTGATACGAGATCTCTGTAATTTGTGTTAAATAAAACTGAGGTTTGCAGTCATCATTTCTGTAGCTGTGCAGTAAGAGTGTTGATATTAATCTCTGGCTGTGTTGCAAGATGGTTAGTGTGGAAATAAGGTTGACTTGTATTGAATTGACTGCATTCATTTGGATTGCTTCATCAGGATTCAGTGCTTAGGAAAATATTACACACAAATTAAAACCTGTGTAGATCTGTGATCCCTTTTTCTGTTAGGCAGTCATTTGGGGGGCATATGGGCACAATGTTCAGAGATGGTGCACAAAAATTGCCACTCATATTATTTTTTATATATTTTTAAATTTATTTTTATTTATTTTTTTGAGCTAGAATATTTCTCTGCACTTATCTTGTTCAAGTAACTTGTGACACAGATGGGTAGGGCCTGATTAAAATCAGGAGAGCTGTCCCGGAGTGTCTCATGTAAATTTGCTCTGGGACAGCCCAAGTAAATGCTGCTTTTCAAGAGCGGATGTCTCCAGAGCCCACAGCTCTGAGGCAGGATTATGCCAGGCCAGCCACAGATTCAGGAGCTGAAAAGCGCTCGTAGGGCCTGGTTCTGCAGCAGATGGCCAAGTCGCTCCAAGGAACCTGGGCTTCTGCTGGCCTCCCAGGCTTTCCAGCCTTCCTCTCTGGGAAGCTGAAGATCCTGGATTTCAGGCTCAGGTTCAGATATTCAAACTAAACTGTGCTTAGTAGTTTCAAAAGCAGCCTTTTGTGATTTGTATACTGTCAAAAGGAAGGACAGACAACTCATTTAAAAAAAATAAATCAAAACCCATGGAGGAAAAATTCTAACTGCTATTATTTCCAGTCAGTGATAACAGTATGTATGGAAGGGAGTGGGGCAGGGGGATATGTGTAGTGTGGATCTTTTTAGAAGAAAATCACTACTCTGGAAATTTTTTGAGCTTCATTAAAAGCAAAAATTGGAAGTATTCTGCAACTGAACAATTCTAATCGTTGGATATCAGTAGTGAAAATAAAGCTGCCTTGGACAAAATGTGTATCAAATTAATTTGTACTTCTATCAAACTGAAGAGTCGTAAGTATGAATTGAAATTACACGTGTAGTAACATGAAAACTATGGAAGATGAAGAAAACTGTTTTTCAGACAAGAAAACTATTCATTGTTGTATAACAAATATTCATTCAAAAATACTTGTGTATTTATTGCAGTTGGTACACCTTATTATATGTCTCCAGAGAGAATACACGAAAATGGTTACAACTTCAAATCTGACATCTGGTCTCTAGGCTGTCTGCTGTATGAGGTAATATTGATAAATAGAGTGAACCCAGTAACACTGTTTCCCCCTACCCCCAGTACATTAAGTACTGTTTTAGGATCTATTTCTATGTTTTTTGCTGTTTAGAAAAACATGTAGCATTGTGGAAAAGCTAATTTTCAGCTATTATGTGTGTCTTAATATTAGCAATGGGAATTCTTACATAGCTTCAGCATATGAAATACTTGATTTGTGTGTTGTTACTCAAGACTTTCCTGTCACTGGCTTTGCTACAAAGATTTTATAACAATTTGTTGAAGATTGGGCATAACTAAAGGATTAAGAAATGAGTAATGACAAGCAGATGTAAAAATCATTCTAGAGACTTTAAATGGCCTATGTTAATTATATGAGCTTGGTAATAAATACTTTGAATAATAGTAGGACTGGCTTGAGTATGCAACTGATGCTTTTGAAAATTTTAATATAATTACTTTACAAGCTTAATTTCTTTAAAATTATTTAAAACCTAAGTAAAACAATAAATTAAAAAAGGCTACTGTGTACTTATCACTTCCTACTTGCGTTAACTGTTGATATCTCTTCTACTGTGCAGAAAAGGTATGTTTTCTACTTTTCCCCCAGCTGGTTAAACTGAGAATATTGGTTAATTTCTATATTAATACAATTGAGATTGGTAGGTGACACTTGCATAATTATACATGATGTTATATTCTGAGAAAATAAATATTCAGAGCAAATTCAAATAGAGGTAAAGGAAGGTGTGAAGAACAGGTAGGCTTCTAAGGTAGCTGCATCTTCAAAGTTCTTTGCGTATCATTTGTTGATCAAAAGGCTAAACGCTTGTGTGGAAGGATGCTGGGAAAGGTTTTTACCATCAGAGCACAGGCAGCAAAATCTTTCTAGTCAAGTTTCAGATTAAAACTTCTATATATACCCAACTCACTTTTCTGTTTTTTTTTTTTTTTTTTTTTTTTTTTTTCTCGGTGAGGCAGCAGAACTTAACGCATTCAGCAGAATTGGTACCTCTGTTGTTTTAGGATTTTGTGGAGAACATTGTCATCCTGTTAAAGTCTTATGTTTCTGTGAAGTGAATTGTTTCCAGTAGTATTAGTTTATTTTATATCACTAGCATGTTGCTGTAAATATTAACAGGGCAAATAGCTATATTGAAGTCCTGAAGAGTTAACAGATATTGTTGCTTGTAAAACTTTGGGATAACTCACAGGAGTGAAGTTTGATACCTGAGCAAGTGTTTGTAAGTTTTAATCTGGAATGGAAATTTAAATCTCTGTATTAGGATTCCTTAGAACTGACCATGGCAACTGCCATCAATTTTATTGTTCCATTTTACACACTTGCACAAGTAGAAGCCTAAAGATAGCATAAAGGTGGATGAGGATTTTTCATTATTACTCCTTTTTTCTTTCATTTTTTTTTTCTTGAGAATTTTTTAATCTGGAAACAAAAACCTTGAATAACTAATTATCACAAAATAAACGTTATAAGGTTACTTTTTTCTTTTATAATTTTTGAAATAAAATTGCTGGTTAGAAATCACTGCCTATTTTCTGAAGAAGATTTTTTTCAGCATTGCTGCTGAACAGGGTATATTAAAATCAATGTGAATATTAATTCTTTTTTGATCTGGAAAATAATTTAAAAATACCTAAATGTCTTAATCTTTCTCTTTTTATTTTTAGAAGTTTTATCAGGATGGTATTTAAGTTGCTATGGTGTTTTTTCTTTATTATAAGAAAGAAGCAGTTAGGATTCTTACTGCTGGTATGTGTTGTATAGGTATAGTATATGGGAGTGTCTTCAACTATAGATTTTAATTTTTTGTTTTTTAGAGGTGCATTTATCCTATTCAGTTGATTCTACAATATACTGAATATTTTTTGCTGTTGTTTATCACTGAGTTATAACTTTAAAATTTAAGTATAATAAACTCAAATTGTATGCTTAAAATTTTCCTAATTTTTCTTTTATTTGAAAGAGGTTGCTTAAGGTTCTTCAGTCATGCATGGACTAATGCATAGTGTTTTTTTTATCAGTGCAGTTTTGTACTGGGTATCTTTTTTGTGATGCACGTTATGTCTACTGCTTGCATTTTAACATGCCTTATTATATTGATTTCATTTTGCTATGTGCTCTGGATCCTCTCCAGCTTAATTAGAGAAAAGCTGTGGCATGTTTATCACTTCTCAATAAATGCTTAATTGCCGATAAACTCTTTTCAGTTACGTTTTAATTTTAGACTAATTTGCTATAATGTATATTAAAAAAAATATTTCTAACCTATATAACAGCATATTATTCAGTGCTAACTATGGGTCCACTAAGATTTTTAAAACTGTATTTCAGTCTGTATTTTAGAGCCCCAGGTATTTCTGAAACCTCAAAAACACTACCACTGGAGTTTTAATTGATATGCAACAAAGTAGACTTTACTAATTAAAATCAAGATGCTGTGCTTTTGCTACATGGACCTTTACATGGAAAAGTAGGTTTTACACATTTCCTTTTATTGTTCAGCGTAGCAATTGCATCCTTACAGGGTTGTAGGTTGGTGGCTTACAGTTCAAAAAAAAAAAAAAAAGAAAAAGGAAAAAAAAAAAGAGAGAGAGAGAGAGCTGCCACCAGCCCTGAAGACAGACAGTGGGCTTTCGTCCCTCAGACACCCCCAGAATACTAATCAGGAAAGTCAGACCCTGGAGGTCAGGGAGCAAGTCAATCATTCTAGCGATCGTCTCAGTGTGGAGGATCAAATTAGCCTGAAAAATTCAGCTGCTGGGAGGAGAGGGCGAGCAGCTGTCAGGGGCAGCAGCGAGATGCACTAATGAACCAGATGAATAGTGCAAAAGCTTGAAAATAAAAACAGGGCAGTTGACATTTTTCATCTGTCAAAGCAGGAGATGCATGAAAATATAGTATTCCTGTTTTAACTCCTTAGGGGACATTCAGATTTTTTTTAACACTCTGCAGCATTCAAACAAAAATACTTCTTAATGAACACCTAGAGTATGAAAATGAGTATCTATGCATTTATTTAGAATTCCTGCATGCGTACAGACTCTGCAGTTGATTTCTCTTTTCTTTCTTCCTTTCTTTTTTTTTTTTTTGGTCTTTAGCTTGCATTTTTAATATTCTTTTTAAGGTAAGAGCCAATATTATGTAAATCCAAAAATTAACAACATTTTGGTAATACAGTTAGAGTTTTTGGGTGGGAGTGCAGGAGAGAACTGTAGTATTGTATTTGTTTTGGGAGCTTTAAAATGATTTATTCTTACTTGAAGTTAATACGAAAAAGTACTAAATGGAGAGAATTTTTAGAATTTATAAAGTAAATGTAAAAGAACTTTGGTCATTTTTTTCATACATATTTCCTGGTGATGTTGCTGCTTAGGCACGAAAGAGTTAAGCTGGTATCTGGAAGACCAGAAGACAGATGAGAGCCATTTTCAGCTTGTCCTGTCCCTGCTGAAGCTCACTGAGTAGCACAGCATGGACTAGCGTGTTTCACACACACTCAGCCTGTCTGGGGAATGTACACATTGTCCTTCCAAAATCAAACTTATTAGCACATGTAGAAAAGGGTGACTGACTTTGGGGCAGCGCTGCACTCAAAGCAGCATTCGTGCTGCTGCGGTTCAAAGACTTGGAAAGCTTTGAACGGAATGGAGAGGTTTTAAATGAATTTTAAGACTCGTAATTCTGCTAACCATAGCATTTATTTCCGCCTTAAATGTCAAGTTCTAACATAGGAAATAAAACGTAGGTTTATCTAATACCATGCATAAGCTGATCATTTAAGTGTTCTCCAACAGCTATTCCTATATTCTTTTATTACAATTGTAAATTATAGTTATGGATGCCACTTCTGATGATGTTTTGGGATGCAGTATTAATTTTTGAAATACTGTTGAATAACATACTGAATTATGAGGTTTTTGCTTTAAGACTTGTTTAAATCTAGATGATGTTACCTTTAGCTTACTTTTTAAAAAAAAAAAAAAGGAAAAACCTCACACAACTTCATCAAAGTGTAGTGTTAATGGCTATAGAAGGTTACAAAATCTGCTACTGTTATCCAGCATTTTCACTACACAGTATTGCTTTAGATCAGATGATGTTTTCAAATAAATGATATTCTGTCTTCCAAAAGGTCTTCAGAGGAAAATTATATTGTAGGATTTTTTTGTTCTCCCCCTGTGTGCTGCATGGACCCTTCTCACTCACAACAGTAGCTGAAACTACTAGATTCTTCATGAAATTGTTACGGTATACAATCCAAATATAGCAATGTAAGGATTGTGACAGGTACAGCATAAAATAAGTATGCAAACTGGTTACACTAATAGTCCTGAAACTTCTGTTTTTAGCACTGTGACGCTACCAAGCAGGGAATCAAAAGTCATTAAAAATCACTTCTGATTTGCTAGTATTACAGGTTTTATAGCAAAACAGGTGTACTTAAAAACACAAAAGCAAACTGTACATTTTCCTTAAACAGATGGCTGCACTGCAGAGTCCCTTCTATGGTGATAAAATGAACTTGTACTCCCTGTGCAAGAAGATAGAACAGTGTGACTATCCACCTCTCCCTTCAGATCACTATTCAGAGGAAGTAAGTAATTTTCCTTTTCGTGGGCTCGATCCTCATTTTAGTGCTGGAACGCTTCCAGTGAAGTAAATGAACTTGTGTGCTTTTATGTTATTTGCAGATTATGCCCACAAGTGTTTGCTCATTGAACTTGCTCAAATGTTTCTGTCAAAACATTTCTCTGATATGATTTAAAATTTGGGGGGATTAATGATGGAAACCTCATCCTGTTAGCTTCTTAATTTCATTGAGCTTCCTTGCAAGTATGACAAAAAGCTTTCCCAGAACACACGATGATATGCACTACATGTCATAATGGGATTGAGTCTTATGTAGGTATTATGCTTTTCTAAAAGCACAGCTCCGTGAGTTTATGTAGCACAATAAATTAGTGCACTAGCCTTGTTTCTCTAGAGGCTTGCATTAAAATAGATATAATGTAGCTCACTAGTAAAAATGAATTGTTTAGTTCCCATTTATCTCCGTTACACAACCACTGAGTCCTAATTGAATGGCAGTTCTTTTACATGAAAGAGTGGACCCTAATAGTAAATTTCAGAGAAATATAAGAAGATGTAGTAGTTGAATTTGAACAATATATGCCTTTCACAGCAGTGTATGTTTGAAGTTGATATGTAGCAATTCCTTACTGTCAGTGCATTTAAGGGGGATACTTGTTTTTTAAGCTATAAAATGAAAAGAAACTAAATATTTTTTCTTAGAGTAACAGGATGAAAAAATACAAATGTTTGCCCGTTAATATTCTGAGATGCTAGTTTTGAAATACTTTCCCGCTTTGAAAAAAAAAAGCCAAAAAAACCCACAAGGCAATGTGATAGAAGCTGTAAACCAAAGAACACATGCTAGTAACCAATTGTAATTGAATTCAGCCTACATGAATTAAAGATTACTTAGAAAACACAAATAAATGCCATCGCTGAAATACTTTTAATAAACAGTATTGTGCAATTTCATTTATGGAATAGGGTTTGTAATTCTCAACCTCTAATTTTTTGCATTCTAAGACAGTGATTGGACTATTAATAAAAGATTACTGCCCAGTGTTTTGTTTTGTTGTATCTACAGTGACAATTTTTCCTCTCTTATGAAACAAAAAACTGGACTTGAAAAACTAATTCAGTGACTTTACGAAGGATGAAATGATGATCTGTTGTGTAATTTATGCAATATACCTCTTTGTGGGTTTACCAATTAGTCATTTTACCTTGGCCATTTTTAATTATTATTTATTGTAGCCTATAAATATGGCAGTTCTTATAACCAACTCGAGAACTGGAGGCCTAGAAATACAGTAGGGTGTGAACAATAATGCAAAATGATAGCAAGAATGTCAGGGGCCGTTCTTTGTTGTGTCATTCATGCTGTCTTCCTTTTTCCATGAAGCGCATGAATATTTCACATATCTGCATCCTCATCCTCTATTCTTCTTGACTAATTTTCAGACTGTCTGAATTTGCATTTCACATGGTAGCTGATTAGGAGATGCCGAGTGCAGCAGTGAAGCCTCAGCAGGCGGTTTCCATGGTGACCTTCAGCAGGATTTTAATGATGATACCACTAGTGGTTCGTTGAAGTTGGCCTGCCTGCAGGGCTACTTCGCTGCAGCTAAGTGTGAAGTTGGATATGCGGATTCCCAGCCAAGGGGCAGATATCAAAGTCTGGCCCAGATAGAAGGTCTTAGAGTTGGGGTAGGGAAAGAGGTTCCACCTTTCACTTACCTCTGTATAGTTGCTAGCGTTGAAAACCGACGCAGAGCACATGTTACATTTGTCTTCATTTGAAAGCATACATGCACTTCGGGTAAACCAGTTAGTTATAAAATACACATTAGTTATTTTAAAATATAATGAGAGAATCAGAGCTGTAATACGTATGGAAGCAGTTACTTAAAAGAAGTAATCAACTGAACTATAGAGGCTGCAGTGCAAGCACTTTTTCTTCCAATGTGAAAGCTTGCATCTTCTATGAGACACATGAAAAAATACCTACGTTTGTTAGTCATTGCACCAAAATATACCTTTTTTTCTTGATTTTTTTTCCAGCTCTTTTGGCAAAACACTGTGCTGGCTTGAACTGTAAAAAAACAAAACAAAACAAACAAAAACCACAAAAAAGCTAAGCAGTAAAGCTCAGGGGTCACTGGACACTAAAAGTCACTTTATATTCTATAATGAAGAATTCTCTGAAGTAATAATCTTATATCCTATGATATAGGAGTGTTAAATACTTTGATTACTAAGTACAAGGCAAGCGCTTCTTAGAGAAATTTTTATAAGTAAATTTTAATGAGTTTTAAGATGCGAAAATCCCTGTAAGACTTTTAGTAACGTATCACATTGGTGTCATCAGAGAACAATATGACAGAAAGATCTACCTTGAGATGAACAGATGGACAAGTTTTTTAGAAAAACTTGGATTAGAAGTCCTAATAGTCTCAGATGTGTGTTTGCAAGCTCGGTTCACCAGTAGAGTCACAAGTCAAGGTTTTCAAATGTTCAACAACTTCAGGTATCTCTCTCTCTCTCTTTTTTTTTTTTTTTTTTTTAATATTCTTTAAGAAACCCTGGTGTTCAAAGTGAATACTCAATATTTACTGAAAACTGTTTTGCTTTAGGTAGTTGAAAGCTGGGGCTCCCTTACCACCCCTAGTCAATAGTCTTAAAATCCTGTCGGCCGATATTAGCATCAGGTAGCTTTTGTAATGGATGAAGTCTCTCCATCTTCTCTGTGAGATGCATTTCCTCAAAAGTCCGTAGCCACTCTCCTCCCTAGATATGAGGGCTGAATGTGCCGGCAGGTCTCAAATTGCAGTGTGAGTTGCCAGCATTTCTTTCGATGCTGTGAAAGGGCTTCAGCAAGGTCTCCTGCTCGGAGTAAGGGTGGCTTTTTTGTTTGTCTGTTTTTTTCATCCAGAATTTCCTATATGACATCTTCTCTTTTTCAGGTGGCTAATAATGCCAAATACTTGCCTGTCATAGTTCGTAGTCTTCCCTGCAACCCCTCCACCTGACTTGAGTGATAATTATTTATTTCATAGCTGAAAAACCTGCTAAAGTTAAAGAAAGTGTTTCCCACTGCTCCAATGGCAGGCTAAGCTCCAGGCTAAAGACAGTCACTGTGCTAAGTGCACAGAGGAGGTTAAGAACAATAAGCAGCCAAAGTAGTTTGCAGCTTGGGGATGCAACAGGAGGTCCCTCCAGCTCAGTCAGAAGTCTGTTCTGCCTGTTGGCCAGTCTGGGCCAGATAGTAAAAATAATAATAAAAAAAATTACTCTGTCTCTAATGATGGTCTGACCTGAGAATCCCAGTGCCTCTTCCCGTGGTACTGTCAGACTCCTCTGCTTCATCAAAAATTTTATTAATACTAGAGGGGCTGACAAGTAGATCTCAGGTTTATTGGAATAGATATTCCTGTAGGAGGTAAGGAAATAGTGCTATAACCAAGTATTAGCAGCCAGCATGGTCCCATTCTCAGTCCTGAAAAACAGTCTTTGTGTGTAACTGTTTTCATCCTGCGTAGTAAAATTACTTCACCTTATCTCAGAGGTTTGCTGTTCAATAGCAGAACTGGAGCTCAAGAATTGTGTAATTGCTCAGGGATCTGCCCTGTCACTGTGCAGCTTGCCACCCGAATCAGCTCAGCTCTCTTCTTTACAACTGAGATTCTGAACTGGGGAGGGAGAAAGATTTAGCAGTGTTAGCAGTGATCAACATTGAAGTGTTAAGACTTGCAGCCAAAAGAGATCTATGACTGTGTGGTTCATTTTATTGCAATAATAGTGAAGGTTCAGCACTATCGATTGAACTCACCTCTTCTTCTATGTTGGGAAGAGAGTTTCTAAATAAACTGATTCAGAGCCTGTCCCTTATTAACATATTCTTGCAAATCCTTTGTCTCATCTAGACAATAATAGATACGTATGCATTTTGGTTAGAGTAAAATAAAGAAGTTGCAAATAGCCAAGATACCATGTGGATGAATAGTTTTTGCAAGTGTACTGAGAAGGATTAATAGGGCCTGAAGGCCTTACCTGATAGAATGATGCCGTTTGGCTAAAGCGTCCTTCCAAGCAGTGAATCTTCATGGCCATCACTGAAGCTTTGAATTATAATATACTGTAACAGAAGTAGCGAAGCATCTCTGAAGGAAGGAATCCTTTTTAATGACTTAACAAATAATTTAAATCTGAACTGATGGAAAAACTCAGTTGAGAAGACAAAATCAGAATTGCTCACAGGCCAAAACTGAAAAGACATGAAGTAGGCTGTTAGGGGTAAATGTGGCTTCTCATGGTTTGCGCAGGTAGATTTCTTGGAAGATCTACTTCTGTTGTTCAGCCTACAATATATACTGATATACAACTGGTAAAAAGAGGAAGAATAATGTTTCCCCTCTAATGATACTTTATAGGTGTCTATCCTTCAAGGTCTTTTACTAAGACTTTATTTACTGTGCACAGTTCTACTGAACAGATGGAACTCTTCGCAGATAAAGATATGTGTGTATGTACAAGATTTGATGTTGTATTCCCCAGATAAATTCCATTTGTATTGTTCTTACAAAACATTTACTTATTTGATTCTAATTTCAGGACTGGGGTTTTTGGATGTACTTCAGTCTTTCCTGTTTGCTGTGCAGGCACTATGCGCTGTTGCACAGCAAACTGCTTCTCTGCTCATATGCTGTGCCTGTTGGTTACAGTGTTGCAGCTGCTGCTCCTACAGGAGATTATTTTGCTTTGTGTATTTGTTTTACATGTTGGCAATTGTTATTTATTACAGTAGTTCATGCTTGCCACCATTCTGTTCTCCAAACGATTGGGAGTCATTACAGGTTAATAGTTTTTCCTGTCAGTGGTATGGGATTTTTATTTAGTGACTGCCAGAAGCAGTATGATAGCTTTTAAAATTCCATTAGTCCAAATATACTCAACATATTTGATATTCAGATAACAAGTCTGTTGCACGTGACTTTAATATGTTTCTCTCTTTGATTGCTGGTCAGATCAGCAATCTGATCACTATCTTTAGAATTAATGATCTCATTTTTAAATATAAAGCTCTTCTTGCTGAAAAAGTGGAATGTTGTAGTGACATGGGTTTTGTATTGTTAAATGTGAAAAACCTATACAACGTATACAAATTGCAGTGTTTCTGCAAGGGTAAATGGGAGAAATTTCCTTCTGGACTTCCAATTCTAGTGCATTGAAATTCAACTGAAAAACTAAGGGAGTGCAATTATAATTAAAAAATCCTTCTTGTTATTTATTTATTTATTTATTATTTTTTTTCAAAGCGGGAAGGGAACTCTGGCAGACTGGGATATGCAGTCTCTGTTGTCTTTGAATAATCAGGGTGATGAGGTCACTCTGTGTTAGTTGCAGGAGTTACAGTTTTTTTCAGTAATTGTACCTAAGAGTCCTGCGTTGGAGACCAAATCAAATTTGATATATTGCTATAGAAGGGTGGGTCACAGGGTTGCTTCTTTGATACTATAAGGAGATGCAGGAGGACTTGGCAAAGCATAAAGAAATACTGCTTACAGTTGGTGAGTTGCTCTTGCAAGGATTGGGAAGCATTTTCATGTCATCATGAAGCAGGTATACTGCGTGTTGCAAAACGGTTAGGAGATGTGTACACTTTACAATAGATTCCCCATCAGAAGCTTATCCAGACAGTGCTAACTTCTAATGTCACCTGCAGCATGTCAAGGGAGGGAGATCAACCTGCAGCTGTCCGCTTGTGAAGGCAATGAATGTATGCACTGACTGTGTGCACTACAAAAGGCCCAATGAACAATGGTGCTTGTGGAAACAGCGTTTTCTAGTCACAGGGACTTGTTCATTCCCAGATAGAGGCTTCTATCAACATACTACTTAATTATGTGTTTTCTTTCTATAAAGAAAAAATAAATGACTTAGCCTTATGAATAAATACCAGAGCATAGACTAAAGGTTATTTGTTCCAGTATCATGTCTCCAGCTGTGGATGAGTGGAGCAATATGGCGGACATGAAGCGATATTTTCCCCAAATACTTTCCCAGCTTCCAGTTTTAAGTTCAGAGATTTCCTAAGTAGAAGGTGGAGTTTTTTAGGAAGCAGTCCTCAGTGCGTTGAACAGGAATTTTCATTAAATCACCTGTAAATGGGACTACCTGAATGTTCGAAGTTGTATGTTTAAAGGATTAGAACTTACATCTGCCCATCAGTCTTTCTACTTACCATTTTTTTTTTCTGGATAACAGTATAAAATGTAAAAATCATGGAAGTATGTTACATATATATATGCTTGCATAAAGCTGTGCACAATATATGTTGAGAGAGAGCGCTGAGTGCTTGTTTATGCAGAATTGCTATGTTTGGCTGATTGTTGTCAGTATTATTCATTTGAATTTGAGAATGCACAAATACTACTTGGCAGGTTTGTTGGCTTTCTTACATGTTATTTTCCTCTCCTAGTTGCGACAATTAGTTAATATGTGCATCAACCCGGATCCAGAGAAGCGACCAGACATAACCTATGTCTACGATGTAGCGAAACGTATGCATGCACACACTGCGAGCAGCTAAACAGACATCAGATCATGAAGAGCAGAAATATTCAAGTATTTTAAATAAATCATCCCACCTCTTTGTTTGTGTTACAGAAATGTAATTATTTGAAGCTTACTGTTGTGCTTTGTAAACGAATTTATATACAAGCTTTGTTGTTCTGTTTTTTTTGTATTTTTAACCAATTTGCAGTTTTAAGAGGTTTAAATATGTAAAGCATAACTTTAAAAGATACCAAGAACCACTTTTTTCCATGTTAAGTGAGTTCAAGTGTATTTTCTTTACTAACAAAATTGCATTCAGTTGGGCCTCAGTTCTAAAACACAGTTGCACTTTTGCACAGGATACAGATATTAGGCTTATTATCTAAAAGCAAAATGTCTGAATCTCTCACCTTTTTAGTAATTTATAGAAAGTATGAATCAGCACAGTTAAGTTTATTTTAATCTTTGTTCTAAAAGGGATATAATTATTATAGAAGGTTATTGTATTTTATACTGAGTTGTAGTTTGTAGTTCTCAGCTTAAGAGTAGACGGACGACATGAATTAGTTCTGTGCTTGCCAAATGTGATGGGAAAATGGTTATTGGAAAAAGCCTTACACTGAAATTTTTGTAACAACCTTTTTCATTTTTGTTATTCTGTCATAATGCACATAAAACATTTGTTGGAGGTTTTATGGGAAAATTTAAGGTGTTGATTCTGCAATTTGATCGTTTTCAATAGCCTTGTGCAGCACTGCCCTGGGGCAATACGAGTCTGCATAGTTAAGTCTTAAAACCATGCAGATGCTTCTTGTAGCAAATAGCGTTCTTTTGAGGCTAGCATATATGACAAGATCTGGTTAAAAGATGTGATCTTTTAAGTTACATCTTCCTGACTATTTATGTATATGTCACGGTTTGTAGATTTTTTGTATTTAAAATGATTTGAGTGACCTTACAGTACTATATTTAAATTGAAAGATGCTTTTTAAATACTGAAAGCTTTGGGAAAAGATATAGTTGTGTACTATAACACAAAACGTATTCTTCATGAAGATCCGATTTTGTATATTGAATCCTCAGAAGTAGTTTTATATCTAGCAAAAGTAAATTTTAGCTTTTATGTTTAAGAGAAAGTCACCGTTTTCATTTGGGAAATAAGTATTTATGCAAAATGTCTTACAAGTATTTTATTATTGAAAAGGAGATTCACAGTATTTTGGGTAAACCTTAATACATTGCTGGGTATGTTTAATGTTTTTATTGTTAAGGGGAGAAGGGTGTCTTCTTTCTAAATATGATAAAAATGGAGAATGGACTGAAATTTCTTGAGGTTTCAAGACTGAAATTTTTTGAGAATATATAAAACTGTCAAAACAAAATTATTACCAGTGAGATTGCTAAGAAGCTGTTACAGTCAGTTAAACCTTTTCCTTTTATAGGTAAAAAGAAGTCAGTTTAAAGAAGATCGGCAGTATGTACGTTCACACATTGCTTCTGTATGCAGCCAGTTGCCTGCACACTTGGAAGTTTTTTTTCACTATGCAACTTTAATTTTATCTGTTGTAATGCTCAAGGAATCCAACTATGAAGAATGTACATTGATTTTGAGTTAGGTCAGTTGTATTTTTTTTTTTTTAATTATAAATACTATGGGAATTCTGTGTGGCAAAATGCAGTAGTTATTAAATAGTATGTGTCAGATCCTCAGCTTATTTTATTACACAGTTTTTATTTTTATCTCCAGTTTTTGTAGGACGAATCCTTAGTTTTTCTTCTAGCTGCCATGTGTACTTGATTTAATCTTGTAGGACTCCAGTGGAACAGTTAGTAGTGAGGAAGCATTTGAGAAACCTTGGATTGTATCTAAAAACCTCTGTATTTGTTTTCCTTTATTTTCTGGTTGTTGAATTTTAAAAAATGATGGATATATTCTAGACCAGGTGTCATAGAGTGAAATGGATTGTGTTGGAAAAGGCAGCACAACACTTGCTTGCCTGCCAAGATTAGTTTTTAATATGCACAAGTACTCGAATTGTTCTTTACTGAAGTGGACTAGAGCATTCAAAAATCACTGAAAAAAAAAAAAAAACCACAATCAGGGTATTTGCATCTAATATTATGCATAAAGTATTTCCTCTTTTTCCTGAAAGTAACCAATAACATTTTTTTCCCCTTCTCTGGAAGGATGCACTGACTAAAGAAATCATGAATTAGCAAATGTGTGTACTTAAGTGTGTATTTTTTTCTAGCGTTGCTAATGAAATCTTGTGCTGAGTAAAAGAAGTAGTTGTTTCTATTTTAAAATCTGTAAAATGGATGGTACAGATGACTTGGGTACCAAACTTTCTATTTAAGAAGCCTGTATGGGTTAGTAGAACTGCTTGTATAACTGGGGATTGTAGAACCTATCCCCCAGGTAAAGCACCTAGTAACATAAGAAAATGATAATGTCTGTTATAACACTTCCATATGTGCTATACATTTTATAAAGTGTTTTCCTTTATAAAACACCATTCTGTTTTTTCGTATGTCGTTGATGGTGATATTTGGCACTATTTATTTTAAGCTATGGCATTACATGTTTATTTTCTTTAAAATGAATGTGTTAGGTTTCTAACCAAAATGTCTGACTAGCTTCCCCTTTTATTTCGGTAGTACTACAGTATTAGTGTGCTTCACGAGTGAACTTTGTGCTTTGAATGACATTGCATTAAAATATGTCTTCGGTCTTGAAAGCTTCCCTGCTGTGCAATAGCCTAATAGAAATAAAACTACGGATAGCAACTATAATGTAAAAATAATAGTTCTTCTATGATATTTTTCAAACTTCTCTTATTAGAGATATATATGTTACAGTAGATGCTACCTATCTTGTGGACAATTTACTGTATCCAGTATTGAATTATAGATGAGTGTTCTTGACTGTAACGATAGAAAGTACATTCAAAAAATGATTTTCGTGCCATTTGTCAAAAATTGTATCTAAAAACACGACATCAGATATATTCACAAGTAACTCGAGTGCTTTTATCTAAAATTTAAATCTAAAGTTACTCTCAAACAATATTAAAAAACCTAAAAATCATAAAAATAGAGAAGAGCTCCTATTTGTGACCCCAGTCTTGTGAGCTCTTGTTTATAGATAGTGTTTTTTGTAGAATTTCAGTAATTTTGAGTGAACCTTGTATATTGAAAATGAATAAATTGGAATCAGTAGGGTATATATAAATGATATGCTCAGCTCACTTTTTATACTTTGTATGTCACTGTTTTGGTAGCACAGACTAATGTATTTTTTCCCCTCTTCTGTTACATTTTAATGATCCAGCTACCAGTTGTATAAGCAGGCAGTAGAAGTAGGTGTTCTTTCTGTAATGAGCAAAAACTTTAAAACCATGCCAATACACAGGAAGATGAAATACGGTATTAGATGCGTCTGAGCAGGCTGGTGTTTTATTCATGCTCAGGATTAAGAAAGCCATAAAGGGTGAAATTCTTGACAGTCTTGGAAAAGGAAAAGGACTTCTTGTGCCAGTGGTTCTCAGATAGCTCTGAATGGGACCCAGAATTGCAGCGATGTTCGTTTTTCAACTCACCGTCCACCCAGTCTCTGTCTTGGCTGCTGTACAGTGAGATGAGAATCTTAATGGCTGAATTGGAATGCCAGTGCCAAATGGCGTGTCGGATACTTGTGGGTTTAGGAACACGAGGTTGATGTGAGGGAGAGTCAGTGAAGGCCTTCAGCTCCTGCTTTGTGGAGCGCTAATTTAATCAGGAAGTAAAGGTGCTGAACAGTAGTTTTAAATCACTGCTGTCCCATTATTTTTAATATTGTTTTAACAGTCTGAAATTTCTGCCATATGCCCCTCATCATCTAGTAGCCGGTGCCAGTGCTGGACTTCTGGATTTCTCATCTCTCTTTTGGTCTGGGTGAATAGTTAAACTTTCTGCCAAGATCCTCTAAGGGGGAAAATACCAATGCTAGACATGCCCAGTGATGTGGTTCTTATATTTCTGAGCATGATTCAATAGGGATTTTTAAGGTTCTTTTTCAAACTTTACTCCCTTCCCTGAGCCTTGCTCTTTTTTTTTCCCTAATTGTCTTATTCACTACTGTTCGTGTCTTCCCTTGCCTCTGCTTCATCTTTTCTGGTGTCTCATCTACCCCTCTTCCTGATTTGAAGTCTTCTGTGACTAGTTTTCCTAGTGACTGTTCATTTTTTTTTTTCTTTGTGACTTTGCTAAACTCTGCCTATTCCTGTCTTCTCAAATTTTGTTCTTCGCCATAGGGGAACCCATTTTTTTTCTTCTGATAAGTACTTAACTCCATTGTTCTTCGTTCTGTTTTTCCAGCCTCCACCTTTGATTTCTGGTTTTAGACAGGCTTTCTTACTGCCTCAATCATTCCCATGACCTTGTCTTTACTAAGTACTGTTTGCTTTATTATCTCTCATTTTAAAATTCCTTTTCTCTGATCACTACCTGCTCTCTTTCAGCATATCTGTCTTTCTCTCTCCTCTACCCTGTCACTCACTCCTTTTGGGATCTCCAGTCTATTAACCTTTCTGACTCCTTTACTCTTCTCAGCTGCATCCTTTCTTCATTGGCCTTACCTCCTTTGACTCACTGGTCTTTATTTTCATCTCTGTCTGCTTCTCTATATGTGGTTTCTTTGGTCGCTTCTCACGCTGCTCTGTCTCTGTTCCTCTCCCCAGACATCTTGTCTTGTAATTTCTTAATTTCCAATTCTGCCTTTCTGAATATCTTTGAAGAATGGCAGCACAACAAAGCTCTGGACTCACCTCTGCTTTACCTGTTTTAATTCTCCTTCCAAATGGACTTTGTAGCCACATTTATTCAATATTTTTTTTTCTTGTTGAGCTTGCTTCCAGGTTTGCTTTTCATTTTAGTTCTCCACCCACTTCTGACACAAAATGTATCTTCAAACCCTGTTTTTTACGTGAAAAGATCTGCTTTATTCGAAATTGTTCTGCTTTCTCAGAATCTGTTTCTGAACCAGGCCTCTCTGCCTCTTACCTATATGAGTTTTACCCCTTTTCTTTCTGTATATTTAGTGCATTTCTCACTCCTTTCTTGAATGACTTCTTCCTCTTTAAATCCTCCTCATTTCCTGTTCTCACACCCCTCATTGCCTTCACTAGCAACCAGGTTTCTATTTTCTCCCTGTCCTGAAGTGGGTAGCACCAATCATCTTAACTGGTTCTCTGTTTAACATTTTGCCCTTTATTTCCCATTTAGTAGCCCCTCATTTTATGTACCTGAACATCCTTCTCCTTTTTTGTTTTCCAGTCTTTTGTTTTACCCCACAATCTGAATGCCCCAAAGATCCAGTGCTCCCTTCCCCAGTTTGGTTCTCCCGTGCTTCCATCTCCAGTTGATTTCTTGAGTATCCAGGCACAGTCTTAGACCTGTTGA
Organism: Anser cygnoides; assembly: GCF_040182565.1. NCBI lineage: Eukaryota > Metazoa > Chordata > Aves > Anseriformes > Anatidae > Anser > Anser cygnoides. The sequence goes on along the minus strand of NC_089880.1, from coordinate 7,666,576 downwards.
TGCAAAGATCTAGTTTTTATTCCCAACTCCCTCCAGACTTTTTCTTACATCCCTGACAATTTTACTTGCCTCTCTATTTTCCAGGGCCATAACCTTTCTCTCTCTCTGACATGCCTGCCTATCAGATGTCTCAAAGTTAGTAATACCAGATTCCACCCCTCTTCACTGTCCATGTACTTCCTTTTATCTTCACTGTTTTAACCTCTATGTCAGTTTTGACTTCTTTTCCTCCCTTCAAAGTATTGAAATTGACAGGAATAAACTACTGTCTTTGGGCTTTAGCTGTTTCATGTGCTGAAGAAGGAACTCCACCAAATTACTGCTTGTTTTGTGTTTTTAAGGTACTTCAATTCCACAAATTTGATCTTATTTTAGGACTTCAGAGCTGGAGTAGATCCTATTCCTCCAAGCACTTCAAAGGTTCTTGAATTTGGGCCACAATTTAGTTTTCTACCCCTTCAGCTACAGTTCTTGTCCTTCATTTCTTCGTTTATTTACCTTATGTAACTTTTCTTGTTCTTTTTCTGCACGTACAGCTAACAGTTATTTTCTTGTGTTAAAGCAACTTGATTGCAATGCTTGTACCTTTGCTTCAAGTAAGAATGTGCTTAAGAGCTTCCCTGGCTGGATTCAGTGTTTGGCGTGATGCTCCTCTTTGTTACTGTCCCACCCCTACACTGATTTCTCTCATTTGTTGCCTTTTGCATCTTGCCTAACTGAAGATACACTATGTTACGCTGCAGGATAGCGGGCATAAAATTGAGCCAGCTGCAAATGAGGTAGCTTGTTTTCTGCATTGTTTTCTGTCTGTGTGTACTGTTTGACTTTCCAGTTTTTACATGCTTTCAGACTTAGAAGTTTGCAGAGATTCACTGATGATCACAGTGTCTGACCTTTGATTGCTCGTGGTTATTTTATCCTTATACATCTGTTGAGATTGAGAGGCAAAAGATATATTATGAATTTTCCATAAAACGAAGAAGTCAGGATTTTTTTGACTGTAGGATAGAGAGCTGGATGTCAGTCAGGTTGTGAATTTGCACTAGAATAATTTCTTTTAGAGGATCAGTTGCCAGTTGGCACAAAGTAAATTCTTTTAAGTGTTTTATGTTTATTGTGTGTTGTCAGTTTGTATAATGTCATACGAGTGTTGAATTTGTTCTTCTACAACTGCCTTAATGATGCACGGAGGCCTGAACACCTTTTGTTTGATAGAAATCTTCTGTTCATACGGAAATTAAAAAAAAATAAGAAATCGGGTACATTGAGTCCTTCCATATAGTTTCATTTGCTTTACATTTAAGTCCTGGCAATAGAAAAGTCTCAGACTGGACAGGAGTGGTCCCCAAAACAGAGTAGAGATGTGCGGGAGTTCCCTGCTTCCTCTCCACCTTCTAGCTGCCTTTAATATATGGTGTTGGCAGTTTTCTGTACACTTCATTGGTGGTTGTTTCTTTGATTTCAGTCACGCTGGACCATTGTAAAGATGATCCTTAATGATGAGTATTGCGTTTTCTGGTATAAGATTTTGTTGGGAGATGGGAAGAGGGAAAGGTTCATTAATTTGTTTGAATTTGGCTGGTGATTGTTTGAAGCATAAATTGTAGAAGTGTTCATGTTGGGAGGGGCCTTGGGAGAGGTCTCTTAGTCCATCCTCTTGCTAAGAGCAGGGTCAGTGCTGAATTCAGAACGGGGCTTAGGGCTTCAAACAGTTGGATCTTGAAAACCTCCAGGGATGGAAGTTGTGCAGCATCTCTGGGCAGCCTGCTGAATGCTTAGCTAGCCTCACTGTAAGCGTCATTTTCCTTTTGTTTGGTCAGAAACTTCCTAGGTTCAAATTATGGCAGTTGTTTGTTCCCATACCACTCCTCAAATGTTATTTGTATTATAAAAAAGGTAAGTCAGATATTGAAATGGAGAACTGAAGATGTTTTATTTTCTCAAACTTGTTGCAAACAAATAAATATGTTCTTGTAGTACATATGTATCATCTATGTGACATGTACACTATATTCATTTATTAGAGTGTAAAATAAAATTTTTGTCAGTAAAACTTGATTTAAATGTTCTGTGATGTTTATGGCCTGGATGATCTCAGCAGTTACCTTCTAAATCTACTAGATGCTTCCTGTCAGAGCACAGTTCTGCCCACCTTGGTGAAGCAGGGAAGTCGAGATGCTGACCTAACGTTGTGTTTCTGTCTTCGGGAGCATGCGTCAAGAAAGGTAGCTGACCACCAAGGACAGGAAAGAAGCTGACGTGCATCTGAATAACTGGTGATTATGGGAACTCTGAGCTCTCATTTGCTGGTGAAAACTTGCCTAGGGAAGTTTTTTGAAACTGAGATTTGTGAGTGAAAATGACTCCTGGGGGGAGGAGGGGGTGGGTTCAGAGCAGTAGTTTTGGTAAATTTTCCCAGGTATTCAGTGGGAAAGCAAAATTCAAACCTGATAACTTTTGTTGACAAACTTAATGGAAGCAAGTAAGTATGACATACAGAGTTACAAATTTGACAAAAACTCACTCTTATGAGACAGTTTTCTTAAAACAAGAATTCCTTCTTGATCATAAGAAATAGTCTTTAAAAATGGTTGATTTGTTGGGGTGGTGGTAGCAGCAGTATATCATTTTTGTACTGGAGCTTTTACAGGGCATGTGTTTGACTTGTTAGTTGGGTATTGCAGCCATCTGGCAGCTGGGGTCTTTTCTCTGCCCCGTTCCACAGCAGTGCAGCACAGGTGGTGGAGAGGATGTGGTGACTGAGCGTGCCCTGTGTGGCATTTGCTTCCAAGCATGGAAGTGGCATGGGGTGAAGCTGCATGTGCTGCTCCGTTCTCTTGCTTCCCAGCAGCAGCCACGTAGGCCAGAAATTTTGGCTCTGGAAAGCAGGAAAGTTAGAGGTGCAGTGTCAATGTGCATCTCTTGTATACACTTAAGTCCACCATGGTGGAATTTCATCTGATTTTGATTCATTTGTGACGACAGTGTAATTCAAAAGCTTAAAACAGAAAGGAGTTGCAAGTGGTTCAGAACTTCTACTTTTACAGAAGAATATGTTTTAAGGGAATTAAATTTTGCAGGATTCATTATGTGTTCTTAGAAATACTTTTTGTTGCTGATTCTAACACAACTATTTCAGACTACAATTTTTCCATACTATGATCTGTCAGAAGGATTAAAAAATGTTCCTGCTGTACTTTTCACTGGAGAGGAGGAAACTGAATTCCAAGTCTGTTTTCAGAAGGAAAAGCCCAATGCAGTTGCACTGACCTCAGCCCCCAGAAAAGGACTTGTTGGTTGCCTCCAGTCTGACCAGGTGTAAAGGTCCACCTGTAGCTGGAAGGGGTTTCCTCCAGGGCAGAAGCTCTGCCAGGGAGATACAGGACAGCTTTCTGATAACCACCCTCCATGTTTTAAGGGGCTTGCAGGGGAGAAATGGGTCTTAAAGCGTTAATATTGTGGAGAGCTTTTTTAATTCTGTGACCTGTACGATAGGCTTTGGAAACATGGGGGTCTCCAGCTACAATACTTATTGAGCACTTCAGAATTCAAAGGAAAGGCTGCTTGTCCTTTATCTGTTAGCTGGGAGATCTGTAGCATGTGTTTGGGGGCTAAAACACAGATTGACTGCAGAAAACAGTGCTCAGGTGGGAGTCTTTGTGGGTAGTTTGCGTAGAATATCCAATAATAAAAACAAGTTGGTAATTTGAAGAACTGTGCACAGTCATCTTGTTCGTGTAATTTGGGCGTTCCACTCTAGAGCTTACGTGGTTTGGGGATGTCCTCAGCTTGGTCCGCGTACAATAGCAGAAGTGAAGAGATCTGGTTGAATTTGTTGCTTGTCTTTTTAGTTCTACTTAGATCCATGTATGAATAAAATAGGAGCTTCAGTATTTGATTTTTCTGTTAGTTTACCAAACACTTCTTGCCTTAAAATTCTAATTAAAACATATATACAGAATTATTATTCCATGTATATTTGTGTGTGTGTATATATAGTAGCAAGGCTCACAAAGTACTGCATGCTTCTTTATGGAAAGGTTTGTAAGTTACCTGTAGTCACCCAGATGCATTTGCTGTTCCTGACTGCTGCATTGTGCTGTCGCGAATGTGCGCTTGGTTTCATTGTTAAAAACTAAGGACTGATCTTATGTTCATAAAATGTAAGACACCTTTAAATTTTTTCCTTATTCTGCAAAATGAGGCAATTATTTGGTCTTTCCAGAATGCTGCTTCCTGTGGGTGGGTATCAGTGGTGAGTATGGCCGTTAGCGCGGCTGGCGCTGGTTCGAGCATCATTAAATAGAAGCCTGCTGACACTGGCCATTGATCCAACCGGCAGCACAGGGCCTTTGGGCCACAATATTTCCTCCCCCATTGCTTGCTTCTCTCTGGGGATAACCAATTGGAAGAAATGACCCATTTGCCTGGAGTTTTTAGAAGCAGCGGGCAGTTTGGTGTCAACTTCTGCTAGAAGGGCAAAGGATCACGCAGCGACCCATATCTATCGTTGGCTTTCTGTCGCTGTAATACTTGGACATCCCTCACAGAGCCACAAATTCCGGGCAGACCTTGCGAAACTCTACCAATGCAGTATTTGGAAAGCTGTCATCTTGTTAAAGCTGTTGCAGAAGGGTGATGATTGTTTTGAGCTAGAATCCCCCGATTTTTTTTTTGAGTTCTGCCGTTTAAATTATGAAATGCTTATGATGTGAAGCCGTCTATTTATGAAATCGCATTTTACTTGAGAACTGCTTTCTTTTTTTCTCTGAGAGTGCACAGGTCAATGACAGTGGTCCCAGATGCATAGAAACAGATGCCATGCAGTTAACATCCACAGGATGGAACACCTTGCTTTTCATAGATGCCACATTCTTCCCTTTTATTGTTTTCAGTCTTTGCTCAAATGTTCTCTCTAAATGGCATCGATTCATCTAAAAACTTCCACAGGCTTTTGTAAAGGCAACTTAGGTATTCTAGTACTGTGTGCTGTCAGAACTTTGCGCATATTTTGCAATTAATGATTTATATTTCTTTTCTATAAGAAATTTGAATTAGAAATAAGATTTTATTATTATAGTGGTACTGAAATGCCACAACCGTGATCAGAATCGCATTGTAAGTAAGTGATGCATCTGTATGAGGACATTCTCTGTGTTGAGCACAGTCTGTCTTATGATTAAACAAACTTGTGGTAAGCTGCCCCACGCTGAGTTGGAGCACTGGCAGTGGTTTGTAGGTGTAACTTCCAAATGTGTAACTTCTGCCCGCTTTATGGGGCTCTTGTTGGAATTTGGCCCTTTATTTCCTCCTGACTTTTAATTTTTGACTTTATATGGACCATCAGACTACTGCAAAAAGAACCACAGACTGTAGTTTGATTTTATTTCACAGTAATTAAGCTTGAACTTTTGTGTAAGATACAGTCCTAAAACACATCTTCCTTTTAAACCAGAAATTCTGCAGTTCCCATCAGCTTAAAATATGGTCAGCATTACAACTTTACATAACTTCATGATTTTATGTAATGAAAAGCTGAAGTGTAAATTCTGTTTATTTGACTGCATAAAGCACCTCAGAGTTTAAATTGCAGTGAGATCGATTGTGTTCTTCAGACCTCTCAATAATTGTCTTTATATTCATTCTTTAAGGTCCTAACTAAGTTACAATGCAATATTTCATACCTGACATTTAATCCATGAAAATGTCTTTGGAGATGCATTATTCCCTTAAAATCCTGTATGTATACCCTACAATGACCATACATTGCTGGAGTAGCATCAGAATCATTTTTGGTCTGCTACAGATGTAAATAGGAGACATGCATGCCTCATTTGAAGCTGTTTAATCTAATTGCCATATGACAAATGTGTTGTCGTGGTCTTGGGGCTGTTTTCTGTTGAAATGTTTGTAAGAAAAAACAGCAAACACGAGCAAAGAATCAAGCTCCAGCACGAACTAACATTGTGGCTGTTCTGATTGATGCAGTATTTTGGGTAGTATGGAAGTGAATGCAGGGCTGTTTCTGAGCTTGGTCTGTCCAGATGCGTTAAGGTATGGGGGATTTGTAGGTCCGTCCTCCTGTACAGTCCGTGGTGCTGTGTGACTGCAAGGGTATTGATACTTGAAGCAGTTTGGGGGAGGCCGTGGTGTGAGCTCACCCTGTGGCACGCTCTCTGCTCGCGTGGCACCCAGCCATGCTCCTACCTGGTGACAGACCGCAGAGAGCAAGGTAGCTTCTGCGCGGTGAAGTGAGGCTGACTTGCACTGTGCTTGCTTTTATTACTGAAAGGCTGGTGATGGGGCCTGCTTGGTTATGCTCAGCATTCCTAAACTCCAAGTCTTAAAGATGTATGGTGTAGGAATACCTATTCTATTGGACCCCGTGGATGCCCACATTTAGACACAATAAAGGAACTTGACTATTCACATGTACTCAGCATTTATTATGTGGATGTGGGAATTGCAGATGCTCTTAAACTGGAGATCTGAAAAAATCATTTGAGTACTTTTGGAAAGCCTGATCCTGCTGCTCAGTGTGGGCAACTGTGGATACTCTCTACCTGAACAGCCCTCATTGTACAGGTTGGCTGTAATTATACCTGTTTCCATTTTATTTCTCCATGCAACTTACATGGTACTGGTTTCCATCATGTACCAGGCACGTGTTCGCAGGCATGATGCTTCATAGCAAATTGTGTAAGTGAGCAGGAGTTGTAGAGGAGTCCAGCAACTTCAGAGCAGCATGCAAACCCTACGTCTTTTGCCCTTCTTGTATATTCCTAGCTCTGTTTTCTGCTGTTTCTGGAGTGTAGCCAGTTCCTACAGTACTTATGGCTTTTTTAATTTTTTAGCATTCCCAGTTTCTGTGGGATCCTACATTTCACACCATGCTTAGCTTTGAGTTCTGCCTTTTACCTTTTAGCTCTGCCCCATCCTGTGATTTTTTTTAAATACATTTTTTTTTGTGCTTTGACAATCTTTCCTTTCAATGTTATGCCCTTTTCACAGCATCTGGCTTGGTAACCTTGTACTTATTCTCCTAGTAATTTTGTGCCTTTTTTCTCTTGTGTTTCTGCTGCGTTTTGAGGATGATTGCTTTTGTGATTTCTTTCTCCACCTCCTAGTGGGACATTACCATCCCTTTCCATTCAGAGAGTCTGGCAACATGGAGAACTACTTCCCTGTAACTGGGACTGCAGCGAAGTTGGACTAGGAGCCTCCAGTCCAAGCAGGTTTTGTGTTACTGATGTGGATCAAAAGGATGCATTACAAAACATAATTTGCACATGAAAGCTATCAAGAAAATTGAGAGCCACAGTATGCAGGACTTGGAGTGGAAAAATTTGTCTGGGTGGAGATCTCAAGTAGGCTCAGCATAGCGTGAGATTAGATCTTAAGCAAACACTCTTGTGAAGAGTACTTGTACAGCATGACAAGTAACAAAGCCGTTACCCAAAGAATAGCACCTTTTGCAGTGATTGCTGTAATTTGGCTAGTACTGGTAAACTTGCTGTTTTCTTTGTATTTTGTCCGTTAATAATCACTGCAGACCAAAGCAAATAGTGGTTTTTCTTTCTTTTTTTTTTTCCTGAAAGACAGTTTTGTTGATAAATGTGGACTGTAGGGGAAAAAAAAAAGATTTTTTTGTAGTTGTGTAACATACATATTTCTCTTTGATTCAGCACTGAAGTTTAAGAACAAATGAGGATCCAGGCAGTGATTATTTATTTATTTATTTATTCCCTTGGAACTTCTTTTCATTGTTGCCAGCAAAGATAACTGCATGTTTGGTTATGCTTCCATAATGTTTTTTATTAAAAATTCCAGTTTCTTTTTTCTTTTTTTTCTTTTTCTTTTTCTTTTTCTTTTTTTTCCCCACAACAAGATGTCATAAGATAAGGGAAGGAGCAGTGTTTTGCAGAATCCTATTTGTTCTGAGATGGATGTCATCTTCCACATAGATGCCAATACACAAATCCTGAAATGCCTTTAACTTTCCTGCCCATGGCAGGGGGGTTGGAATTAGATGATCTTAAAGGTCCCTTCCAACCCAAGCCATTCTGTGGTTCTTGAATCTGCCTGTGAGACTGATACTTAAATTGCTTATGCTCACCTACTTTTTTAAATCAATATTTCTTGTTCTATTTACTAATACAAAATTACTGTTTCTATTTTTGGCTAAAACTTTTTTTCTTTTCTTTCCAGTTTCTAGCAAATTGCTTCTTTTGATTTCTCAGGCTTGATGGGCCACTGGCATTGGCAGGTGGTGGAATGACACAATGCAAGATGATATGCCAAAGTAGTTGGGCATCACTTGTCATCTTGCAGACAAGTGAGGCAGAGGAAATAAGAGAATACATGAGTCTCTCAAATATGCAGGCGACAAAATGACATTTTCCATAGGATAGAAATCTCTCCCTGTAACTGCCTCCTTCCATCTTGTCCCCAGAGCTGTTGAGTTTCTTGTGCTATTTTATCTACACCATGTTTGAAGTACTGTGAGTACTATCCTTGAAACATTTTACCTGTAATAAATAGCTCATAGGTCCATGTGTTACTCACTTAAGATTGATTGCATTTTGTAATGCAAATAAGAAGCCGTTAATTGTAGTGCAGATACAAATGATGATTAGTATTATGGCCTACATTAAATGAAAAGCATATAAGCATATATCTTTGTATAAAGAACTGCTCAGCTCACCATGTTTTCATAGTTTCAAACACAGGCAATCTCTAAGCACGGGAATAATCCTGTGCTGTGTGGTCAGAAAACAAGCAAACTCAGTAATTCATCAAGTTGTTCAAAAGCACAAATGCTCACACGTGGATTTAAGGGGGAGCTATCACTAAACACTTTTCTTAATTTTCGATTCCTCTAGGACAGCATGATGAGAAATCCTTAGCAAATAATTCCCTTGGATTACCATTTTTTCCTGAAGTCAGAGATCTACCGAAGCTTTATAAAACCCATTGCATGACATCAGTGCAAATACCATGCAGGAGGTGGAAGAGCAGCCTGTGGTACTTGTTTTTTTTTACCTACCTCTGAAGATAAGCAGTATGCTCTTCCCATGTATGTGCAGCAAGCATTAGGGAAGAGGCACGTCCAAGTTCAGTAAATCCTGCACAGTAACAGTTTAGCTAACTTGGAAAGCTCCAGGGCTGCTCATTCTCCTCCTGTGAGCTGCTCAGTTGAGGAGCTCCTCTTCTGCATGCTCTGTTGTGGAGGAGACAGTGACCTCTCCCAGGTTAAGGAGAATGCTGCTGCGATACTGAGAGAAAGGAGTGGCCTAGATCAGAAGGGGGCGTTCCTTAAAATACGTGGTGTTGTCAACAGATAAACTTCCTAAGGATGCTTTTGTCTGGGTGTTACAAGGGTTGTTCCAGAGGGTGACTTTGAACAACTCATTGTCTCCTGACTGCCTCGCTTCTGCTTTAAGCAGGCAAAGTTGGGTGACTGAGGTTGAGCAGGATCAATGTCTTCCAGATTACCCCTTCCTTGCTACAACTGCAGTCTGTTCCTTTATTGTGAAATTTGCTTTATCTGATGTAGAGGCCTAATATTTTTCAAGATCTGTCTGCCGGTGTGTCTGTTTCTGTAGTTAACTTATACTGAAGACATTTTTGAACAAACTTAAGTTGGCAGGAAAAAAACAGTGCTCTCTGTTGTTTTTCCTATACTGCATTGTCTTCTGTTTGACAATAGTGGAAACAAACAAACAATCAGCTATTTATGTTTGATAAATGAATCTTGCAGTTCCTTCTGTTTTTCTCCAATCTAGACAGTTATTAAATCTGTAGTATCTGCAAGTATTTCACCCCACTTTTATCACAGGAGTATGTGCACACCAAAAAAAGTTCATTGCAGGTTTGTTGTTTATGACGTTATCTCATCACTGACTGAGGCAAGAATCTTGCATTTTGGGTCACTGCAGGTTTCCTGAATGTTTCCTTACAATCATGTTGTTTTTTAATGCTTTGAAATGATGCTGGTTTAGAGAGGGAATGGCACAAGTACTGTAGCAGTGCACATGCAGGGTTAGCAGTTGCCGAGTTAGGCAGTTAGCCTCACCTAACCACAAATTTTACTTTTAAAAAATAATCCATTGCAGAAGGAGCAGATGTTAATTTCACGTGTTGTGGACAGCCATCCTGCAGCAATGTATGTATGTATAAAAGAAAAAAAAAAAACAAAACACAATTTAAATGGATATTTTTCATGTGTGTTTTAAAGTGAAGCTCAGTTACAGAGTTCCTACAACCCACACGATCGGTGTGTTGGGTCTTTGTGGCCAAGTGGCTCAGGCTGCTCGTGTATTGCCAATGTTGGACATTAAGCTTGTTTAGTATGAAACTATAAATCTTTGCTGGTTTTATTTAACACGTAGTTTCCAATGTAGCTTTAGCAGTTGTGTCAGGGGAGGAGGAGTAACACGCGATGGTCGCTAGCTGTGTTTCCGTGGCTCTGCGCGGAGGGGAGCGGAGCATCCCATGGCACCGGCTGCAGCCTTCCTCCTGCGGCCGCAGGCGAGAGCGCCTGCTGCTGTGCCCCCTTCAAGGGGCTGGGAGGCTGCTCCTTCCCCTCTGCACCCCTCCAGCACCCCCAGTTGGGACCTTAAAGGTGGCATCCCTAGCTCTAGCAAACGTCGTGTCTTCCTCTGCAGAGATATCACTTCTAGATGTGTTTTGGTAGCAGGCTTGTGCATGCCACAGGGAAGTTTTCTCTGGTTCCCACGCGGGTCTCATTAGGCAGCCAAGGAGAAAATCTTTCATCTGTATCAACCTAACAACTGGCCAAATTTATCCCTTAATCATGAGGATATGTAAGATATAGCCTTTCTATATACGCATATTAAGCCTGCTGAAAATTGATGCTAAAAATATTCCCAAAAATATTAAAAGCAAATGGAGAACTTCTAAGGTATTCTTGAAGTAAACTACGAGTTAAGAATTAGAAAACCCTACGGCCCAGTGAGGAATGGATTTTGTGGTCTCTTTGTACTGTTAAAATTTCTTTTGGAAATGAACTCCCACTGTCTAAAATACCATAACATTTTACAAGTTTGCAAAAGATGAAAATGTTACCAGATGTGAAGTTCAAGGAGCAAGTTAACTACTGTTGTCAGATGGAAGTGCTCTTGCTGCTTGGTTACTTCTCCTTACCTTCTCTCCTTCTGTTCCCCGAGCCCCTAGTTTTACATAACTGCCCCAGCTACCAAACTGCTCATCTCTTCTGCAAATAAAACAATATTTCACTCAGACAGGAGGAGGGAGATGTCTACGTATTGCACGGTGCAGATAATTAAGTTAGTGGGTGGTTGGCTGGCCAAATTCTTATCAAAATGGATGATCAAACTAAATCCTGTAGTTAAATATAGTTTACTATTAAATACACATACAAAAAGCAGAAGAGAAGTTGCTAATAACTGACTCTAATATACTGAAAATCTATTGAGGGCATATGAAAAAGGTTGCTAATATCAGCCAGTCTCACCTTAGTGCTACTGCAATGCTGCTATTTTTGCTGTAACTTTTTTTTTTTTCATAACATGATTCAACTGTATAAAAGGTTTATGGATTTGAAGCACATCAGAGGTCATTTCCTCCTGTGACTCGCTAATCAGCGCTGTTACTTTCATATATATACAGCAGGAACTTTCAGACAAAGGCAAGATTAGTAGCTAAGCAGACAAAGAGAAAATGGAGGAAAATAATAGTAGTGGTGAGTACATGCATCAAGTAAGTGTGGCCCAATATTTTTATGGCCTTTTTGATAGATTGCTTTGGATGCTTCTGGGCAACATTGAATGCAGCATTTTTTATCTCTATCCCAGAAGGATTATTCCAATGGTTCACCTTAGATTCTGCACAGAATATTACTTTGATACTGTAATAGCTTTGGAAAAGCTCTCCTTTGATGTCAAGAGCTGTATGGAACTGTTCTTTTGATTAAGAAACACTTACACACTTGAAAAACCTAATAATAGATTTAAAAAAAAAAAAAAGGAAAAGAAAAAAATCATCAATTGTGCTTTATTAAATTAGATCTATAGGAGAGATGCAGAATGTGTGTGCATCTGTATCCCCTGTCTTGTTCTGTTATCTTTCTGTTGGAAACCCTCACAGTAGGTCTGTCTCTGTCGTGAATATCCCTGGAGCCTGTTTCTTTTCTCCCTTCCCTGTTTTAGGACTCTCCCCTTTCTTCTGCCCTTGAATGCTTGCAGACTGAACAACCTGGCTGGCAGTCAGATTGTTATATTCCCCTTCCTTCGTCCTACATTGAAGGATTTATTCCATACAATAGCAATTTAAAACCCAGCCTGGGCCATACTGGGAAATTTTCTTTTTACTAGCAGTGGGCATAATTGAAGTAGCGGCAAACAATTTAACTTCACCCCCCCATTTGCAGTCAGTGCCGTTTCATGGGGAACAAAACAGGTACAGAGTGGTGTGGAGGTGCTGAGCCGGTGCTGGCCGTGCCTGCAGACCGAGCTCAGGCTAGGTCTGAGCTGCCTGACGCAGCCCCGGGCCTGTGGGAGAAGCCCCCTGCGCTGCTGCCATACCTCTAGAGGACGTCCCATAGTAGAGCAGCTCCTTTTAGCTCCAAGTCATGCTGTGCAAGAGTGTTTAGGAGTTACTAAATCAATTTGCCAGTTGAGTGGGTGTTGAGATTTGCTCTGAAAACAGATTGAAGTTCTTTATTCTTAATATACGTAAAGGCATTTTTGTAACGCTTTTTTTCCCCCCAGATTTGCTCAGGGAATGCACTGCTCTGTTTATGCAAGTTAATGTTTTAATTATGTCAAGATAAACTTTTAAGAAAACTTACTGACACTGCCTTGGTGGGAGAAGAGGGAGATTGCTCCATTTTAAGCAAGGAAATCGCTGTTTTTATTCTGCGCTCTGAAGTAGGCTTTTGAGGGTGCCAGTAGGTTTGGGTTACATTGAATCCAGAGGCGCTGCCTGAAAAAGGTTGTCAAATACTGGGCTAAAGTTTCAATTTTAGGTGTAGGAACACACAGTACATCAAAGGTGGCAACTTCTATAATTTTAACTAAGGAAAACAAAAGAGCTTTATGGAAAGAACTGTATGCTTGGGCAGATCAAGTGTTTGTCAGCAAAGGAAAATTAGGATGGCAAAAGTGTTAGGCACAGAGTTGTAAGAACAGTTGTAAAGACGAGTGAAATGATTCTTTTTATTTATTTTGTTGTTTCCAACTTCATGTGCCTATTGGAAGAGTTTTAGCTCTTCCGTGCTCAAGGTTTCTTAGGCTGTTAGACCCCTGCTGCTGCACGTGGAAGGCTGGGGGTGGGAGTGAGGAGGCAGTTCACGCGTTCACTGCAGAAGATGTGTTCATCTGGCTGCCTCGTCATCCTCGTTCACAGGGAAAACCTCTTGGAGAGCCTTCACCACTCCCTTCAAGTCTTTTTACCATATTTCTCTATCTAGCAGGATACCTTTCCAGACTTTTGAGGTGGGTGGGCATCACTGACCCCAGCTTGGCTGCTGCAGAGCAGATTGAATTCAGGCGCTCCAAGGTGGATCAGCGCTGGGGATAAGGAGAGGCCTAATTGAGGATGCGAGGCTCTCAAACACCAAAACTTGCCCTAAGCAGTGTCTGAGGCTTTGCTGAACACCAGACAGCAAAGCAGACTTACATATGTCTGGAATCTGGTTTCAGGAAGCATATTTTGCTATGTTTTCTTTGCGGTGCTGTGAGCTGGTTTTGATGGCGCATAGCTTGATTATAACTTTTGCAAAGACCTGCCTTCTCTGGAGAGAATAACTTCAGATTGGAAACTACATAGTTTTCTTCATTGCATATAGTGAATGCAAGTGATTTTTCAACTGGATTTTAATTTAATGAGGGATATTTTTGAGAATACTATAATACAACATAGCAGAGATTGTTTGAAGGGGCTTTGTTAATATTTTACTTTTGAAAGCATTGTTAAATGTTTACATAGCTAAAAGAGCATCCTTTAAATCTACTATTGGATATTGCTTTTGTTCACAGTTGAGAAGAGGAAACAAAGCAAGAATGGAAAAGCTAAAAGGAAGTAAATATTGAGAAGCTTTAGATATTACTCCTGGCCTAAAAGAGGTATAATATTAAAGTGGAAGAAGAATGAAATGAAGGAGACCAGGAAAGGTACAATGCTTAGAAAGACCTAATTAGTCTGAGAACAATCTCAAGCCACAAATAATATTCTTTTCAGCCATGTGTTGACATATGACGGATGATCCCAAGACACTCACCAAGAAAAGAACCAGGCGTGAGCCTACATGATGAAGTGGGAAAATGTATTTGCTTAGGAGACATTTAGCCAATAGCTCAAAGACTATGAAGAAATCGGAAGTAATAACTGCCTGGGTACTTTATCGCTGAGGATTTTATCCATACAAAACCACAGGGACTTAAGATTTGTAGGTCTAAGAGATCACCTGTAGCCTTGCAGTACTGGCATGTTTAGCAGTAAATAGAGATATAACTTTGCAGGAGTCATCATCCTGCAAAGGGCAGAGGCATAGCATGTCTCTCTAGTTATATGTGCTGTCAGGTGGGGATGGAAGTAAGTTGAACCGAGTTGGTTGTGTACTGGCTGCTCAGAAGAGGAGAAGCATTGCTGCCAAATGTTGCTGTCTCCAGGTTTATTGCAGTTTGATGTGCAGTACCGCATGTGACATTTTGCTATTTGTGATGTGTCTCCGTGCTGCCCCTGCTCCTAAACCTGGACGTGAACTCCCAGCATTTAAGAAATGCCTGGTATTAAAAATATGATGGAAGGGTTGTCAGCAGCTTTTATTTCAGTTATAAGCGTGTTCCTCATCTCTCCTTCTTTGGCTAGTCCTGAGGCTTGTCTGTCAAAACCTATTGTCACATCAATGTTAATTAATATGCCAATTTGGAGGTATGTGTTTAAATGGTATTTTTAATTGCTAAGTGTTTTCTTCCTACCTAAAGCGCACATATTGACAAGCATTAGCCCTAAGCTTCCAGCGAGCCAGAGATGAGCAAAGCTGAGTTAGATCTATGTCTGGTGGGATGAGAGTTAACACGGACAAGAACCCTGCCAGGAACTGGTTAGTTTGGGAGGAACAAAGGAATTACCCCAATTCACATGCTAAAATTAGCAAATGGAGTTGGATATTTTATGATGTCTTGGCTGTGTAGCTTTCCTGGAGATAAATCTATGATGCCCCCTCAAAAGCATCATTAGTGAGTAACACTGCCACCCTTACTCCAAAGCTCTAGCTGGGTGTCCTATCTAACTTTATTTTCTATTTTCTCTGGACATTCAGGGTACCTCTTTTGTTCCATTTTCAGCCCACACGCTGACACAGCTCTCTCCCTCTCTCTCTCTTTCCCCTTACACTGTTGTTTAAGCATGCTGTAAACTTATTCATTCCCTAAAGGCAAGAGCAGCTATCTGAGCAACACTTTGTCAGCATAATACATTTACAGAATGCATATTTATGAACCTTTGAGCCTTTATTGTTCCAGAGGGCAAATAAAAAACATGAAAAGTAGCAATATAGTGTTTCAAAGGTCCCTCAAGGAAAACAAAAGTAGTTGAAAATAAATTTAGAAAAAAAAGTTCTTCTTCAGAACAGAACCTTGAATTAGCACATACAAAATATGGGCTGGTTAAGACTATTCTTTTCTTCCATCTATCCCAGACTCTCCTAATCCAAGTTTAAGAAATTTTAAAGCTTAAAAACATTTTTCAAGCTTACAAAATAGCATAAATGAAGTAGATTAGACATATAATAGTAAACCAGAGATTGTTAAAGCAGCTTGTTTGGCTCAATTGTAGTAAATACAGCTTTTAAATGGAAATGATTGTTTTCCTTAGAAGCTACAAGATCAGTGTGCTATGTGCCACAAAATTACTGCAGATAAAAGGTAGCTGGAGGAAGCTGGAAATCAATAAAATGCCCTAATTGTTATTTTAATTGACTCTAGGTTCTTATTAACTTTACTATGTATACATCAAGTTTTAAAATGAATGGGTAGCTACTCATTATTGCTTATAATAAAATAAAGCTGGTTAGCCAGTGTTCATATTCTTAGATGTGTCCATTAGTTCAATTACAATTAAAAGGTTATTATACCGATATTCCTAGATTATGCCGCCTAAAAATTAAAAAAAAAAAAATAGTGCTGTCTCCCTGCAGGAACAGGCTCGTGTTTTAAAAGGAGATATGTGAGCATGGCTGCCTGCAGCTTTCATCCAAAGCACAAAGTGAAGGGTGCCCACCAACAGAACGCACAGAAATTTGACTTAACCCGAATCTGAAGTACTAAAATGAAGGAAATAGCTTCAGCAAGCAGAAGAAAATAGAGTCAAAGATCCAAATGGTCAGAGAAGGTAGCAAGTGCAGACTTTTAGCTCTTCTACAGCAGTGAAGCTGTAGGGATTTGTATGTTTTGCTTTAGGGAAGAGTGTCTAATTGTGCTTTCTGCTGTAAAGACTTCACAGCAGTACGGACGATGGAAAACACAACTGGATGTGACCTCTGTTACTTCTTTTGGTCCAAGGAGATCCATAGAGCTCCTGCATGGAACAATGCTGAGCCCTCTTGACAGGAGAAGCTGTGGAGCTCTGCCAGAAGGTACTGGATCATCTGAGTGCAGGGGTGGGGCGGGAGCAGGAAGGTTCGTCTCCTGAATCCGCTGCAGTTTCACTGGGGGAAATGCTTTCCCAAAGGGATGGTGGATGCATGGCTTATCAGTTGTCCGCAGCACCCAAAGGCATGCTCTAAAAGCATGAGTGCCTCAAAGGAGACGTGTCCCAGTGTGTTCGTATGGCTTGCTTTGCTGCAAGCATGAGCTCTGATGTAGGGGCTTTCCATGCAGAGTGTTTTCTCAAAGGTATCGGCTCCGTTGTAATGGCACACCAGGAAAAGGTGAGATGGTTCCCACGTGAAAACTCAGCACTGCACAGTGCCCAAGCAGGCAGGGAACACTTCAACACTTTGAGCAGTTTAACTTCCATGCGTTTGGTTATTTTCAGTAGTCAAAATGCAACTGAATTTGTAGATCATTCCAGTGAACGTACTTTTACCCGTTATTTACAAATTACCAATTTTCTTCCTGTCTTTCCTCAAGAACCTTATTGTTCTGCTTTCTGTAGTTCTGGACTTTGAAAGCCCGGAGTGAGTTTGCCTCTGTAAGATGAGATGCAGTGAATTGTGGTAATGCTTTGTGAAACACGAGAGCATTTTGAAATGTTATGATCACTCAGGAGTAACTGCATAGGCAAACCACACCTACCATGGTGCAGTGACTTATATATATCACATTTTAAGTGTCACTGACAACGGTGTTTTGCAGCAAAACATCTGAATTAGCAAATATTATTTAAAAAATAGAGAACGAACAAAACCAAACGTCTTGCCAGTTAGAAAAACAACTTGGGCTGTGGTGTGTTGCTTAATTACATTGTGAGGATTCACTTGGCTGGGGGTAGGCAGGTTTCTCTTTACCTTGTGCTGCAATTTAAAAAAAGTTTAATTTGAAATACGGTGTCTTTTAGGATGTGCAACCTCCTTTATAAATGCACTCTAAGTATAAACGCTTCATATCCAAAGTGCCCTTTCTTTTTCCTTTCCTCGGCCAGAGAAGGCAGTAATGGGGAACGGGGGGGGGGGGGGGGGGGAAATCCTTGGCAGACATCTACCAAGAAATGATGTTATCAACCATCACTGCTACAAATGCAGCCCAGCATCAGCAGGGCAATGTGACACAGGAAACTGAAGCAAGGTGAATGCCTGGTTCCTCTCGTCCAGATTCCCGTAGGCCCCCTAAAAAATAATAAACAAACAAAAAGCCCAAACCCTAGCTGTCATTTAATTAACAAAGGGGCCGGCAGCTCTGCTTTTTACTCCCACTCTTGCTGCTGCTCATCCAACCTAGGGCTGTGCCTGTTCTTAGCAAAAGTGGAGGCTCTTGGAGAAAAAAGTGCTGTGAACATTCAAATTTTCCTGCAACCATGAAAACCACCTAAAGTCATAATTTAATATAATAATAAAAACTAATTAAAAAAAAAAGAGAGAGAGAGAAATCTCAACTTTTCTATTTCCTAGCTTTCTAAAAAGCTTTTCAAAGCTGGTTTCACCATTGTGAGCTCAAGCATAGATTATTCATCTTCCTGACCCATTGCAAGGAAGACTGATATAAGAAGAGACCCTTGAGTTAGAAAACCGTATGACTACATTGCCATCTGTAAATTGCCTGTACATAACAAAAGTGTCAGGATGCAAATAGGAGCCATTCTAGATCAAAGCAGGAAAAATATTAAGATATTATCCACAAAATATCAAGTGAGTGATGTTCATGATAAATATTTTAAATCCAGTAAAAGGAAAAGTTGATAGTAATCTTTCTGTTTCAGTAGTTGTTGTACATTGTGGTTTCAGAGTTCCAGTTTACGTGAAATTTTGTTATAATTAGAAATCTCTAACACACAAAAAAGAAAATCAAACATTTAACGTTATTTCTAGGTTCTAAAGAAATTAAGAAATCGTCATCATATTTGTAATTTCCTTTTTGCAAAGAAATAGCAGAAATATGGTAAAAAGGCTATGTTATCACTGCAAATTGGAGACTACTGACTTCCTTTATTACAATGAAATTTGCTCTTCTAGGAACTTTTCTTTTGTACTGTTTGAAAAAGTTTAACTTCTGGAGTTATTTCTTTATTTTCTTTAAGTAAACTCTGACTAAGAATTTAAGATCTTGAACATTTGCAATGGAAAATGAGTTCTCTCTGAGGGTCAGATCCAAAAAACTATGGCCAAAAAGCAGAAACAGCAACATTTGTGAATGCGTTAAGTAAGGACAAACCAAAGCCTTTTAATTTACCAACTATATGTTTTGAGGGCTGCTATACTGTGACCATGTTTAAAAGTTTGTAACATGAATAGTATCCAGGATGTTAATGTTGATAAATACTTTGGGACAGAAGCTTCCTAAACCTCTCTAATGTAATTGCGTGTCAGATTCAGGTGCCACGGTGAACAAGTGCCCGGTTTGCTGCAGGTTGCGCAGGCTGGGTCTCGTAGGCTACCCACCAGATCATTGCTTTGCTTCCAGTCTGCCATGAGCCCTGGTTCGTATCACCCTTCTGGTCTCCATTTCTTGCTGTACGACAAAGCTGAAAACAGAACCTTTTTTAACTGAGTGCTTCCTGTATCCAGCCCCTGACAAAAAGTCATGTAGTCATGTTCCTTTAACAAGAGCCAAGTTTCTCTGTGCTCATAATTTGGCTGTGCATTGGTGGCTCTTTTTTTTTTTTGTTTGTTTAAAATAAAAGAAAAGGTAGTTGAGAGGTTGGTGTTGGAGTTGGTCCAAGTCCTAGAGCTGCCTGCCATGATCAGTGGTTAGCTGAAGCACCCTTCGTGTGTGCCGTGTTCCTAGCTGAGAGGTGCTGCCTGCACTCAGTGCTGCTCAGGCTGGGTCCTGCTTCACTGCCTCCTCTTCTCAGGCCGTTTGAAAGAAGTGGGATCTGGCGTAGCATTAGCAAGGATTGGCTGGAGGCTGCATGCCAGATTAAAAGGGGAAAACAGAAAAAAAAAAAAAAAAAAGTTACTCAAGAGATGACATCTTAATTTGAAAGATACCATGCTGGTTTTGCTGAGGACACAGCAATACAAGACAGTAAGAGCCTAAGGTTTTAATGATATTATGCACCTAAGAGATTACATAGTCTGTAAAAGTGAATTTCACCCTATAAAATCATTTTCCTGGCAATGCTGGTACCAAGATAAATGACAGCCTCCAGTGCTTGTCAGCTCTGTGGGCTTGGTCCTCTGGAGTGCAGCTGGAACTGCCGCACCAGGAGGTTGATTATTGCCAATAGTCTCTGCTGTGCATCTGCCTTTTTTTGCCTTTTTTTTTTTTTCCTGGTTAGGTCAGTGGCTGCCTTTTTGTCTCCTTCTTTCTCTGTTTCTCATTTATGCGCCGTAGGGATATGGTATATGTAGTGAATGAACTGAGGAAAAATAAGGAAGAGAATCAGTAATCCTGACTAACGTCCCCAGAGTACCACCAACAGGTTAGACTACTTCTGTGTTAGGAGATTTTAGAGAATTACTGTTATATCGTTGATCTTGCATCTTTTTAATTTGGGTTAAAAATAATTATGAAGATTAGCATTTGTGTTCGGGGGGGTGTCACTAATTTGGCTTCTTAAGAGCAGAATTAGTTTGGTTAGAGGGCAGAAAGCCTTTTGTTGAAAGCTCTCCACGAGTGGGTCAGTAATACCACCCATAGGCTACACCAGAAGCATCGCGCTGCTTGCTTAATAATTAAATGAGCTCCTCATTTCAGTCGCAGTATCTAACATAAGCTAAATCCAGCGAGCCCACCAGCTGTGTACTTGCTCGCAGAAAGTTACCGCTATGATGTTGTACTGAATTTCTCCCAGTCATCCCAGTCTTATTAATGCCTCAGTGTGGCATAAAGCTTCATTCATTATTCATAATAATCCAGTCAGAGGGCACTCTGAGACCTGATAAATTCTCACCTAAATGACAACAGCTGACAGGGCCTAGGGTTTTATAGCCCTTCTCTTGCCATAGCAAGGTGCTGTGGGCAAAGGTCCAGAATGATCCTCTACTAATGACCAGTGTGATATATGAGCAGCTGCTGATTTTCTGACATGAAGTCTACTCTGCTGAGCATCCAACCCGCCAGCCGCGAGTAGTGGATGAATATCTGACAGGCGATATACTTCAAGAACCGGTCACAAAAAAAAAAGATCTGTCTCAGGTGGGAGGGGATAAAAGGGTTAATCCTGTGCTGGAGCACTGCAACATCAACAACAACAAAAAATATCCGGGGGGCAAAAAAAAATCAGGAGTCTGTAAATTCTGGCCGTGCTGATGTGGAAATGAGCATGCAGTCCTTACCTCTCAAAACTCTTCCTTTCTGGCACCCAGAGGGTTGAATAATCATGACTTTAGAAGCCTGTAAATTGCTTTATAAAAATCAATAATCATCTGCTGAAGGATATTAATTGCACTTTTCCACAAAGGGAAAAAGCTTCATAATATTTTATTGGTTTTTAATGGGCTCTTTGATACCACAGGATGTAAGTGAAAAGCCTCTTTCTTTTGTTCAGACACAGACCTAGCCTTTGAAAGGAGTGTATATACCTGTTTGAGTTTTAACTTCTCCCTTGTGGTGTGGGTTCAAATTAAAAGCAGGTGGAGGCCTTTTATTTTGCCCTTCTGTTTTTCTTTCAACAGTGATTGATTCTCTATTATATCATCTTGACTTTCTCAAGTAACATTGATAAATGCATGTCTTTTTGTGCGTTTCATTGCCATGCAAATTTAGGGGTTAATTCTGGAAGTTTGACTGACTTGGAGATATATCAGGAAAATGAAGATCCAAGTGCTTGTAAAAGATTCAGGACTGGCAGTGCAAAGTCTATCTTTTGCTCGTTAAAGTGAGTATTGTGAGTGCTTGTTTTTCAGTGTGCCTCATCCTTGCCTTGGAAGAAGAGCTTTTAATGCTCTTTAAGGGTGGTATTTTTGCATTTTCCACATCCATGGCGTGTTGGGTCTCTAGGCCAGGCGGATGATGAGTTATTCCGCATGTGGGCTTTGCTCAGTATGGATTTCTGTCCACTCCATGTAGCACCTCTCAAGTAACAACAGCAGGCTGCTCTGGCCTGAAATCATGGAGAGCTGGAGGTGAAAAGGTGACACTTGCATGACTTAAGTTGAAGGCCAGAAATTATATTTGTTTGATGGTGTGTTTTGACCCTAATCTTCCATGTGTTGTGCCACATGGAAGTCACAAGGCCAGTGAGAACCTCTTCCCTCCCACTGGTGCCATCTTGTTGATTAATGGTGATATGGTTCCCATATTGAATCAGCAGATAGGATACCAGACAAAAGTCAGGTTAGTGGAGATGGGTCAAGTCCTGCACCAGTTTTTATGCTTGCCCTAGTACAATACTTTGGGGCTGTCAGAATACCTCAGGGCTCACCGGTGACAGGAGAAAAGCAGCATACTGCAGATAAAGCAACCTCGGGAGAAGAAAAAATCAGACTGCTTAGGTCCTTAATGCTAAAATCTTCTGCTTTCAGTGAATCTTACCAACTCCAGAGATAAAATTTAGTACTTGTTTTGCTTAGGGGCCATTTCAAGATGCATTAGCTCACTCCATGAGTTGTGTGGAAACCTCAACAGAATGGAAACAGAGTCATTCAAAATGGCCACCAAGAATCTCTTGAGGCACTTACAGTCTCTGAGGCACCTAGACCCCTTTCACAGCTACTTCCATCATTCTGGGGCTGCAACACTGGGACTTGCTTTTTGGGACTGGACTCTGAGGGTGAAAGGCGGCAGAAATTCGCAATCTCCTGGAATTATTTTCTTGTCTGAAGTCATGCTAACTGCCTTATTTGGACTTGTTTTGAGAACAAGTATTTCTATTAAAAGTGACACGGCCTATTTACAAATGAGGTGTGCCTGAACTATATGAAACCTAAACATACTCCAGACAAGTTTAGGCTTTGCTGTGTGGAAGAGCTGTGGGTGAAGGCATTCCTGGAATCTCCCATGGTTGCCAGAGCTACTTGCAACTGTAACCAAAACATTAGTCACCCTCGCTGGGTTCCTCCGGTGGCATTCTCAGACACTTCTTCTTTCTTCCCATGGTTTTCCTGTCAGAATAAACAAGATTTAACTTTTCTTTAGGTGACCCAAACCAGTCAGAATATTGGCCATCGAATACAGCCTGATGTGCCATTTGCCAGGCCGAGCTGTTGGATCTTATAGTCCTCCTCTGTTGTGTTCATCAGTGTTGTCTTGTCTTGGTTCCTCATCGTTGCTGTTGCCCGGGATGAATGCAGTTGGCCAATGAGTTTTTGCTTTGAGCATTAGGAAGGGGGGAGGTAATGGGAAAGTGTTCTAATGGTGTGGTATTTTGCTTGTTGAGGTAGAACAAAAAGCTACGTTCCTGATAACTCATGGACAAGCTGAATGCTGTGTGTGACTTGTTGACTGAGCAGGCAAACCTTTCCTGAGGGGTGTGTCATCCAGCTATCTCCTTAGGATCTGACAACTGCCGTTTTTGTTGATGGATTTACTAAAGAAATGTTTCGAATATATTCCTACTTAATTGTGAAAATGCGTTTTTTGTTTTGTTTTGTTTTTGGTGTTTTTTTTTTCTTTGGAACGTGCATGTTCCCAAAGCCGTTTTGCTTTGGTTCATTCTGAATTTCCATCTCCCATAAAGGCAAAGGGAGATAAAATATGAAATTGTTCTATAAATGGTCTAAAAAGCCTTGTGAAAATAATATTAATAAAAGCTAAAACTGTTTTTAAGTCCACTAATGATAGCCTATAATTTTGAAAATCAAGTTGTGTATTTAAATGTGAATATTTAGTTTCCTATCTTTAAAAACATTGCCCTAAGATCTCAAGTTTTCATGTGAAGTAATTTAGTAAATATCAATGAGGGACAGAAAAAGGAGAGGAACCTACAGCGACTAGAGGTGTACTCAGAGAGAGAGAAGACACTTCCGTCTTTAATGCTGTCTTCAGGGCAAAGATTTTTGTCCTACCCTGTAGGCATTGTGTGCACTGTTGTGCAGGAAATATCTGACTGTAATTCTCTTGTTCTCTAATTCCAGCCAGGATCTAACTTATGGTAGGAGTCCCTGCAGAGATTTAATGGTAAATATTTAACAAGGGAAACTCCCCTTTCCTTCTATGATCTCATATTTTGTAAATGGATTAATTTAATAAGGAAAACAACATTTCCCTTTGGTTAAAGCCCTCAGTTCCTCACAACTGGGACTTCTGTTCCTCAGCTGTTTCCATTCCAGGGTTCTCCCAGTAGGCAGTTTGGTTTGCCTCTGAGTGGAAAACCATTTATGTGACAGGAAGCAAGTCTTGCAGCTAGTCCTTTCACAATTAAAGGGGCAAAAAGAGCTATTATAACAAGTTGTAGGTAGTATTTTTAATTTTGATCAGCTGTAGAGTTCCTGCAAGACTACTTAGTCATCAAATACAGTTCCATAATTTGTCCACAAAAATTAATTTTCACACAGTGTTTCCTACCATGGCTTGTTGGTAGTAAACCCAAACAAGTACCGTGCAGGACCTCATAGCATTGCATCACTGCTCATCTTGATTTAAACTGAAACACCTGAGTGAGATTGGCATACTGTTGAAGAATCAGGGTGTTTCTGCACGTCCCAGGCATCCCTTTCCATGTATAGATTCTGTGTGGATTTTTGCATGCATGTTTTTAGGATCCTCTCGTTTCCATCCCCAGCACACATTCCTGGGAAAGACATGGTTTCCATTGCTCCAGCTGCCTCATCTTGGTAGTTAAGCACTGTAACTGGTTAAGAGACTAGAAATATTCTTGGAAATCATATACTGCTTGCTGCCATTTAAACGAGTGTTTTTGTCATTTTCTGAGAAGCCATTGCACTGCCTGCATGCACAAGCTCCACCAAAGATAAGCATTTTAAGCATGGCAAGCATCACGTCGCTTAGAGCTTGCGGTATGGTGTGCAAGCACTGGCCTCTGCCCTCAGCCAGTGCCAATGCACGGGTACTGGTGGGCAGGGAGGTCACACGGACACGAGCTGGTGCTCCAGCACAGGGAAACTGATCACGTACAGGTCACAATATAATTAGCAAATGCCATGTTCTTTACTGTATGAAAGAAAATGCAGAATAAAAATTGAATTCACTAGAATTGCCCTAGCTTGACAGCTGGTCAATCCAAATAGGTACTTCTGTGGCTCTTGGTTGTTATTAACGATGGGATTGCTTACAAGTAGGCTCTCCAGTGTCATGAAGCGTGACAATATATCTGGGCAATTGGCTACACAGATGATTCATTTTGGTGCTTTTGGGGGGAGTTGTTTGTGTAATTTTCTGTAGTGTGGTACTGCACAGCTCCATGATTGCAGAGCTGTATTTTTTTGTTGGGTGGGTGAATGGGGACTTTTCATTTCAAATTCAAGATCCTTGGAGATAAAAAGCAAAAAGTGTTTTTTGACAGTTCTGTGGTTTGTCTCTAGGCACATTGGGTGCTGATTTTCATTCCAGTACATCAAGGCAACTGTCTGATCTACAATCCAAACAGAAATCCCTTCAACAACAAACCACTAATATCACATGTAGTTCCAGTTGTTCACACTTTCTTGTGCTCTGTCTTTCCATGAAATCTCACTTCCGCAACCCACTGCCTTGGGCTAATAGTTTGTAACAAAGCTCAATCTCTAAAATGTCCTATATAAATGGAGAGAGGAAGATCATAAAAGAGGGAGATGAAAACATTTACCACTCCAGCTCCCACACCCCGTGTCTCTCCCAAGTTCCCCCATCCATCAGGCAGCGAGGAGGGCGCGCGGTCACCCAGGCTGCCTCTCTCACCAGGCTGCTGGGCGCCATCCATCACAGGCTGCGAGCTGAAGGATGCGGTGTCAATGCCGGCAATTGATCCAAGAAAACTCGTGCGTGTTATTGTGCCTCGCTAAGGGCCCTCTTCCCTGTTTGATTTCCCCTGTAACTCAAGAATTAAGCCGCAAGGCTTGTTGTTGAGATGGGAAGAGTGAAAATACCTATGTGTTTGTGTGTGTGTGGGATCCTTCTGTGCTCATCCCAACCCTATGTCCTTAATCTTTATTTAAGGCTGTAAATTAGGGCAAAAAGAGTGTTTGCTCTTGCCTAGCATATCTGATTTAAAAGGGAGGAGATCTGTGGGGATTTTCAGCTTGTAACAGTATACATCAGTATGATGAAACCGAATTACCCAGAAGACAAAAGAAACCCTTGCCTGAGATACAGCGTTCACGTTTTGCATCACCGTGTGCATTCATGTGTTACACCCTGGGGCAAATCCCAGGCAAGTGCTTCTCTGAGCGAGGGAATCTTGGGTCTTCAAGATCAGTGATCCTCGCTGCGGTTATTGTTTGCAGTAACGGGGCATGCAGTGAGCCCCCTCCTACAGACCCATGGGGGTTTGCATGAAGTGAGAGGTCATATGAAGTAAGGGCTCGCACTTTATATGGCTGACTAGAGCTGCAGAGCTGCCTTTGGGAATTGGAGAGCAGGGAAGGAAGGATCCCTTGGTAATTTGGACTCTCTCAGAGGGGGTTGGAAGAAATGGAAGCAGAGAGTCTTCAGGGCACCAATTTAAGTTTGTCCTTAGTCAACCATATCAACGCATGCTTTAGTGTCCATTGGCCTGAGTATGTGCTTACTTCCAAGTAATTTGCTGAATCAGGACTGTAGGCAGTGTCCAACCATTGATCCTGTAAGGAACAATATAAAAGCAGGAAGTTAGGCAATTTTGATTTTTTTTTTTTTATTTATAGAAAACTTTGCATTTTTATGTTTGTTTTCAGTTAAAAATCTCAGCAGGCTAAGTTACAGTGATTAATTAAATTTTACAGCTACCCTGCACACCAAGTAAACACTGCATTATTATTTTTTACTTTAATAAAGAGCAAATGCAGGGTGCAGAGAGGAAAGGATTTTGAAGTGTGTCCAGTCAGCTGGGGTGGCTCCTTCCCTCATTTTTAATCCCCACTCTGATGCCTGGTGGGATCAGCATTGTTCTTTTGATAATTAGCATCAGATGGACGGTTTCATCTTCAGTGTGCTGTCAACCAGAGGTAAATGCCTAAAAGACAACCAGGGCAGAAGTAAATCCAACCTGGAGTAGAGTGAAGTCCCATTGTAAATTTAGCAAAATACTTACTTTGACTTTGTGGGTCCTGGTCTCTCTAAATGATCTGATTTTGGAGTGCGTTGTAATCAGCATGACTATTTAGCCCCAGCGATACAGGTATGAGTAGCAGATGTTGGAGAAGTCTTTGTGCCTTGCTAGATGTAGACTGGGGCTAAACATAACCTGTCCTTGGTAGGTACTAAAGAGAAGAGGGACAGCCCTTCTTGCCTGCCTGTGCCGAAGCATAGAGGTAGGATCGTTCAGTGCACAAGAGCTGTCCCACACAGTGTGTGTCGGGCAGCCACAGGGCATCTTTCAGCTCAGCAGATACTGGCCGTAGAAGTCTTTGAACGGCACCTGCTTCTCCCATCTCAGTGAAAATAGAGTAGAATTAAAAATAAAAACACAAAAGTAGGATACCGAACATTTCCTAAATAGAAATGATGTTTTCTCCGTAGCCTTTTGAATTAAGATAAGCGTATGAGGTCAGAATGCTCTTCTACATGTGGGGACAGTTCCTGTACTTTGTGCTTTTATGTCTGATTCACTAAAGGAACAGCAGATATTTTAAATAAGCATCATGATTCTGGAATAGGGCTTTTCCTAGGCAGGGGTATCAGAAGTCTGCCTGGACTCAGGAAGAGTCTGGGTGCAATGATGGAGAACTTTATTAAAGGCTGCTAAATGAAAGGGCACAAAGGCCCCTTACAGCCTCTCATTCGAGCAGATATGATTGTTGTGTATGCAGATAAATAACATCCTGTGCTTTGCAATGCACTCTGTAGGGTCCTTGCCTCTGTGAGGAAAGGCTTGTACTTTCAGCCTCGTCATTGCAAGGAATGCCTTGGGCTGAACTTGCATGATGGAACAGCTGGTCTCAAGGAGCTTCTGTATTTTTTTTTTTATCAGCTACCTTCCTTCCTCTCCTGCAGGCTCTGCGAGCATGAGATGATGAAAACGGGAGCGGCGAGGGCCTGCCCCAGCTGTGCCCTTAACTCAGCTGCGGGTGCCTGCAGCCACCTCTCTGGACATGGTCAGTCCTCATCCCGTGACTTTGTTCCTGTGCCGGGGCAGCAAATTGGCACCGCTGGTGCTGCTCCCAGGCCGCTCCTGTTCTGCAGGTGGTGTTTTCCCCTGTCAGCCAGAGGGAAACCCGGCTGGGCTGAGCCAGCAGCGCAGCGTGAAGCGTGTCGCGGCTGGGAGCCGTGCTTGGCCTTCTTTGCATTTGGCTGGGTGAGACAGCATACCTGTCATCGGGGGTGGTTTCTGTGAAACTCTCCGTCGTGTCTGTTCATAGCTGGGCCAGCCTGGCCTCTCCTTTCTTCTGCTGTGCCCCAGGGCTTGTTTTCCCCGAGTCTTTTGACTTTGAAGTACTTCCAGAAAGACCCATGCGCTGTGCCAGAGGAAAAGCACACTGAAAGATAGAAAGGGATTTTGTAGGCCATAAAGGTAAGGCCTTTATCACAGCTGAACGCAGCTTTGTCAGTGTTCGGAAAGTTGTTTTTATTCCACGTCTGAGCGATTCTTGTGTTGATTTGAGGCGGCGGAAGCACAGGGGCATGGCGCTGGCTCGCGCGAGGAGCCCAGAGGTGCAGTCCTTGTACATGGGGGCTCGATGAGGGCAGAGGTCTGGAGGCACACCCCATGTCTGTGGGGTGCACCCCATGGGTGGCAAAGGACAGAGGGGAGCCCAAAGCGGGAGCAGCTGCTAGCATCACATCACAAGTCTCACTCATTGTGTCCCTGCAGGTGAGCTTCTGGGTTTCAGAATGAATGGGAAAAAGCAGGCTAAATGTGGCAAAGAGAGAGCTGGAAAATGTGAAGCCCAGCCATCAGGCTTGGCTGGTGATGCTGCTTTTGGGGAGGGGAGGGAATTTTTCAAATAGGGAATTGCCACTGAGGTTGTTCTGGCCGGACCTTAATATCTGAAATTTGCCTGTCTAGCTGAAACTTCCCTTTGCGTTGTAGTCGGTTATGCTCTTAGCTTTTTCACTGTCTTAATACAGAGCTTAAGGCTGAGTTTCACTAAGGTGTGGCCCCAGGCTGGCTGGTGTTTAGGACTGAGCAGAGTGAGTCGATCTTTATTTACTTAAACCAGGGAAAAGTCACTGAAACACACGTTAAAAGTTGTTTTTGAGGTGGGAGATGGTTGTCAGAGTGCTGATAGCATCTCCCTCCTGTAGTGGCTGCTGTGCGGGCCTGGCAGGGCCCGGTGTGATGTTGGGGAACCGGGGGCTGCCTCCCCCTGGCTCCTGCATGGCCTTGGGACCCCGTCCGTCTTCCTGGAGATGCTGCTCTGGGGCTGAGCCCGGAAAGATGTGATTGCCATTGTGAAGCCAGGGGAGCTCCATGGATTTTGGATCCAGGTTTCCCAGGCAGCTTTGGGAATGCTGTGCTGAACCTTTTCACTTGTTTTGAATGGGCTTTGGCTGCGCAGAGCCTGGCGCACGGTGCCATCTGCCCAGCTTATTGCACGTGTGAGGGTGTACAGCCGCTCTGGGAAAAAGGGACATATGGAAAAGGATAGCTGGTGAATCCCAAGAAAGAAAAGTCACGGGAAACCACCTAATTACCAGGGCTTAATAGCCAGTGAATTGACAGCAAGGAGCTTGGTCCTGAGGTCCTGTGGCATAAATGCGCGATTACGTTAACGCCCCGCTGCTACTGGGATACTTTTGTGTGTTCAGGGCTTTCTCCGTTATTGCTAAAGGCCTTCAAATCCCAGATAGTCAAAATCTCTATTCAGTGCTGCCTGCTGGGCGTTTAACAAGGGTCCTTGTAAGGGGACCCGGTACAAGCACAAACGTGAATGCAGAGTGCAGGGGCCAGCACGGCACCACGGGCTGCGGGGCGGCCGAATGCAGGCGGCCTCAGAAAGGCAGGGAAGAGCAGACAATGACCCTCGCGCCTCCAGGCATTGCTTCAAAAGGTGTCAACACCAATTAAATTGTAAAGGCTCCGCCAGCTTCTGAAAAGTTATGGAGGCAGGAACAGAAAGTACGTAATGAAAGGGCCCACAGCACGGCAGCCCCACGCACATCTCCCACCGGTGTGGGACCCGCCACAAGCCCCGGGTGCCGTGCCGTGCCATGCCAGCATGCAGCTGCAGCCCACCTCTTGCAGAGCCTCTGTCAGCACCAGCGAGTGTGTGTGAGTACACACACAGGGCTGGCAGAAGGAAAAGCCGAGCATCCCCCCCAGTCGGCGGTTGATACGTCTGAGAGCTGCACGCAGTGTCTTCCCCAGTGAATGCGTTCTGTGCCACCTGAGCAGTTCTAATTCCCCTGTAATAAATGGCAGCTCTCAAATTTACTTTATTCGTTGCTGTGTAAAATTGCTCATTAGGAGAGGAGATGTTCTTTTAGCAGTGAATTCCTTTTGTGGTTAGATATCTGTAACTATGAAATCCTCATACTCTCTTCCCCCTTTACTTTGCGGGATTGTGAGTTTCTCATCCTCATTTTCGCAGCGATAAAAGTGGTTGGAGGCTCAGGTGTAAGGGACACATAGGTACTGTTCTGTCTTATTCACAAGGCTGTTGCGATGCACACAAATGCTTATTGTGGTCTCTTTGGTGCCATGGTTGAGCTGGGGAGCCTGGAGCAGAAGGAAAGGGGGCGAATGCGTGGTGGTGGTGGGAGAAGCGTGTGCCCGCTGTGTGCAGTGCCTACACTTCCATGCGAATGGGTAAAAATCCTTCATGTATAAAATAGTTTAAATGCTTCATGCTGGAAGATAGCTTCTAACTATAATATTTACTCTCTTCTGTGTTGCTTATTAAAAAAACTGCAAGAAAGGTTGCTCTTTTTAAAAAGAAACTTGAAATACTAATTAAAACAAGGTATTCCAACTGTTGCTTGAGTCTTACTGTTGGTGCACTAAGCATTGTTATGGCAATTCAGGTAACTGAGTGATGCAGATGTTACGTTATCTTTGTAGGTATATGCAACAAATCAGTGAGGAGGTTCGTGGTTTTTGTCTAGTGAGTGCTAAATATGGTATTTTGCCAAATCCCACTTGGTACTGTAACAAATTGTTTAAACAAATGCCAGCTTGGGAGGAGGAATCAGAGGTGGAAGGTTTGGGAAAGGTGTTTAAAAGGAAAGTTACAAAGCTACTGGGGAGTTGCTGCCTTTTTGGAAGCCTTATCCAAAAATGCGGGCATTTTGGTTGACCATAATATAAAAGTAACAGTGGAAATTCCTGGCATATGTTCTCCTATCTATAGATAAGTTTTTCTCTGACTAGAAGTCTCAACAGTGAGTGTTTTGCATTATCTGTTTCTTGTCATTTGTCTTCAAGTTTCCTCATTCTTTAATGTCCTGACGCTGTTGGAAACCAAAAGCACTCCTGGCAAGGAATGTCAGAAATACGATGAGTTTTTTTGTTTGGGTTTCAGCTCAGTTCAGAGCACATATAATCTTCTCTAATGCAAAAGTGCTTTAATGAAAAAAAGAAATCTGTACATGGTAGTGTCAGGTGAACAGCAGAGCAGGGCTGGATCCCGACACTGAGGACGCTCCCCTCCAGCCGTGCCGAGACCACGCGCTTCCTGGCCTTTGAGCGGCGCATTTTGCATAGCTTGTGAGGAGCTTTTGATGGCTGTTTTTGGGCGGATGTATCCTGTGGCTGTGCCAGCCATGTTCAGCGAGCAGCAGCCAGGTGGGATTTGGCAGAAACACCCCGCAAGGCTCTGGGAAGCATTGCTGAAGCCCTGAGTGAGGCTGGGGTCCGTGTCCCTTCCTGCCCTCGGGGAAGAGCGGTCGGTGGTAGCCAGACTCCTGCTCTCTGTGGGACAATTCCCAGGCTTTGCTGAGGAGCCAGGATGAGAATTTGGGATGGGCACCTGCAGTACCACCCGCTCCTGGAAGTGTAACCCTGCTCAACTCTCCATAATCCTGCTTAGGTGAAACGCACCGTGAACGAGGGTGGGAGCATGCAGCAAGGAGGCTGGGGGGAAATAGGAGCATGCTTGGGCCGGTGCTGATGCGTACTTCTCCGCAGACAATGATGAAAGACCACGCCGTGCTGTGCTTTGTGCTGGGAATGGAAGGGAGTGGGTGTACCAGAGCTGCCTTGTCTGCGCTCACCGGAGGTGCTGCTGCGCGATGCTCCCCGCAGCTGCAACTCGGTCAGAAGTGAGAGGGACGGGGGAGAGCTGTGCCAGCCGCAGCTCCGCACCAGTTTCATCCTGTGCGGTTGTCAGCTGGTGCGAGGGAGCTGCCTGGTGGGAGCGAAGAAGCGTGGTTGTGGTGGCAGTGGCGGTGTTTTTCCTCCACCCTTAAGTCTTGTTGCAAATTGCCATCCTTGTGTGCAAATGGGCGAACACCTCCCAGGTATTCTTCACCCGGCTGAAAGCAAGCGAGACTGCAGGCAGGGTGGGCTCCTGCCTGCCTCCACATGGCGCAGGCACTGCAGCTCGTGCCTGGGCTGTCTGTGGGCAGCTCATAGCAGAATCCTCTGGTTTACAGGAGAAAAAGGGATCAGTGTGCAGAAAGACACCTGGCTGTGGTAGGAGAGAGAAAATTAGCAAGGTTTTGCAGCGGTTTGGGGCAGGCTTCCTCAGTGTTACGCTGCTCTGCTTCTTACTGATGCATTTTTCATGTGAAACAAAAGAGCTCAAGAAAAAAGGTAACGGTTGTATGTTGTGTTTTGTTCTACAAAGTGTGCACATTGGCTGTAGGTAAAATACCCAATCAATGGTGCAATTTTTGCCCATCTGTGTGCATCAAAATGAATTGTGCAAATAGGAGAAAAGAGTTTGATTTCAGGTGAAGAAAAGGAAAATTTTGTTTCTTTAAAGAAATGACACAGTGCAGGCATTCCTCTAGACGTAGCAAAGTCCGTATGTGTCCCCCTGGCCAATGAGAGGAGAAACGTGGCTGTGTTGTTGTTCTGTGGAGGGCGAGCAGGCGCCTCGGCTCCTGCGGGGCACTTGGACGCTGCCTGCGTACAGCGCGGGGGGGATTTTACATGGCTGGATGCGTGGTAAACTCTGTCACTTCAGGGGATCGCCCACTTAAACAACATCCTCATCATTTTTCTTAGGAAATGATCTGAGACAAAATATTGAATTATTTAGAGGACCGCTGGGAGAGGGAATTGATTCCTTGCTGTATCAGAGAGAAATAGCTGCTCTTTTGAGGTTTGATCCAAAGCCTAGAGAAGTCAATGAGAATCTTTCCATTGATTTCAATAGGCTTTAGATCACGCTTATTCACTCATCAACTGTTTCTCTTTTAGCTGGAACAAAACAATGCATCCTTTCATTGCAAGATTCTCAGTTTGCTGTATACAAGAGAGAAATGCATTCTGTGTACAAGAGAGAAATGCATTCTGTCCCATTCTCCTGAATATAAAATCACTTAGGCCCATGGAAATAAGTAGCAAACAGCTTTTTAACATCACTGGAAGTTAGATTTAGCTGCTATGCATTTGAAATTCTTGTAGTATGTACACAGCTATCTGTGTACATACTCACTATATGAACCTGTGATGCTCTCTCCTTTATTTGCAAGTAATTTTGTTTGTTCTGGAAAAAAAAACGAAACATCCTACTTCTTGTAGGCGTTCAGATGTCTTCTATCCTCTTTGCTGCTAGAGGAAAGTGTATAGTGTGCTTTCCGTCATTTGGTTCCTGAGAGCGTTGGGGCACGACATCGGGTTGGGCAGCATGGACGTTTCCCCTTATAATGCTGAGTCTTAAAGAACTAGCTGAGCTGGGCAGGGCTACTGCAAATGCCAGCAGCTTTTCCAACAACTTCATTTAAAAAGAGATATAAAAGTTGTTTCTCTAATGTCCAACTTGTGCCCTTCCCTTTGCTCGTGCCGTGTGTGTTTAAACAAGATTTAGCCATGTAAACACAGCCCTACTGCTCTGCGTGCATTCACAAAGGAGCCCGAGAGCAGGTCATTAATCCATTCTCTTTGTTGTCTTTGTAAAGTGACTCCAAGATTGACCTAACCCAAAAGGTAGCAGCAAAATGAGTGAGTGCCATGCTTGACTTGTGACCTCTCGGGTTGCACTTGAGTCGGGAGCAAAGTGAACCCATCGTCCACCACCTGCAGCAGTCCAGCTTCTGAGCTCAGCCCATAGGACGTGCTGGAAGGCTCTTCTGGTGCCGAGGGAAATACCACTCAGCGTGACTGAGATTAAGCAAAGACCACAGGCCCGATGGGTGGCCCAGCGCGGAGCCACTGGGGACTGGGTACAGGTGCCAGGTTCCAGTCCTTTGGATTCCCCGGCCAGACTCAGCTTCAGCAGGTGGTGGAGCAGCCCCGGGGACGGAGCTGGTCCGGTGCAGCCTGGTCCTGCTGCGTGCCTCCCATGGCAAGGCTCGCTCCGGCTGGCGCGGTGTGGCAAGGTGAGAGGTGCTGCATGGAATTACATGTGTTGTGTAACCCGGTGGTGAACTGTGCTCCGGTGTGTAGCTTGCTACTAGGTAGGCTTTCTGGGCAGGCACTGTTTTTCAGTAAAGTAAATTTTCCACTTTAATAATTGAATGTTTTCATTACATTTTGCTTTTAATCTTGAAGGAAATGTTTTCAGCTACATAATTATTCAGTCATCCAGAGGGACTTCTAAACTGCAGATTTATACTGCTCTCAATAATGTGATTCATAAAATGGGCTTTATCAAATGGTAAGCACTTCAGGACTTTAAGAAATGATGAAAGCAAACTGAGCTTATCATAGCAGGGATGGGGCAGTGCGCTCAGCTACCACCTGTGAGGACTCTTGCTTTGGGAGTGATCTCCACAGTCAAAGGCTGGTGAAGAGTTAGGGACCCCTTAAAAGAAGAGAAAGAAAAAAGAAAAAAAAGGAAATTTTTTTATCTTACCCTATGATGCCTATCTACAAGTAGACTAATGGAAAGACCAGACTGGGTTGAGGTTATTTTTGTTTTTAAGCTGACTGAGGCAAGAGTTGAGAGAGGAGCAGCAGAGCGTGGTTTCAGAAAAATGCCACTCAATTTCATAGCCAGAGGGTGCCTGTCAGGGAAGAGGAAAAATAATAGCTTATATAAAATTCTGAAATTTTATAAATATTTACTAATACTGAAATACCCACCAGGATCAATCACAGAATCAGCAAAAGGAGCAAATTTAAGATTTGGTACAAGTTCTACTGAAGTCAATCTGATTGCTTGTATTGATTTTGGGAAGGATGAGAGCAATCAAGATTTTGTCAAAGACTTTGACACAGAAACCAAGAGATTAGAGCTAGCAACCCTTCCAGCTCTGCAGTAACAGGGCAAGCCACTGAGGCTGGTGTACCAGGAGACCTTGCTGTGAAATTCTGATAACCATTTTGGGGGGAGTTTATCAACTCTGTTGTCAGTGAACTTCATTCCTCAGCTACAAGTTATCCAAGAGCTCGCTTCATTTTTCAAATGGGATTTGGTGCTGCAAAGACTGCGTTGTATCCTGTTACTAGGATATAAACATGCTGATGTCGGCATGCCAACATGCAAAGTGTTCGGGAGGCAAACGATGATCTTTGGGTAGGATAACTAATTGTGGAAAACCTTAACTTGCTGGGATGTAGCTGTTTATGTGAGGGAGACAAGCAGGGTATAAGCTGTTAATCAACACGGTGATACTATCGGAAGGTTTGATTGTCTATTTCTTTAAATTACAATAACTGAACTAAACTTATTTTGGAAAATTCTTTAGAATTGGAGATGATGATTATTTCTAATCAACACTGCATGCTTTTTGATTTGTCTTTAAATTTGGAACTTGCTGGCAGGAGTCTGACTTCTGTGGTTGCTTAAATCCACTTTCTGTTTAAGTAGGTGATAGCAGATCCATAAGAATAGAGTTTCATGTCATGAACAAGGACAAGAGCAGTTATTCCAGAGAGTGGTGGATTTATTTTCCAGCCCCGTTTTTGTGTAAGCCATTTCTTTCCCTTGCGTGCTCCCCCTTGCATTACAGTAGAAATTAAGGAAAACAGAATGGCTTCAAAAATGAGGTGAGGAATCCAGTCTCAAAAGCAGACTGCCTTTACTTTAAGAGGTTTTTTTTTTTTTCTCACTGAATGTCTATTACTAAGAATTTTTGTCAATGCCGGTGACTAAAAGATAGTATTTGAATGAAACATTTCTATGTGGTACATAAACAGGCTGAATTTGGGACATTTTTATTATTAATAATCTTGGTTTATTATTGCTTTGAAACATGAAGGTACAAAGAAGGTTACAAGACCTCAAAAAACATAAAAATTTGAGGTGTGCGTATATGGGTAACTAGTAAGGAGTCAGACTGAATTTACTGAGAACCATCAGGGCAGGCCAAGACTGAATCAGCTCAGTGCTCCCAGCTCTGCTGAGATTTCTTCCTTGCATAACAGCTTGCAGGACTGGGTCATTGATCAGTCTCCTGACAGCACAAAGGCAGCTCCCTGATTCTTCTGCTTGCAAAACTTCTCCTTCCAAAATAAAAAGTTCAGGACATTCGGTGGAGTTAAAAATCTGTCAGTGATTGATATTTTTATAAATATTGAAGAAAACAAAGATAATATTAGACCCATATGGAGATGCTTTTCATCTAAAATTGTTTTTTTCTTTATTTGCCTGTATTATATACTTTGCTAAAAACTTGATTAGCCCTGGCTATATGCCCTTCCTGACAACCATAGATAGGTTTTTTTATTGTTGTTGTTATCAATTTGTAAGCATAAATATTTAACAAATGAGTTAAAAAGTAGATACTTTCATTACTAGTGCCTGCTCTGCATTTATAATTGGTAAAGATAGGAAGTTCGTTTTTTTCCTTTTTTTTGACTGTATTTATAGGAAAGTGTTCCTCCCCAGATTTGTATAAATTAACTTCTGTGGTTACCATTCTGATTTTAAAAGGAAGTAGTAGTAGTTAATCTGGCTGAACCTCTGATATGGATGCAATTATTTTTAGTTTCTTCCCATACAGAATGAAATTTTCCTAACGAGGATTCTTTCATAAAGATGCAAATACATCTATTAGTAGACAAAACCATATTGATTTAATGATGCAAGCTTTTTGCATATGCAAGAGAAAATTATTTAGGGAAGGTTTATATAACCTCATTGAATGAGTATTTGACACTTCACAATTAGCAGCCATGATTTTACCTGCAACCTGTGGTTAGACTTCTGAACTGAGGCCATCATTAGAATAATTTTTGCTCAGTCATCTTTTTATTGTTTGATACGCAATCGTTGTCATTAGAATCTACAAGTAATTAACAAACTTGCAGTGTCAAGATGACTTGGTCTTGGAAGATACTTCATAATTACAGATATGCATTCATAGTTACAGATAAGCCTTCCCCCATCTTTGGCAAGTTCAGCCTGAAATTCTCATCGTTATTTGTTGATGAATAATATTCCGATTAGGATGGGTCAGCACTGCTGGAACCACTACAGTTTTAAAAAAAATATGACTACGGAATTTTTGCTGCTGGAGTCTGTTTCTGAAAAGAGAGCTAGATCATTAGCTGGCGGGAAATGGCATAGTTGCGTTGAAAACAATTTTCACTAATTGATTAGCTGGCTGATTCAATTTCCAATCTTGGCTCTCACTTGGACCAGATGCAATATTATCTCTCGGTATAACTCATGGTTAAATTTTTACTGAAATTATATCCCTATGAAATTTCTATTTGTGCAACAGACTCTGTATTTATCTATCATCTTATTAAAAACTAAAATAAATTGGGGCAATCCCATCCTACATTCAGGAAAGTGTCCTATTTTCGGTCTCCATGCCAACTCTCCGGAGAAGTGTCTACTATTTTGTACCATCATTACGAGTACATTCTCTTGTTGCAGATAATAAACCTGCTCTCCTTTCTATCACTCTAGTCTATTCATTTAAAAATTGTTTCATTTTTACAACACTAATGTTATTCTCGCCAGCTTGGCAACCCTGGGATAATAGCATAAATCAGTGAATTATTATTTTTGTTTAAGGCATTTCTAATTTTTAATTAAAAAGAAAAGTCAGACTCTTGCTGATCACCTACAGGATTGTGACTCTCCATGGTTACCTGTCACTCAAAGAGATCTAGCTCTGAGGAATGCTAATTAGCACTGTTAAAGCACTGGTAATTGAACTGTGGAGACAGCCTGCAGAAGGAAGCATTTTGCATTCAGCACTGCTTTGCCATTTAAATGGACTAGTACAGTCACGAAGGTATGTCGGATAAAAGCAAGAAAAGCACTCGGGCTGTAATTTTTCATTTTGACTTCAAAGTTGTTTACCAAAGTGTTTCCTAGAAACGAGTGCCCGTACCAAAAAAGTGTCACGCGTAGCAACTTCACTGACAACCTACGCCTAAAAAGTGCACAATGCCCTTCATCTCTTACTTTTCTTGTTGTCTGGAACAGCCACTTGTAGCAGTGGAGCTTAAAATGCAGGCAGGATGACCCACGCTGCTCCCTGTTTGCTGCTGAGTTTCTAAGCAAGAGATTAAAAAATGAGAAAGCAGCAAATTTAAAACAAGCTGCAGAAAAACCCTAAAGGAAAATAGTCTTCACACTGCAGATGACGACTCTTTTCCAGGTATTTATCTGACATCCCATGCTATGATATCCAAGTGCCCTGGAATAATACACTTCCCATCGTAGTATTTTACAGGTTTGCTGAGGTGAGGCAGAATGTCTCTTGGCACAGCAGAGAAACCTGAGCCTTATATTGCAAGGGCAGGCTTCTTGTCTGGCACCTTCAGATGGGCTTGATTTTTCTCTGAAGGTAAATATTTAGCATCTCCTAAAGATGTAGTACGTTTTGAGAAAAGTAGCACAAGCAGACACCCCAACAGCGAGGTAGCCATGTCATGCTGATCTAATGTGGGTTTGTCATCTCTTTGTGCAATCTCTTTTTCCCATTGTGCGGTTTCATGTCTCAATTTGTTTTCCATGTCTTCAAAGAACTGCATATTTATTTAGCTTAGTAAATATGAATAATCTCTTTCACTTTCTCAGGTATGAAGTCAAACAGTTACCTCAGTCCTTAGATTACTGTGTGACAGACTCGAGTCATGTATTTAGATATTTTGAGAATAATGAATGCTGATTTTAAAACCTACGGATCAGGTAACAAATGAAATATGGACTTTTCTGTTTATCAGACAAGTGTGTGCACTTTTAGCACCTGCAAGATC
The DNA here is from genome assembly GCF_040182565.1 of Anser cygnoides. Taxonomy (NCBI): domain Eukaryota; kingdom Metazoa; phylum Chordata; class Aves; order Anseriformes; family Anatidae; genus Anser; species Anser cygnoides. The sequence goes on along the minus strand of NC_089880.1, from coordinate 7,627,708 downwards.
ATGAGTCGCTCATTTGATTATGCAAACTGAATAGTTGCAGCGTGTCGCTATACTTTATTAAGCTGTGAATATCTGAGAGAGATGCTAACTTAAGCGTTTCAGGATACTGATGACTTCTCGTGTTAAAGCATGAATGTATGATAATGCAGAAAGCACTACGACTGTTAGCTTTACTGATGAACTAAAGTAGAAATCCATTTTCTCTTAAGTGTAATGCTCCACCTGTTCTTGATGGATACGGTTCTGGCTCAAAATTCCAGTGAATTCAGGATTTCAGGCAGACCTTGCAGTGTGCAAGACCGTGTTAGATGGGTAGCATACAAGCAGTATCATTGTACATCTCCATTTAAGTGTTTAATTAACCCAAACTGTTCTGTGTGAGACATTGCCAGTTTTCTTTGTTCTTAGTGCTTTGTGAAGAGCAGTATGGATGGAAGTTGTCCATGTTAGTAGAAAAAAAAAAAAACGATCCATTGCTTCGTGCTCCTGAGGGACCGTGAGGGCAGTTAAAAGTTAAGATAAGACCATGTTATATCTGCTAAAGCTGACTTAGGGAACTGTGCTATCACATGTTCACGTCACTTCATCCTCTCCTGTCTCCATGTCCGCATGTGTCAGCGGTGTGCGTGGTGGTGCTGTTCTCACTGGCCTTTTGCAGGACGCGTCATCCCTTCTGGCCTCCTGACCATGGCCTGTACTGGTTAGGTGGAGGAGGACCCACACTCTCTTTTTATATGATTTACTCTTTCTGTTATTCAAAAATACCAGGAGGAAGAAAAAAAAAATCATGTCCCAAGGTGTGCTCAGGAGATTTATGGCATGTTGCCAGCTTTTAAACTGAATTGTCTCACACTGTTGCCTTGGGAGCACTGGCTTTTTTCACTTATTTGCAGGTTGGGTTTGAAGGGGTACCGTCTTTCTCTCATTTATGTCAAGCTGTTATCCGCTTAGCCTCTGTGTTGCTTGTGGACTCTTTGTTTTTGAAATGGTTTGTGCGCACCAGGACCTGTGTGAAACCCTGGTGTGCAGTCAGCGTGGGGCGTCATGCAGGCCTCAGGCCTGGAGCGGAGGGCGCAGGGTGGTCGTGCTCCCAGCGGGGCCATTGCTGTGTGGCAAGGAGCTCTCGGCGTGGCAGAGACATGGCTTTGCTGCTTCTCGCTGTGGGCAGGCAGCACTGCCCACATCCCCACATGCTGGCAGGCACCTGAAGATAAGGAAGATCGTCCCCAGTTCCCGCCTGTCGGTTAAGCAAGCAAAGATCAACCTCAGGAAAAGGCACCGTGACTTAGCTACCCCACAGGAAGCCTGGAGTCAATTCTGCTGTCCAGGTATTGTCCTTGGGAGCATGCAGGAGGAGAAGCACCTCAGGCAGGTGCCTACGGAGACCACATAGGATGTTTACCAGGAACAGGGAGCTGTGGCAGATTCTGTGTCAGGGCCTCCAGAGGCGTGTAGGTGCCCACGGCCCTGCGCCTGCCTCGGAGGTGCTCCGTGGGGCAGAGGTTTCTGCAGCAGCCCGCCATACTCCAGAGCATCAGCACAGCTCTTGGGTAGTGGTGAGTGTTTTAAATACACAGCAGGGCTTTTGGGACAACGCTAAACTATCAGCAAATACATCTGAAGGATGTTTAAACCAGACAGTGGGCTTACTGTATATCCTGTTCACCTAGCAGAGTGAGACGCTGTTCCACGATCTATTTTAGGACAGCTGAGGTGTCCTGCCACTGTAGTGTATCTCTGCAGCACTGAAAGTAACATGTCGTGCCAAAAGATAGAACTGCTCCTTCCTCTGTGGCTTCAGAGGAAGTTTATTCAAATGTGTCTTTGTTCTTCTTCACTTCTCTCTGGAGAATTACACCAGTTAGATTCACCCAGAAGAGCTCAGTTTGGGTTGTTTTTCCCGAATATGCAAACCTATTGCAAATGTCAGGATCAGATATGCTGGGCAAAAGGAGCCCTATTTGTGCGGGGAGCATGGCAGTGTATAATACTGGAATAACAGAAGTTTTATTTTGGGCAGCATCAAGAAAAAAAATTATCAGAGTTGAGGAAATTAGACAATGACTGTATTAAACTGGCATGTCTCCTCTCTTGCCAGAAAAAGTATTGGTGTTACCAACAAACTCAAAGGGAAGACGACGTGACTTACCTGGTTTCACTTAGTATGTGAAAACCGGGGATGAGATGCTGGTTGTCTCGAGCCTGCACCCCTTTTGTTAGCCCATGCTGCCTGACACACAGCCTGCTAACAGAGAAGCAAATAAAAACATCAAATGAAAGATTATTTTTATCTGCCTGCTCTTTTCCAGGGCAGAAAACCCTTTCACTTCTTAAAAGTTGTTCACAAAGGGCTATCTCCTGTTATGATTATGCCAGTGTAATAATGATACTGCATTTAAAGCTATTTAAACTGAACAGCAAATGCCTAATTTGGTAGTAGGGAGTTGCATCAGTGTGACTGCAGAGGCTTAGTGCTCAGTTACATCTGTAAAACTGCATCATTAAATGTCCCCTATAGCCCACAGACAAGTAGAGCAGTATGGATTTCCCTGCAAGAATATACCTCTCAGAGCACTGATTTGCCCCATGTTGATGACACTTAGATTTGGGTTTGTGGTGCTATGGGACATGTGGACACACTCAAAGCAGCACGTGGCTCAATTTCATACACGGTGCATTGGGTATGGTTGGGTGTAGTGTTTAATTGAATTGAGCCATAACAATGTGTACGATATGCTCTACAAGAAAAGTTAGTATAAAGGCACAGCTGGCTGTGAACCAGTAGTGGTTTTCAGTATTTTTTTATACCAGACCTGCCCACTTTTAGAGTAAGGGTTGCAGTGTGTCCATTTCAATTTGAAAGTACAGAAGACTCTTGAGGCTGGCTCCTTTGCTCAGGTAAATTAGTGCTGCTCTGTTCTCCCATGCAGCTGAGCTGTGTCGTCACCTGATAATGTTTGTCTTACTTCTATGGCAAAAGAGCCATGAAGTCCTTCCACTTCTTCAAGTGAACAGTAAGAAACCATACTGCTCAAAAATAGCTTAATAAACACACTGAAAAAAACCTTTCTCTGCTAACCGTAAATGAATTAGGTTTGCTTATGTATGTTGTGAGCATGTTTATATTCTCCTGTTAGTGGAGTTAGAAACGGTTTGAGATGCTCTGGATTGGCACGTCTGTACAGGCCACAGTTAGCTGCGGTGTGCAGCTGTACCACACAGATACGCCCTGGCAGGGCAGCCCAGCTGTCTGTGCTGCATCCTGCCAACACCTGGCAGCTCTGGAGTGGTGTGAGCCTCCACATTTGGAGGGGTATTGCCTTCCGTGCCAGCCTGATATAACCTGTCATCCTGATCTTACTTAGTCTGCTCCACCAGAGAGAAGAAAGTGGAAAATTTAGGATGGCTGCATCCCTTAATGGCTGCTTTTTGGGGGCCTCATGCTATACATGTACCCATGGTGTTGGGTGAATGCACCCTGATGGGTAGTCTTGCTGGACATGTCAGGCAGCTAGAGTTTATCATGGAGTGCTGGGCGTTGTGTGCTTCAGCAAGGGTGCGGCTGACCTCGTGCACTGCCCACTGCAGCATGTGATGCTGTACACAATGTGCTGGGGGAGACGACCAGCCCCAGCCTCCTGCTTTTCTGTCTCCCAGGAGCTCCCCTACAGCCTCATCCCCTGCTGAAGTCAGCAGGAAGAAACCCATGACTTCAGTGGGCATTGGACCACGTGCAGCTTCTCTTTGCTTGGATATTTGCATTTTGTTCTTCCTTCTGTGCTATTAGAGCAGATCTTGCTGCATCACATTTAATACTGAAAAATTTAGCTGTTTGTTTTAAATATAATCTTTCATCTTCATATTATTAAACCATTCTTAAGAATGTAGACTTGGAAACCAATTTGCAGTTTTGTCCCTGGAGCTCTCACACTGGTAGTGGGACAAGGGGCTTTGTGTTAAAAGAAAGATGTCTACCTCCTGCACAAGGCTGAAATAGAAAATGATAATAAAACACTTATAAGAATGCATTTCACAGTTTATCCTTAGTGTGAATTGCTTCTTACACTGTGAACTTTTTGGACTGTAGGGCTGAGAGTTTTCCTTCAAACCTGTCCTGGGGTACAACCAGTAAAGGTCTCGGAGGGGAGATGGCAAGGCTTCTGCTCTAAAGTCCAGAGAACATGAAAATGGAGCTCTAATGAGGACGTCTGTCCTGTGACAGCTTTCTGAGCAAAACAACAAACTGGCCATACTCTTGCTGAGCATGAGAAACCCTTAGGGGATGCTAATGTGGGTATGTACTCACTTCCTGATTAAGTGTACCTGCTGAAAAAGCTGTTTTGTTCTGGAGATCTTATGAATTGCTCCAGTCCAAAGGATTCCATTATAAAGCAATTCATGAGTATGGCATTTCCTGGAACAAATTTAAAGAAATATGGTGCATGTGCATATATTGGCATACAGTCTTCAACCTTCCTGTAAATAAAATGCTACAAAAACTATAAAAGGACCCCCACTGAGGAAAAACAAAAACAACACAAAGCCATTAAGGGTCTGAGATGCTTAATGTGGAACATTTGATAACATTCATTTTGTCCGTATAATATTTTCAGCTTTTGAGTTTTGAATTAAAATTGCTGTTCCACAGCTACATATTTTCTAGGGTAGTACTGACATTAGCACAATGTTGCATTTGAAGAGTTTGATGCTTCTTTGCAAGGAAATGCAGAATTTGGACAGAAGCTTATCTGCAACTCCGTGGTTGCACAGTTTGAAAACATCCGTGTCTTTCAGGCTGAATTCAGCAGGCTCCGGTACTCACCTGTGGTATAGCTCCTAGGGTTGTGTGAGCGCGCTTCAAGCCTCTGGCTGCTCTACAGCCCAGTCAAATTTTGGAAAAGATTATTTCTATTGTATCAGTAGATGGATGCAAATTTGTTTCCATCTTCTTCTGTGGGTGGTGGGATACACCTGTGTCTGGATCTGCTGCCAGGTGGCTTCTTTCCCCCCTGTGCTTTATGGTGTCCAGTAAGGCAAGTGCTGCTGCAGTGACAATGGGGAGTGTGAGCTGAGAAAGGCACTGGAGGGACTGTGCATTTCGGGAGCAGGAAATGCGAGATGGAGAACTTACGGTAAACCTTTTCAGACTTGAGCTACAAATAAAAATATGTAAGTAAGCTTTTGAGAGAAAACTTCATAAAGAAAGAACATCATTTTAAGTGGTGAGTGAATTGGAAAGGTGTGTGTTTGGTCTAAGAGCCATGTTACTTATTTCTACATATAATTGCTAAATTGCAATAAATATCTGAATAGTTTGACCTTGCTTTCTTCATGTGAAATATTAATGAAAATTCACACATACCATGTTTACATTTGTTAAGGAAAATTCTCTCTGAATTACTTAGATCCCCTTAGAAGAGTGGAACAGCAGTTCTCCTAGTGGCAATACTGCTTCAGGCTTAAGATCAGTCATGGCTACTCTGTAATAGTAGAGAAGCTGTCTAAACAGTAACCAGCTGCAGGTGCACATAAAATTAGAAATAGCAGCACTTCTGAAAACTAGAGACTGGTGCTAAAGGCCCGTCATGTGAAAGGGGCGTGGGGTGGTAGGGGTGGCAGAAGGATGGTGGCAGCCACATGGTTCCCCTGTTGGAAGAAGCAGCCTTGCAGAGCCACATAGCATTTTAAGGATACATTTTGGTTGCTAGCTTAACCATTAATTTTCTGGCTAAATGAAATTGCTAACAATGTACTACTAATACACAGTGGCACAAATAATGTTAATTTTCCTAAGCCATGACAAAGATAATAGTTTTCTACTTTTAAACAGCTAGCTTTAAAAAGATTTTATCTGACTTGAAGCTGGGAGAAAAATGCATAGAAAAGCCTTCCTAACAAGGAGGAAAGTCTGTAGGGAAGCAATTCCATCTTGCTAAAAAATGTGAATGAATTACCTAAACTTGTTGTTATTAGTGCTGGCCACTTCCTCCTTGCCATTGAATTGTGTAATGTCAACCCCTGTTTTTGTTAGTTTGAGCCAAGCAGCAGTTGCAGGTTGCTGTATTTCAGACATCAAGAAGGTGGTTGTTCTCACTTCATAACTTTGCTGTTTTAAGCAGGCACAGGAGACTGGCTTAGTGAAGACATTGCAAATGACCTGTGGACGCTTTGGCATCAAAGCAGAATTATTTCTAGTAATGGTGGGTGTTTGAGGGCTCAGCTTTTATTTAAGGCTCCACAATCCTTGCGAACTTGCAAACATAAGCCAGTGTCTGGCTGCTGTATGGGCACAACCTTATATCCACGGAGAGCCTTGGTGGTACAGAGGAACCTCGGGGAGAGCTCAGGGGCCTGGCTGTGGGACACACAACAGGACTGTGTTAACTGCTTGCAACCTGTCCTGCCCTGATGGTTTTTTGTTTGTTTGTTTTTTCTTTATTTATTTAGATTAAAGAGGAGAAACAGGAGGACGGATTTATTGTACCAGAAGGTATCCACATCCCCGTGTGTTACTGCATCAAAAGTAACAAGGGCCTTCCACAGTCTACAGGCAGACTGAAACATTGCTCCCCAGAAGTATTCCTTTCTCACTGTAATGAAGAAAGAAGTTGCTGTAGTTGGATTTTGGGCTTATTTACCAAGACTGAAGTGCGACTGATTACCCCTGCAAGAGCATTTCCAGCACAAATCTGGGAAAGACAACCCCGAGGTTTCAATTTTCTGCCCGAGGCAGGCCAGGGCTCTGAGCAGAGATCCCCCCACACCGGCCAGGCAGGCAGGCAGCGGCCGGGCCTGCATGGGCTGAAGGCACCTGCTCGGTTTTCCTTGGCCAAGCTCTGTCCGTGCCTGTGGAGAATGTGACGCTGCTGGTGCTTGGGCTGGGGCTGTGTCTGCGTCTCTCAGGTGAAAATCCTAAATCTCTCGTTACCACCTTCCCAGCCAAAAAAGACATTTTATCAGTCTGTGTAAGCTGGAGGAGCGTCCCAAGGAAAGGGTGGCCAGGCCCCAGGTACTCCTACAAGGTGCTGTTGTTTTTTTTTCGGCCCAGGCCTCAAACAGGAGCATGCAGCCAGTGCCTGGCTCTGGTCCCTGGCCTCCAGGAGAGCTGCAGCAGGTTTCCACTGGTTTTCCCTCAGTACATGGTGCAGGCAGCCGGGTCTCTGCAGGCACTGGCTCCAGGCCCTCCTGCTTGCCTTTAGCAGGTGTCACAGGGAAGCCTGGAATATCCCAGCCTCAGGGGCGAGTCGATTCCTTGATTCTGTGCTGTCACTTAATTTCCACCGCTCTGTCTTTCTCCTGAGAATATGGCTTCTGACAGTGCATTTGCTGCCATCTCAGTCAGGCCCACTCGCACCTTGCTCCAGGGAGAGGCGACATAAAGCCCTCCTTGCTCAACAAGCGAGGCCCTTGTGCTGCCGTTACAGAGCACTGACTGGAGGCAAAACCCAAGCTGGTATTGCTCGTGCTCAATCAGTGGTGTTGCTGCCGATGGTGCTGGTAGTTCCTGAGCTGTGTCTGCTAGGCAGTCTGGGAAAGCAGTAAGGAGTGGCCTGGAAGAGAAACCGCTTTGGAACAGCCAGGCGTGCAGAGCCTGAGGTGGCCGCAATGTACAGCTCCTGCTCCGTGGCCATGAGACCAGACGACTCTGTGCTCTGCGAGGTAGGCCACTCTTTTTCCTGTGGTGCTACTTTCTTCCCTGAGTTGATACATCAGAGGTTTCACTTCTGTGTCATGGTTGGGACTGTTGATTGAACTCTCTTCTGTTGGCAGAATTTCTGTGCTTTGCCTGGTAGAGCTATTGCTTCTCACAGCAATGCTTCTGTTACTGCAGGTTTTAATTACTGCTCACTGAGGGTTGGATAAATGGAGCTTGAGGTCCATAGCATTAAATCTATTGGTGCCTGTTAGTGTGTGCATAGATGATGTCAGCTGCATACTAGTTACTTAACCTATAAATGTCACTGGTGTGATTTGTGCTGCTGAAGAAGATTTGGGTTGAAATTCTAACGCGCAGCAAAAGAAAGAAACCCTTAAGTAACAGATGGACAGACAGGATTTTCACTCTCACTGTTCTCATGTTTGAGCACGGAGCGCCCACGTTAGAGGCAGCAGATTTTTGCTGGGGCTGAGCACATCTTGCACATCGCTTGGTGCTTGCAGGAGCACGCCTCTCCACACAGGGAGTCCACCAGCAAAGCCCTGTGGCAGCGGGGTGGGCATGGGGAGGTGCCAGGTGGGTGCCAGTGGCAAACCAGTTGTTGTACAGCACTGGTGAGGGTAAGCATGGCCAGGCCAGGAGCAGAGTGAAGACCCATCAGGCTGAGCTGCTCCTTTGAGCGGAGCTTGCATCCTGGAAAGCAGGTGCTTCAGCAGCGAGGGCTGCCTCCATGAGCTGCTGGCCTTGCGCTGTGCTCCCCAGGGATGTAGGGCATTGCTGAACGGCGAGGATGAGGCTGTCTCTACAAGCTTTTGGATCCCAGGTAGAAATCTTGCAGTTTGGGTGACGGAAAAAGTGTCTCATAAACTCTTCAGCACTCTGTACTCGGCCTTAGAGATGCCAACAACCTGTGGTTAGCTGGATGTCCTCTAAAACCCCCTTCTATGCATTTGCACAAACGCTGCAGTGTCTGAGCTAACGGGCTTTGTCCATGGAGCAGAAGCCCCAGGTGAGGCTTTCCCAACCCCGAGTCAGTCTCTGGGGCCAGATCTGCACCCCTGCCTGCCAGCTTCTCCTCTGTGCTTGCAGGTGGGTGCTCTTGACTCAGCCAGGGGAAGCCCTTCTCTGGTGATGCCACTGTTCAGAGCTAGGGGAGTTCAGAAGAAAAGGTTATCTGTTTTGTTCTTAATTTCACAAGAAGTCATGAGACAATCTAGATCAAAACAGGGCAAGGGGGGACCATTTTAGGTGTAGCTGCTGTTTCAGTGCATAACACGGTGTGTTCCATAGCAAACGTTATTTGGAGGGGCGGCATGGGCAGAAGGTTGTACCCTCTGAATTTAATTCCTGATTTATATGTGTCAAGTTGGGTGTATGCTTTTTGGGGAGCATGAATTTTTACTTCTTTTAGGCCTCCATGCTCTATGATGAATTCATGGTGCCATCTACTGATTAGAGATGGAAGTAGCTCTGAGTTCCAGTCAGGAATACTATTTACTATGTTCTTCATTTTAAAAGAAAATTTAACTATGTGATTAAACAACAGCTGTAAAACTTGAGAAGCAACAAATATCTGGGATTTTATTTATTTATTTTTTCCCTGGAAGATCTCACCACCTCTAAATCACACCAAGTGCTTCGGGGCTATGTGGCCCTTTCTGAAGGAGGCTGAACAATAATGGTACTTTTGAAATTTCACCCAAGATGTAAAGCAGAGCCCCAAGGATTCCTCTTTCTCCCCATGCTCAGAGGTGTTTTTACTCCTCCGCTACTCAAAATGAGAAATAGTTTTCAAAAGCCTTTGGAGCATTTTGAAAAACTGGAAAACTGCACTTTTTTTTCTTGCTTAAAAAGTAGGAGTAAAAACAACAACAAAAGATTAAAATTTTATGTTTTGAGTTTGTCTATGAAATATAACAATTATTTTCCCCTCTTTCTGAAATCAGCATTGTTATACAATCTGATTGCTTGGTTAATTCTGCAATTAAAACACAGAAATCATTGGTGAGAGGGAAAAAACTGATCTCATCTGTCTTTGCAGAGGATATTTCTGAATTTCAGTTTTCAAAAAGCTCCAAACATTTCTGAGAAGAAAATAAGTAAATTATTCAGTAAATAATTCACTGGTTCTGCTGATGGGTTATGAACAGGGATGATCTCTATTCCAGCAGACTTTTTCTTCAGCTTTAGCAGCTGTCTCATGCTATCATTGTCTCTTCTGCACTGACTGCTCCTTCTATCCCAAACTATTTCTCCCGAAGAATCCTGCTCTTCAGGAGTCTGCTTCCCGTCCCCAAGCAGATGCTCAGCATCACCAAACTGAGAACCTGGCAGTCAACCTGGGAAACAGGGTATGGGGCTAGAGGTAGAGATCTAGCACATTTTTATCCCCGGGTGGCTCTTGCCTTATGAAGGACTCTCAGATAAGTGAGCAACAGAAACTGTGTGGGGAAAAATACAAGCGAGTAGAAACAGCTTTACAAAAATAAATAAATAAATAAATAAAATTGAGTAATTCACTGAATGCAGAGCAGCTGAGATACCTAATTGAGATATATTGGCCTTGCTTCTAAAATATCTCATTCATTTTCCCTCAGAAGAAAATGCAAAATGTAGCCTAAATGGCAAACAATTTCCACACACATCTTTAAAGCACAGCCTCTTTTCTGTCCTCTTTCTCCAAGCACAGTGATTGCCTGTAATAGCTTGCCAATGTTCCTAAGGTTAATACATAAAATAGATAAGAGATAATAGTGTTCCATGTAGCGGCGCTTTAGGGAATACTGTGAATATTGAGGTAATTGGGAAGTCTGTAAGGGGGGGCTCACCGAGGAGAAGTCAAGCTAAGATTAGAAAAGCTGAGCTGCAGAACTTGGGAATACTTGATAAAGGTCAGAACCGGAGGCCATTGGATCACTCTCTTGAAATACTGAGTCAAATATAGAAAGATGAGGGCAGAACTAGAGCAGTACCCATTATTTCCAACATCTAATTATTTATAGACATTGTTATTTTATTAAGATTAGCCAGCAGTAGTGGCAAAGCAGTCCCTTCCCTTCTTTATATGTCGTAGGTTATAGTCCGTCCACCAGCAGTACAGTGGCATGCTTAGAGATGGACATGCTATAATTAGGCATGATAGGGTAGTTAAGAAATAATTTAGATGGATTCCACCTCTCCTTGAGCAATCAGATTCAGCTTTGCACAGCCTGTTAGTGGCAGGTGGTGGGGAGCTGGCTCCAAGTCCAGAACTGGCTCAGGTGATGCTGTAAATGGACAGCCAGCGTTTGCATGAAGAAGGCTTGGAAATCGGAGGGGTGTAATTTTTAATCTAGGTCAGATTTGTTAAGTTAAAGTCTTTCAGTAAATACAATGCATTTTTTTTTTCCACTTCCAGTATGCCTTTTTAATCCCACTGCAGGGATAAACACAAGGAATATTCTTTCAATCAAACCTAATAGAGACAGGGCAGAACTACCTACTGCTTCTAGATGTGGAAAGGCTAATGCAATGGCTCGGCCTTTGCAGCCTCACTTGGGTTTAGCAAAGGCTTTGTTCAAGCTGCAAGCAATGTGTTACAGCTGTGTTCCCAAAAACAGGTTGTAAACAATGGCTGCATGATACTTCAGGAAAGTCGGCTTCACACTTGTAGCAGTGGCTAATGCTCTAAATGTATTCCTCGGCACCCAAACGTAAACCACACTTGAAAAACAGCTCAAGGCAGGGATAACTGTTCTTCAGTTTGTCTAGAGCTTGGCACAACACCACCAGGAGCTGTGTAATGGTAATGCTTTGTGCCTGGTAACTCCTGGGCACCGGGGTCTGGGCCAGGTTGGCACTGAGGGTGGGACTCGGGGCTGAGGTTGGAGGAGATGACGGCTCCCATCAGCAGGACTTTGCCAGCTGTAGCGCAGTGTGACAGCAGATAAATGGGGATATGAGACAGAAACAAATTATTGTGATGTTATTGGGTAATATGATAGTCAGTAGTCTCATAACACAATTTGTTTTATGGTTGCCATGTTCTTTTGTTAGGATTTGTGGCAAAATAAAGCTTTTTCAGAGTAAAACAAAGCAATGTAGTGTAAAGAATTCCAGTAAGAGAAAGGAGTGGTCTAGGAGAAAGCATGAACATGCTGGTTTGGAAAACTAATTAGAGGGTAATGGAAGCTTTATTCATAAATTATGGAGGCTATGGTGGGAATAAATTAGGATGCACCTTAGAAGCAAAGAAAAGCAGATTGATGTGAGAGAAAATGTTGGCTGGATGAACGTAAGAGACAAGGAAAGTTTGGGGGATTTTACATTTTCATTTTTTTCATTCTTCACAATGGCATTAGTGGCTACAAAAAAAAAGAGATCGCTGCTGTGATTGAGGAGCAACACAGGACAATTCTTCTAATTATGTAGAGGAAGCACCTGGTTTAAAGACTACTTGAGCATCGGGACTTGCAGACATGCCCAGGCTAAATGAGTGCAAGAAGCAGGGAGGAATGAGAAGCCACATGGCTGTTAGCAAGGGGTGGCCAAGCGTGGAGTTGGGAAGGGATGCAGAGGAGAGCTTTGTTTTAGCTACACTGAGCGTGAGCCGGAGCAAGGATGAGTTTGAGGCACAGAGTGAAGTTTTGTTTGGGCGGGGGGATCTAAGCTGATGTAGGGAGGTAATGCTGAGGTGCAGTATAGATCCGAGATCACTGTGAATCTGTTTTCCTTTTCCATATGCAGTACCCTGGGATGATACACAGGAGGAGAGGAAATCAGGAGTGGGGGTCCTGGGATCTGTCTATACTGAACACTGCAAGAGGCTTGGGGATTACTGGAAGAATGAGGTAGGAACAGGTAGAGAAGCAGAGAGAGACCCAGGGAAATAGTAATAATAACATATAGTGACTGTGCTGACACTGATGAGGTTGGAGGATGAGGATGCTAGTGGGGATTAGAATGACAGAAGTGGAAGGCAAAGAGTGAATACAGGTTGAAGGGTTTCCAGAATGCATTGAAGGAAATGAATGGAAAGCAGTGAATAAGCTTACCGAGATCCTCTGCAGTGATAAAAGAAGGATGAAGTGGTTAATTGGAGGCAGGCAGAGCGATATTTGAGAAGTTGTGTGTGTTTGTAAGATGGCTGAAACCAAAAATATTTCTTTCATCAGTAAGAGAACAGGAGTGGGCACCAGGAGGAGATGGAAATGAAAAAGGGATGAGTGGCTAAGAGCAAAAAAGACCAAAAGGGAAGATGAGGAGATAAAAGGGAAATAGCTTAGAAGGATCTGTGTCTGTGCCAGGTAGAAAAAAAGAATAGTGAAGAAAAAATGAGATGAAGAGGAAAGTAATTTTCTAATCCCCCTCCTCCTTTGGAAAAATAATTTGAAACTTAAATTAATAAAAAATAACATTGATCTGTACCAGACAGGAACACCGCAGATCAGATTTCCGCCTGAACAATGGAATAGTTTTGTAGATATTGTCAAATAATTAATACAATTACCATGTTATATTCTGTTACTGGACAAATTTGTGTAGGGAAACATGAATATAAAACCAAAATTAATGAAAACATACATCAATTATATATCTTTTCCAGATCAATGTGATGTCAGTTAATATTTCCAGCCTTTCAGCATGAAGTTAAATAGAATAAGATGATTATAAGTTTATTGGTGATATTGCTTTGGCATCTATATTTCCCTGGTGTGGTAGGTACATGTACGTTCAGCAGTGATCCCGTGAAAGGCAGACGAACTTAGTATCAAGGGTTACGGAGAGATGATTTCATGCCCTTCAGGCATGGCAGCACCTCTGTGTGATTGTTGGATAACAGGCCTTCTCTGCCTCATGAATGTATTAGAAAAAATCCACAAAAAATACAGAGCACTGCAGTGGTTGGTGAAAGCCACTGCAGCGCAGAGGATCTGGATATCGCATCTCTAGCGATTTATCTGGCACATTAGCCTGAGGTTTTAAGTCAAGAACTGGACCCGTTACCAGCCCATGCCATTGGAGTGTGCTTCCTTTAGTTGCTAGGTCTCTGTTAAGATGCTTTTTCAATTCCCAGCTCTTTCATAGACATGCTGAAGTCAGAACTCCAGCAGTAGCCTGTAAGGTCAGCAAATGCTTGTGTATGTACTACTAATGTTTTTGCTGTGCAAACATTTGTAACTGCTTCAGTGCCAATTTATTGGTTGACTTCTGAACTTTGTTGCTGTTAGTACTCTGCAAGACTCCAGCCTCACAAGAGCAGCAAAGCGGAAGCAAGGCGTTGTAACATAAACTCAGACACGCTTGTTATGTTACATGCACCTTCAAACTGATCCTCACCTCTCATGGACCTGAACTTTACAAGGCATAGGAATAGTTAAGAGCTGGAACAAGTCGCAGGGGGGTGAGAAAACAAAGAGGCTCATTAAACTTTATGCCTGCATCTCAACTATAAACAGCATAGTACAGTTTTTGTTAATGCTTTGAATTTTAATTACATGCTGCCTTGACTAGAGCACGTCTAATCTCATCCTTTTCCAGCTGATATTAGAGAATGAGTCTCTAGTTTAATTTAAAAGCTACACAAGATTTTGGGGAAAGCTGTAGTGTGTGCTTGTGTGTAGGATACGAGTGTTGCTCACCATTTCAAGGAAAGGAAAGATATTTTCACTGTGAAGCGTATCAGGGACTCATTTTTACTATCTACAAAGTAATTAATAACATATTAGTATATATGACTGCATTCAGTGTTTGCTGACAAGTCCACATGTTTCTGTGTAGAACATATTTTCTCCAGAATGACATCTTTCTTAGCCACCAAAGAGTATAAATATTGGTCTTAGTGCTTGAGCAAGTCGCATCTCAAAGAAGCGAGTCACATTTTTAAAGCACCATGTTATACTATGGAATTATTGAATTTCTGCTACAAGTTTTCATGTCACATTGACCATGGTCATATCAATTTGTTATGTTGAAACAGCCAGTATCCTGGGGAGTGTTTTAGAATAACTTCTGCTTCCTAAAGTTGTTCTCATTTGAACAAAATATAGCATCATAATTTAAAGCTAGAGCTGATTGGAAAAAAAATCATGGAAAGTTTTCTCGGCAAATGCCAGTTTTATTGAGACACACTCCGGCTTTGAAATTCTGTTTTATTCTCTGTTGTACTCTATTGCCAGTTTTGTTGACAGTGTGCTGTTTCAGGAGTCAAAATGACTGCACACAAGCCCGATGAAAATGGTGACTATGGATGTTGTCTTGATTCTTGTTAGTCTAGCAGCTCTCTCTGTCATAAGGTGTTTTTCTTGCTGAGGTGGTTCTGAGATGAGAAATAGTATCAAAGGAGCAGTAGAAGTGCAGGGACGTTACGGAACAACAGAGACTAGGAAGTGCCTGAGGTATATGCTGATGCAGAGCTCAGAAATTATCACAAAATTGGGTCGATTGCTGCTCCCTTGGCATAATCTGACTTGCGCTGATTCACAGTAGTTGGCAATCGAGTCTAAGCTGATTTTCTCACAACAGTTCTATGTATCCAAAAGTTTGGAAGGAGTATTGCCAGGAAACCTGCAATTGCTTTGGAAAGCGTTCTCTTAGGTCAGATCCACGAACCAAGGTGGTGAATATGAGCTATTACTAGCACTGTTTAAATTGAAACTGGTGAATTATCCAAGCTTGAATTTGACACAGGCAGGAAAGTAGGTTTTGTTTGGTTGGTTTTTTCATGGCAGATAAATAATTATGATCAAATATTGAAACTGGAAAATGAATATTGCTTTTTAAAATGTAAAATAACTTTTAAAAATACAATGGATATGTATAGGACATATTTGTGTGTAGATACATATGTATCTGTAAATAAACATTGTGTTGGTAGTTTGGATTGGAGTACTTCACAAAACGTGAAGGTTCTGCAAACTATTTCTCTTGGAGCAAATTGTTGTATTAATGTCATGTTTGCGGGCAACTCCAAAGGATGTTCAACAAAAGATGTGGAATAAAAATTGTTTGAAAAGAGAAAAGTGCTGAATGATAATTTACTTACTCTAGAGCTGAATGGAAAACCCATTCAGGGAAATAAGCTGAATAGGTTTGGCAGCCTGTGCTGCAAGAAACATTTTCCATTGCCCATGCAGACAGAGCAGTTAAGTGTTAATAGGAAGCTCTGCTATTTTTTCTCCTTGAAACTGATGTTAGAAGATATGTTGTTTAAGAAGTGTTAATCTGATGTAAGGCAACTATTTCATTTATTAAACATTCTTTACTGCTGCTAACTGCTGGGAAACCACTAGGAGGAGGCAAAATACATCTCCCTCATGCAGGGGTATGAAGTGGGTATAAGGCAGCTCCTGCAGTGACTGCAGGGTCACGGTGCACGATTCTGGGATGGGAGAGCCATGATGCCATGGCCAGGACCAGGAGCAGAGGAAGGGGCCATGGGCCAGGGCTCATGGTAGGAGCAACTTCCAGCCCTGTGGTGCCCTGCCAGCCTCTCCTTGCTGGGAGGTCTTGCTTCTGCTCTTGTCCCTGAGCTGCCACCACATGTCATCTTGGCTTAATTTTAAGCATGAGTATGAATTATCCTTCTATCATCCCTGGGATTGCACAGGTATTTTTTAGTTTCTCTCAGGTAAGTGTGAATGGAAAGAAGACTGCCACAAAATGCTGAATCTATTTACCAAGGTGACACGTGCATAGTTCAGCTATACTTATCTTATATAACTGCTTCTGTTTTTTATGTATCAATCTATTTCCTACAATCAGTGCCATAGGATTGTAAAATAAATATTTATGTAGACTGTAAAGAGCAGGCTATACAAATTAGACAACCTTGCTGATTTGTTTTATACTAGTGTTATTTGGTTTGTTAAAAATGAATTGAATTCTAAATACTGTATTTTATTTTTTTTTAATCAGAGTTTATTTAATGCTAACTATTGAGATCAGTTTTCTGGCATGATATTTAATTTTAACCAAACTAGTTTCCTTTGGAGCACAGCTCTACTCAAAATTTCTGTGTTTCCAAAAGCGGTATGGAAATTTGGTAGCAGTTTGGAATATGATGTGCTTGTAAATAAATCAAATATTTTGGGCAAAAGGGGACTTTCAGGAATCACCCTGGGTCAGGTAATTCTGTTGTGGCATATCTTTCATAAAAGCAATGAGGAATCGCAGTAAGTTAATAGGCTTGCAAGTCATCAGATTTTCCACATGCAGTCATGTCCTGTAAGTGCAATGGAGTGCATTAATAGTCCTCCAATGTAACATTTTCCAAGTGTTTTGTAGTAATACTGGTTGGGTCATGTACTTCTAACAAGCGTTAACATTCCTCAGGGAAGACTCAGAGTTTGAAGTGCCTTATTCTACCATAAAATGAGGAATAATCAAATCTGTGAGGGACAGGCGGCTGTGAACTTGGCAGGAATATATGACACTGGTGTATTCTGTAGCAGGCATTTCCTCTTTTCCTGTGACGAGCTGGAGAAAATCATTTTGAAGTATATGCATTGTATATATTAAAGAATCACATAATATTACATAGCATTCATGCTTCCTACTTAATCAACACATGCCTGTGGTGGGTTCCTGGGACAGAATTGGGCTGCAATTGCTGCTGGCACCCCCAAAATCTTTGCCTGGTTCAGATCGTAGCTGCCTGCTGCCTCAGTGCTTTGGTGACGTGACAAGATAGTGCTCTGCTGATGGCCAGGACTAGATACAAATGCGAGTACAGCGCTTATCTCATGTAAAGCTTAATATAATCAATTCCCACCTCTCCTCAATGAAGAAGGCTGTCTGCTTAGCTAGTGATCCATTGCTACCCAAAAAATTATGACTATTTGTCCTAGGTCTGAAGCACAGGTGAGACAGGTAGGGCTTCTTATGCACCAAGAAGGAGCATGTTGAAGAGCTTATTCTAATTGCAGAGCATGTTGCTGTGAGGGTCATGCATTGTTCTTGTACCCCACCACTTGTGCATATAGTGATGGTTGCCCTGTTTGGTGGAGAGAGCAAAACGAACCTCATGGGCCTGCCCAGAGATGTATTCCTGCAGGCTGCCGGTAGCCCTACTGCTGGGAGACTTTTCTTACAGCTCTGGAAGCTGGCAGAGCCCCCAGTGACAGTGGTCTCACAGCATTTTCAACTAAACTGAGAGACAGGGAGAAGTTTCCAGGAAATGCTTGGGCTTGTGGCTGTTTAGTTAAGCTCATCCCATTTCTGATCATTTTGAGATTTTTCATCTTCACTGATAAGTAAGTAGTACCAGGAAAAATGCATTCCTGGCATCCTGACAGAGAAAGTATTGATGGTAGGGATGTTTGCTTATTTTTAATGCATTTAAGAGCATTGTTAAATTAAACCTCTTTGCTTCTATATTTTCTTTTTCTTTGGAGTGGAACGATTGTTTACCATTATCCTGAATGCTTGAATGTTGCATACAAGATATTTTGCGCACTTGTAAACTCAGCAGACATTTTCTTGGCACCTCAATATTCTATTGATGCAGCTGGTACTTTACACTCTTCATCAAAAAAAAAAAAAGTATCTTGCCAACTTACACGAAGTCTAACTTGGCCTTTTACCTCTGCACAGCTAAAAGTGGCACTACAACCACCCTATCCCCATCCAGAAGTAGGAATGAATGTAGGAAGAGCAAATGCACAGAGTGCTCAAAGCTCTCAGATTTCTCTCTCAACATCAAACAATTTTATCGCGGGTACACGGAGGGTAGCAAGCTGCAGGTAGGTCACTGCAGCACTCGCAGTGTAGCTGTGTGAGAGCTGGCGCTGAAGTAAGTGGCTAGGCCGACAGTCGCGGCCTAGTTCTGCCTGCGAGGGACAGCGTGCTTTAGAGATGTAAATAAGAAATGCGTGTGGCCTCTAGGACCAGACAGGTAAAAAGCAGCCCTGAAAGGAGGACAGAAGCTTCACACAAGAAGCAATTGGCAACGAAGGACAGGTTTTGGCAAGACTGAGAGAAAGGGAGGGTGTCACAGATAAGTGATAACTGGCAGAAGGGGCGCTGAGGTAGCGCAGAGGGCAAGTGGAGCAGTCGTGGTCACTGCAAGGAGTGCTTGAGAGACGTCGGTGCCCGCCTTGAAGGGTGCTAACAGAGGACCTTGCTGGACTGACTGCTAAGTGTCTGGGAAGAGAAGAAGAAACAACTGAGAATTTGTTTAAGAAATAACTCTTCCTGCTTCCAAAATGCTGGTACCACTGTGTAAAGCAGGGAGAGGGGAAGGTATCAAAGGAATGTAATTTCTTTGCTATCTAGTGATGTCCCCTTTGAGAACCACTGTAGGGCCTTGGGCCTGCTTTCTAGCCACTGGAGGAGTTTTCATATTAGATTTCCACCATAAAGAAAAGCAGAAAGTACTGCTATCTAATTATGTTAAAGATAATGCATCTTGATAACTACAGTCATTGATTCCACACCTCAAACTTTAACTTTTCAAAGAAATTCTCTCTTCTTCCTCAGTCCTTGGTTCGTCATAGCCAAAATTTGAATCAGTTTCCCAGTCAATAACTTCTTTCAGTTTTGCAAAATCTGAGTATTTGTCAGTAACCGCTGAGAAGTCAAACCTAAGCCTTTTTTCTTATACTGAGTATTCCCTTTGTGTGGAGAATACTCCCCTGGTATGGAGTTCAGGCTGTGTTTCAGCTTATTCCTTTAAACATGTTCACTTTTTATAGTGTTCGTTTAAGTTCACAGAAAATATATGCTTCACAGTTGACCACTACGCTGGGTCTGCAGCCACAACGCAAGTCAGAGGCGTGTGTGCCTGGGCAGCCCCAGCTGCACTGCGCGATGCAGAAGGGTGCCGGCCCTGGGACTGGGGTTCCTTCATCCCCTCAGTAAATCAAACCCTATCACAACATGATTCAAAGCACTCCTAAAGAAATGAGCCTTTCAGCTGATGTCAATAGGATTTCTAGTCTCTTTCCCATTCCTCCACATCCTTGTGTCTCCAGAGAATATAATCAAGCACAGGAGACAGTAACAATCAGGGCTTTGAGACTGTGTAGCATCAGGCACAGCCTTGAGGAGTCATGTTTGCTGACATTAAGTTGACTACAGCTTTATGGTCATTTTACACATGACAGCATGTCAGCTGTGTAAACCTCTCTGGAACAGGAGATTGCCTATGACTAGCTGCTGTGAAATTGAAATGATTTGTCTGTGTCTATGTGGACTGAAAATCATGGCTATTGTTTGCTAGTCATTGCAGTTTCTCAAGCTTGTTTGCTAATTCAGTATAATTCTGTAGTGAAGACGAGGCATTAACGAGGTTCATGGTGCAGGTTCTTTAACCTCCCCCCCCCCCCCCCCCCTTCATCAGTGCCTCCCGTCAGCCTTCCGTCAGATTTAACAGGCTTCCCCTTGGAAGCAACCAGATCATATTATATTTTCTTAACCTCAGAAGTATTTATTCCAAGGGAAATCTGTGCCATTGTGGAGGGAATTACTACTGAAGGTTGAGGTTGCTTTGGGTAACAGAAGTGCCCTGAGTGACCTGAATTCCATCAACTTCTTGTGGATTAAGGTAGTGTAGCAGTGGTGAAGCTTGAGCCACTGGATTCCTGTGCTTTTGGTGTAACTGAATAGATAATGATGGGCATGCTAGAGTGCACCTTGAACCAAGGCAATGTTATAAATAATGATTACTCCTGTTCTCATTTTTCAGCCTTAAAAAAGCCATATAAAGCTTGTGATGTATTTAAACAATAGGATGATACTTGGAGTATGGCTTTTGAACGTGATTCTGTACAAGTCAGCTATATATTGCTTTAAATTAGGGTTAAACAGTTGACAGTGTTCTGACCTCTTCTTTCTGACCAAAAGTGACAGTTCCTATATATTCCATAATCTGGCTGCTCCATGTGTCACATGGAAAACAGAAATGCTTTATTTCTTATTTTTGTGGAGTTCTATTTCACATGACTAGGAGTACACTAAAGATTGGGATAAACAGATTTTATGCAACAACACATCTAGTACAGAACATATTATATGAGAAAAAGAAAGAAAGACTCCCACTGAAAAGCTGCTGGTGTCAAATAATCGTTTATTCTGCAGTTATTGACTTGCCCCCGTTCAAATGACAGGGGCTTAGCTACCACCAGGAAAAAACAATATTCCAACAAATGCTTGTGAAACCCTGTATAATTCTTGTCACATCAAAAACCTTTCTGGAACTGTGCACTTTTGGCTTTAGTGTTCTTTCTCTCACAAATACAGACACAATAAAGGAGGAAATATCTATGGTTATCAAGAAAGAAGCCAACTTTTTACAAACATGTTTCTCCAGCACATAGCTGATCTTAAGCTGCATGTCGGAAGTTTGGGTGGACTTCAGGGTTGATGTCGTATATCATGTTCAAAAGCTTTTTCATCATGCTCTCCTTGTTCTTGTGGTAGCTGCTGGTGAGTTTTTGGATGGTTTCTGTTGTTTGCTCTTCTATTTTAGCAGAGAGGTTACCTTGGGAGCCCATTACCTGAAAAGCAGAAGCCCTCTAAGCAAAAAAGGCATTGTATATGGCTGTGTTTATTGTACTTCTCTTTATCATCTAGCATAAACATAATGCAAACATGTCACAGTGTTTTCTAACAGTAAGGGTATGATCTAGGTTGAACCGTACACATAAAAACAGGATTCAAGGGAACTCTTTCATATGCTCATTAGCAATGGGTATCTCCCCATGAAATGCAAGTTTCCTAGCTCACTGTGGGAACAACGTTGTACATGTTTTGTCTTTTATACCATTTATTTTAATTTGTTTTCTATTTTAATGACTAGTCAACTAAGTTTTAGCACTAGTGTGCTTCATTTGGCCTCACTGAGAATAAATGTGAGCACCGCTAAGGAGCAAAACATGGGAAAGCCTTCCTGAAAATGTATAATTAGAGTTTCAGAGTATTTGAAGAGTCTTCAGCAGCTACTGATGTATAACCCTCAACAGGCCTCAGACAAGGTCTTTTAATGTTACATTTTCTTATCTGGCAAAATACCAGACAGCTTCTGGCACAGTTAATATCAGGACATTCGCTTAGAATTTAATTGACTCTAGACTCGCTGAACATTTTAGCAAGGTTATGTTATAAACAGATGCACACGTTCCAAATCCATGGCTTTGTTCCTTCCTCCCCCACTGCTCCAACATCCCTTGCATTCTTCCCTTGTGGAAAAGTCCTTCAGATAGCAAGAGAGAAATTTGTTTTCAGCTAGAGAATTCCACGGAGGAGAGCAGAAGACGTTTCTGCACACAAAGTAAGAAAGGAATAAATAACGTATTCTTCTTATTGCTGCCACAGTTTTCTGGCATGGACTAGCAGCTGAACTAACCTGTGGTGGTAGTGGGGTACCTAGAGGCTGACCACAGACAAAGGGAGGGGTCATTAGCTTTATTTTCCATGTGATTTCAGCCCAACTTAGTCCTTGACAGAAGGAAAAGCAGCTGAACGAAGATCTCCTTTTGCACAAATCACCTTTGCAATTATCTGTACCTGCAAATGTAGTATGAAGTTTGTCTGCACTCCAGATGCAAACTATTTTACGATTTGGAAGATATACAGGATGTAGACACAATAGTAAACACTGGGAAAAGAAGATTGTTTTCTATAGTAACTATTTTTAGCTGGCATTTTATTTTAGCTTTTCGACAAGTTGTAAGGGTCTCATGTGGGAAAGATTGCACAGCTTAAACTGGATTTATGAAGTTGATTTTTTTTCCATTGGGCAAAATAACTTTCTAGAGATCCCAGATGGTTGCGTGTTATCCAGCTACTAAATACTTTCGCAAAACCTCAAGGAGATTATTCTAATTTGAAGAAGATCCTCTGTAGACTGGGAACTTGCTCTCCTGGTCCATGCTAATACTGTAATCTGAGATTGATGATTCTTACTCTTCTTTATTTATTTATTTATTCTTTTTTCTGCTTCTGATTTTGAAGATCTTTTTCTTGTCAGCATACAGGCAACGTTCTGCTTAGTCTGTGATTTCTGCTGACCTTGAAGGTCTGTCCCTTATCTTGCCTATACTGGTCTTATGTTAGTGTCATTCCAAAGTTGGCAAAACATTACACATACACAAACCACAAATTCAGAGCCAGGGTTCACATCTCCAGAGTTCAGTGACCTCGGACCCCAAATACAAACACTATGAGCACTATCAAAATCAGCTTGAGCTCTGGGTTTAAATTTTATATGTTAAAAAAAAATCTTTCTAGCTGTCTCTAACCTCAAATTAATCATTATTTTTTGTTGCCATTGTTCGTTCTGGACTGAAGTGGAACTTCTCATGGTATGAGAGAAATTACCCCAGTAAGGATATGGCAACACAGAAAGAAGAGAAGTAACATGTATTTGTGTCTGAATACCTGAACCAGCAAAGTGAAGTGGGTATCAGACTTCACTGGCTTAGCTGGAACTCATGCCTGCCTTCCAGGCGCAGGTTAATAATGATGACATTTGTCTGGGGTAGATAAATGTTCGACATAATGGGGTCAGGGAACATGAGGGAGGACTGCAGTGATCGGTACAGATAGCAGCATACTGTCGTTTGAGGAGCAATATGTGCTCTGGCCTGCTTGTGTACTGCACTCAGTTGACAAACAATGGCCTTTTCTTGCAGCTTTGATTGTTTGTGATGAAAAAATTGAATTTGCACCAAAGAAAGGCTTTTTTCTCTTCTGCTATTCCAGACCTAAAGCAAGAAGTTCGTTTTGACTGAAAAGGTGAATAAATTGTAGGCGTATTTTTACTTTATTTTAGTATCAGTAAAAATATGATATTGTACATTTGAGACAACACCACCTGGCCTGGCAGTGTGATGGTGTGTCTGGTGGCTGACAGTGTTTGTTGGAGACGGTGTATGTATATCCTTAAGGCTTATGATCTCTGCTGGAGAATGTTTTATGTGAAGTGTGACTGAAATAGCAGGTTTATAAAGCAGTGTTCATTTGGCCTCCTTGGCTTTTCTTTTCTTTTCTGTTTTTGCACATGTAGTTTTCTTGCCTTTGCAAAGAAAAAAAAAAAAGCAGAAAAAATCAAAACAACACAAGAACAAAAATGTAAGAGGGAGGTCACCAAGTAAAAGAGAATGGTTTGTGAATCTTCATGAAAATACTAGGGAAGACAGCAAGATGGCATAAATGTATAAAATGAACTGCAATTCAGATACGAAAATATTATCCAGACCACTTTTACTATGAAGATATGAAAAGCTTGCATGATTTCTGTTCATCAAAGGTGCAGTGTTGTATGCAGACAAAAAGCTAAAGTGGAACAGAAATAGAAAGAAGGATTTTAAATCATCACTATTACTGAAACATCCACCTTATTTCAACCTCCAGTTTCAGGGCAGAATCGAGATCTGTCTGGAATTGAAGGAGAACCTGAAGGCATTTTACTTGAGGGAGTTAATGTCTTCAAAAGGGCAAGCGTGAACCAAATACAGAATCTAGACAATTTTAGTGTTAAAATCCACAGTACCAGGTACAAATGCATTCCACACCAGTGAAAAAGTCAAAATGAAGCATATGCACGTCACAGGAGATGCCTGTGTGACAGCTGGGTTCAATCAGTGTGGTCAGGTTAGTTTGTGGAAGTGTCCAGGTAATGCTGTTTGAAACAATTTGTTTTACTAGTCAGCATATTGACACTGCAAAAGCCCATGCAAGTTTCTTACTTACATTTGTTTGCTTATTCCTAAATTCCTTCTCCCTCTGCAGCCGGTAGTGGTCTATCTCAGCAATGGCTTCTTCTTTGGCCTGCTTCAGCCTCTTTCCCTTTCCTAATGGAGGGGAGAAACACGGATTTACTTCACAGGTGTCACTTCATCCCAAGAGGTGAATCTCTCAATATCAGAGGTATTTCTACCTGGTGTAGAAGTTTCCTGGTCAAAGTTGTGAGCAAAGTGAACAGCAGTGCTGTTTGCCTGGAATTGTCTGAAGGGGCAAAGTGAGCTAGTAGGGCACTTTGTGCGTGAGAGCCAGTCTCACCAGCACCCATCTTCTGAGCCCAGCTCCCTGGGCATCAAAATGAAAAGTGTGTTGGTTTGCTAACAACAGAAGTCTTTTTGCAACTATGCATTTCCTTATAACAGAAATGATTTTTTTTTTTTTTATCACAGCTTTGTGTTTAAATAAATATCTATCTTTCCTTCATCAGCAATAGTAGCAGCCAGATAACAGATTTTAGTTGTCAGTGATTGGAAAAGACTTTATTCTGTAAGTTTTTCTGTATTGATTGGCTGCCAGGATCCCTTCATCCCGCACCAACTGGATGCTGTTTAGAGCTGGCAGATTTCCAGCATGCTGCGAGGTACATCTTAACCACTATCAAACTGAGTTGCAACCTTCAGGCTCTGTCCTCTTCTCCCCCACCCTGTTTCCCTAACATCTGCTAAACGCAGAGGTGAATGATTAAGAGGAAAAGGAAGCTGATGGTATTATTTCTACTAATGTGTAGAAAATCTGAAAGTGATTATATATATATATATAATTTTATTTTTAAAAAGGATGGTGATCTTGCATCCTTATGGAAGTGGCATTTTAGGCTGTAGTGGAAACTAGACTCTTCTTTCTGGAAAGGCTTGTGTTTGCAAACTTAATTTTGTGCACTGATAATAGTTACTTTGTCTTAGGTAAAATCCTAAGGGTATGTAAAATTAAACCCATGTAAATCATTGCAGGGCCAGGCCCAGGTACATCCTGGGTCTCGCAGGGATGTTACGCAAAGGATAAAAGCAGAAGGATTGATGGGCATGCAATACTGAAGTTCTTACGCAAAGCAAGTGCTGAACATGCCGTAACAACCTCACGGTGATAAGCCTGTCTGCGTGCTTTATAAAAACTCGATAAAGTCATGTGGATCTTCACAGGGCTCTGCTACTTTGTGAGGAAAAAGTCACAAACTGTAAAAACCCTTGTGTTGAATGTTGATACGTTATATTTGAGGCTGCTGGGCTGATGCTGATTTGTGTTGTTGGTCTCTTTCCTCTGTACAACCTGAACTTTGGGAGCAAGAGAGGATATGCCTGCTCCCTCACCAGGGGAAAGGGCTCCAGAGGCTAAAAAAGCTATTGCTTAGTTGTGTAAATTAGGACATCACCAGAATGAGAGCGTGAAGACTGGACAACTGAAAAAGGCACCTCAATTTGGTGCATGAAACACCCTGATATTTATCTGTTAATTTATTTATTGGAACCACTTACTTGATGTCACTGAGCAATATCAATACTTTCAGAAAGTTGTTAAAAACAGTACCTTTTCTGAAATCCTAAACGTTATTCTCCAACTAAGCTAGGGAGAGGAGCATTAGTATTTCTGATTTGTTTTTCCATGCTGCTATATCAGATTGGCTACACCTGTACTGGGCTTCTGAAGCCTTATCAGGTGTGACGTGGGGTATTCTGCTTCCCCAGGCGGGGCACAACAGCAAAGCCAAATCTTTGAGGAAGACGATTGCTGGTGATACCTCTGTGATTCAGCAAAATCCCAGGTAAAATTCCTGATCCTGCAGTAAGTTTTTTGCCCAGCTGGAGGCCCCTTCTAAAGCTATTATTTGCAGATCAGTGAGCAGAAGCTGAGGGATGCCTGAAACACGGATTTCCATTAGAAGCGTTGATTCCTGGCCCATTGACTCTTGTGGCTGTACTGATTGTGGAACCTGAGGAGAAGTGAGAGGTGATCGTGTAACGGCATTTTACAGCAAGGAGGAGTATGGTAGGGAGCTCAACAGATTTTCTGACAGTTCATCAGTAGGGAGTGTTCTTTTGTGTAGTTTATTGCTTATCTCAGAGTTCTCCTGCCACCAAGGCAATCTGATTTGTACAGGGGGCAGTGATGCAGGTTGAAACCTAGCACACACCTTCCCAAAGTTTGTATTTGTTTGATAAAAGCTGATTCCCTCAGCTTCTGTCTCTTGCTGTATGAAGTCTTGGGACCAGTATGCATGAACTGACTGATACATGTAAATGCCTGACGTCAGTCTGGACAGCAAAGTTTAAAACTATGTTTAGGTTCGTGTTTTGAAGTTGTTCTTGTTCTCATCTCCAAATTTAGAGCTGACTGGCCTTTTATAGAGTTTTCCTTGAGAGAAGGAGCTGGGAGGAGATTCTCTGGAGCTGTAATTGGAGGGAGTGACTACAATCAAGCTCTGCCAATTTCACCATCTGAAGAACTAGGTCTCTATAGCAAATTACATTATTTCAAAATCAGTGGGATTTTAATTTCAAATTCCATCTGGGGGTCCATCTGTAGTAAATATGTTGCATATTTGGCCACAGGATAGATAAATAAGTCCATTTAAAATGCACACAATAGAAAGAGATTAACTGTAAAACAACAGTTCATCTGCCTCTCACAAAGTAGCTAGTGAACAAAAAGTATACATACACATACGTGTCAGATCTTGACAGTGCACTGGAGTAAGCACAATACATAGGGTGTCACTGTAGGGTGGCAGCCATTTCTTTTTTTCCACGATGCCTTTAGGATTGGCACAGCAGGAACCTGCTGCTTCCTATTTAATTAAGTGGAAAAGCTGTGAGTAAATTACTGCTAGTTCAACAACGTTGTGGACAGAATCAGCAACTGCCAACATATGCGACAGTGCATATGCTGCACCTGATTAAGTTAAGCAGAAACTAGAGCTTAACCTGCTGTTTCACTAGAGGCAAACCAAAATTAATTAATCAGTCTGTTATTAACCACTTGTCTGCTAACTTAGTTGTGCAATAAGGGATTGCCTTTTCAAAGTCTTACTGATCTTCTGGACAGGATTCTCTGTATCAAAGAGCTGAGCTGAAATTAAAGCTTATATCCTTACAGGTAGCAGAGCACTGAAATTCAGCCAAGATCATACAAAAAGAGGGCTAGAAGTACAGGAGGATGGACAAAACAATGTGACCCTGAGAGATTTACTCCAGGATTAAAAAGAAGAGGTGCGGAAAACTCCAAGTTTGAGGAGACTTTTGCCCCAAGGGCTAGGATCACTATTGCCTGCTTGTCTTTTCTTCCTGTGCTTGAAGATGGGGAGCAGCAAATCAGCTGTGCTGCTCAGGTTTCCTGTCCATGGGTATGGTAGCTGAGCGGGAGGGAAGGGGACAGTCAGGAGGCTTCTAGGAATCACGTCAAATTGGCTTAATCTTAATCATTTTACTCTCTGGAGCAAGCCAGTGCTGTACTAGATATTGTCTTATCTAACCTGTGGGAAAGCATTATTAGCATGGAGAAAGGTAATATTCTTTGTAGGTACTGCTGTGATGTTAAGGAACTAGCTCAGGTTAAGTTCAAAATGATCAGTTTTGTTACTATTTTTTTAAGGTCCTGCAAAAGAAAGAAAATATTTCTGAAAATTTTGCATTCTAATTTGCTTAAACACGAAGTTATCTTACTTTCCCAGAACTGAGTTGCTAAAACTGGCTTTCTGTTTTCAAACAGAACATCTAGGTTTCTAGCTAAATTTCTGCACAGAATTAATGTCATATGCGTAAGTTGTCAAAATTTAATGACATTTTCTTTAAATAGGACCATTTCTGTTGTTTTTAAGAGTACTAAATTGCTAAATGAGATTTAGGAATGTTCATTTTGGGCAGACGTTTGCAATTTTAATGAAAATACAATAGAAACAGCTGATCAGTGCATGTATAGCTTTTTTGCTAGATGAAATGTGTCCTGGATGTTATCCAAGTGAGCGTGATGGATGTAATTGATGCAATTCTTTTTTTTTTTTTAATATCTTACTTTGTTTAATAGCTGTTTTTTAACCTGACTTCCTGAAAGTTTTCATCCGAACTTTCACTTTTATTAGCAATTAGAAATTCAAGCCAAAATATAAAAAATCTATAGGAAACTGAGTTTTGCTAAATCCAGTGTTCACGATACATTTGTTTCCCTTGTTTTACCCAAAAGGATTTTCAGGAATTGACATCTTGGCTCTGATAATGTGAAGCTATTTCTGGGATCCAAATTATGCTTAAAGAAAAAACGATAGACAAAGCAGTGCAGTATACAAAAGGATGGAGAACTGCAGGCTCTTTTTGTTCATGTTTAATCAATTTGGTAGTTTCAGCCTTGCATATGTGCATTTACCAACAAACTATTAATAAATTGTCAGGTGTAAATGACATCAGCCAGTGATATGGTAAAGAATATTGCAAGGCCAGGTAAAGGGCATTGAGCAAGAAGTGTGAACAGGCGTGTACAGAAGAGCTGTAGCACTATACTTCCGCTTCACTTTATGAATATAAATAGAGTTCTATTGTCCATTTTTCAGTTGTGCGAAGTGGATTTTGCATTACAACAGCTGCTTGTGTCAGTAACTAGGTCCATTATGTGTTTATATACAGTATTAGGCGTGTCCATGCTACCTTTTGATCTGGTTATGTGAATATCAGCTGTAAACACTGAAGGTCTTGCATAAGGATAGTTTTGGTAATCACATTTCCTTGAAAATGACTTTTCCTGGTTGTGTCCCACAAACGACCTGCCTTTCTTCTTCCTTCTCACGTTACAAGGTAAATAGAATAACCTGACACCGTGGGACAGCGCTGGTGCTCAAGGGCTGTTTGCAGTGACAGCGGAGGTCATGCTTACAGCTCGGCGGGGCAGGACCGCGTGCTGCAGGCTGGACAGGTTCAGCGCTTTCACCTGCAGCCCAGAATTGTGTGTGCCCAGCCCTGAGCAGGAGCTGCTGATCTGAACTGGTACGAGGTGGGTCTGGGCTGCTGTTTGCTGAGTGAAGCAGCATTTCCTCGCCTCGTTCGTCCAAACGGTGTGTGCAGGTTCACCAATGACAGTGGATTGCAATGCATTTCCTTTTATTTTAGATTCTGTGCTCAATCTGAAACAAACGAGGCAATACCTTACATTGACACAACCGCAGAATCGCTCTGGGGAAGAGGCTGCTGAAATTATGCTAGCTTGGCACAACGGGCTTTGGCCCTAAGAACCCCTTTAGTCCCTGTCCCAAGTTATTTAAGCCATGCTGGTTTAGTTAGGTCTGTCAGGTGGCGCAGTGACGCTACCATGAAAGACTGAAGTGAAGGACAAGGAAAACTTCTGCCAGTACACTGGGATCAGTCTGATGTGTGAGAGCAGAGGCAAGGAACAGAGAAGGAAGTCATACAGATGAAATACTTTTACTCTGTTTTTACTGATGACAGAATTTTTAATAATTGGTTTTCTGTAGCTACTGAGTAACTTCTACCTCAGCACTGCAACACTGGTAGGCGCAGGCAATGGCTCAATTCAGGCTTCTGGCTCAGGGGCTGGGAGATAGGTTACCTGAAGGAAGTCCTGTGCTTATCATGTGTGCTGCGTGTAGGGTTGAGGTGGTGACAGGGGAGTGGGTTTGCCATCAGAGCAGAGTAAGTGCACCTGGAGCTCGTGCCTGGATTCAGCAAGATGCTCTCGTTATCAGTCATCATTTATGTGTCATTATCATACTTTGCATTTGGGGTTTCTTAATTTATAAACCTTTTAAAGTCTGTTTCAGAAAAGGCTGAATGACTGTTTTGGATTAAAAAATATAAAATAAGGTAAGCTTCATCAAGCTATCATAGCTAAAGGCCTGATTCTGCAGTCCCTGTTCAGACCTAACTCACATTCCCTCCATGAGGCTGTGCCTTCCCAGATCATATGCTTTCTTGCTTCTTGGTCTGGGGAACTATCCATTTCCTCTGCCCTACATAAGAAGGGAGGCAATGTCCTACTGAGAGCACCTCAGCTGGCTGCATAAGGGCTGAATTGCCCCCTCATAATTCCTTGCTTTCAAGCTAGGAGCAACACCCCCAAACACCCTCTTTTTGTGAGCTTTCTGTTTTATGAAGATAGGAAAATGTTCTTTCTCTGTTGCTTTTGCATGGCTACAAAGTGCAGGCAGTGGCTGGATGCTTAGGAAAGGGGTATTGCTTTATTTTCTGCGTGCTGCTGTACAAATTAACATGTTATACAATTAATGAGCACACAGCAATGCTGACTGTACATAGAAGGGATATACAAACTACACAAATAATTTTTCTTTAGCTTCTATTTCTTCCTTAAAAACAAAATCCTTCACCATAGTCTCTTGCAGCACGTGATACCTTCATGCGTTTTAGTTGAGTTTGGAGGATGATGTTGTTTCCTGCTGCTGGTTTCTAAATCAAGATGTCTCCATGAAACAGTGTTAACGTTTCATGGTTAATGCAGGCCACTGACTTGTGTGGTCGGTATCTACGCTCAGGAGACATTATGGTGACTCTATTTTGTATTAAATCAATGAGAGATAAGTGCAGAAAATGAATGAAATATATAACAGTAAGACTGCCAGATGAATTATTTCTTTTATTTAGATTATTAGCAGATTCAACTACATTTTTTCCCATTTTATTGGGATGTTAATTTCCTTTTACTATTTGTTGTTACTACTTTTTGCTTATATTTGACTAGAATAAAAATGTTTGCTTAGATACCCAAGAATAATAAATTCATACTTTACACTGGGCATTTAGGCATTCAGCAAAAAAGGTGATTGTTTTAAAATTAACATTTGATTGCTCAGTGTTTGCTTATTGTTTGTAATAAGACTTATAGCAATGACCACAGTACTGACTTTTCTTAGGATTGTAGTGAGACTTTAATTATTTTTACTCTGAAGTCTCCATTTGTTTCCATGTATTTCTTCTTGAAGCCCAGCTGAGATTAAAAGGCAAGTTACTAGTTTTCATAAGTAAAGAGGAACACTGAAAATATTATGTAAAGAGAAATACAGAGTTTGGAGTCTGGTTCTCCAGAGCTGGCAGCCAGAGGTGTGCAGATTTCTAGTTTAAATGCCTAAAGAAGGATGTAATGACATTATTGGCATTGAGAAAAAGCAATAATAAATCTAGGTGACAGGACGAATATAACAAAGAAAACCTTGTTCAGTGTAAAGAGGCACGTGCATGCACGCACACACAAGCACACGTGTGCACAATTTGAAGCATGCTATGCACCTTCAGGCTTGGTTAAATGCCTGACTGCAGTCAAGGCACTGCACTAATGCGAGTGGGAGGATAGTGGCACAGAAGAAAGAATAGGAGCAGCCCATCTGTGCTGTGTACAGATGAAATAATGCTGTTTTTCCATGAGCCACTGTATTTCTGAAGAGCTTACAGTAGAAAAATACAGTAAAAACAGGCCAGATGCTTACTTTTTTTGGCTTCCTCCAGCTTGTCCTTGGCACGTTTTTCTGCCTGCAGAAGCTGCTGGATTCCTTGAGACTGGCTGGTCATGCTGGTTGCTGGGGCTGGTGCCCTTCTGCAGGGACTGGAGCTCGGAGGGAGCTTTATACAGCTGCCAAACCCTTCCCTGTGTTTTCGGTCTGTCAGTTATTACAACAGCCTTCCAGATTGCACCAAACCAGCCTGCTCTGTCCGGATTGCTTCTGGGCACAAAGGGCTGCTGGTGTAACCGGAGAAATGCGGTGGCTGGGCTTACAGGGACGCTCCCTCCTTCTCAGGGTCACCGAAGCGTCCGATTAACGCTTTGGGAAAGAGGAGAATAACACTCCAAGTGTCTTGTAGTTTTATTGGGATTTTTTAAAATCTTCTAATGCTGAAGCAGAATGTGGTTAACCTTGTGAGAGGAACTGGGGAAACAATTTTGTTTCTTGAAACTTGCTTTTAATAAAACTTCCCATAACCTGAAGAATCAGATTCAGGCAGTCTGAATTGTTTTGATTGAACACACTGGACTGGTTGTAGGCTTTTGTTTGGTGTTACTTCTTGAAGGTTTTTTTTTTTTTTCTCCCATCAGGGACTACAGTTTAAATAAGCGTGTGGTGGACGAGGTGTGCTCCAAGCTGTAATCTTCCACGGCACAGCTGAGTGCTGTGGCGGATAGCCGTGGGAGTTAGCTCTAAGATCCAGGCTCCGGGATGGTGCAGGTCTTGGTCTAGGTCTTCCTCTCAAGCCCTACTAACATGTGCAGCGGTCAAACAAGCGTGTGTGTGGTTGTAGGTGCACATCCTGTTCCCTAGGGCGGGCATGTGTCTTGCGTGCTACTGCGAATGAGCAGCACAATCATAGTTTTATTTTTAGGATTCAAACTAATCTCACTGACAAAGGTACTTTGGGCATTACGCAGGAGGGGAACATGTCAAAAATTGGAATGAAAACAGATCAAGCAATCTGTGATGTCCTGTTTGCTTGCTGCAGGGCTCTTACCTGCCCCTTGTGAGGAAACGCGTATTGCTGTTACGAAGGCTTTTTTCCTCCTAGTGGCTGCGGGCCTGAGGGAGAATGGGGGGAGAAACCTCTTGCCCTATTACTGCCTTCAGCTGCATGCCAAATAAGAGTAGTACTAAGGCTTTGAGAAGTTAGTTTGTTTTCTGATTCGTGATACTGTGGAGTCAAATTCCAGCCAGGCTCACTCTCGGCAAGATGCTCATTTCTTACAGCACGTTACTTGCCAGGCTTCTTCCTTCATCCAGAAACTGCGAGATGCCTCCCCCTGTCTAGCACTGACATCAGAGATCGGCTCTAGCTGCAAGAGAGCAGACATGGCACTATTTTTAGCGGGTTTTAATGCATAGCTTTCAAGTTTATTTTATTTAGGAATAGAAAAGGAAGTTCTGATCAGTTGTACAGAAAAAGTGCAAGCTACAGGGTTGGGAAGCCTGGTGTGCTGCTGGGGCTAAGCTCCAAGTGTTCTGACCAGCAAAGAAAAGCAGAAGTAGAAAACGAAAGTAAAAAAAAGAAAAAAAATAAAAGATACTTGGTTTACTTGGGGCAGGAAATTTGGGCTCAGAACTTGAAAGCAAGTTACTTCAAAATTTAATAGGAAGCAGAGCAGAGATGTCGTCAGGCTTGTCACAGACATCAGAAGTATATTCAAGGCAAAGGGTCTTGTCAGGCAAATCTCTGTGCTCCAAGAAATGTACCAAAGCTGCTAGCAAACTAGGCTGTTTCAGAGTCTCTGGACGTGTCGGGGTGAGACACTTTGATTCCTCCAAGCAGTTCTCAATGCTGTAATTATGTTACCTGGACCTCATTAATGATCTAGATTTTGTTATTTACAACCTGCTAATTTTAATATTTCACAGAAAATAGTTCTGTGATGAATTTTTATGGAAAAATAGCACACCCTTGAACTGATTACTAAGTTATTCCACAGTTCAAAAATTCATATATTTCTCAAGCAGATCGTATGAGCTGCAGATGTCACATTCATGTATTTCAATGCTTTTTTTTTTTTTTTCTGAATCAAAGAATCTCAGTTTATAATTTGCCTTGTAGTCAGTTTTCAGCTCTTGGCTCCGGGCAAGCGGGCTGGGGCAGCGCACGGTGGCACGCCGTCCTGGCATCGCTCCTGACACGGCAGTACTGGAACGTCTCCTCGCGGGGGAAGAAGATGGTTTACTTTGGCTGGTGCTTATACAAGGTTTGTTAGGCTCCACACAAATGCTGCCACTTAGAACTCATTTTGAAGCCTGTCTGGTGATGATGTCAGGCTATTTTGACATGGCACCTCTGTGTATCCCACTTCTAGGATAATTCATTAAAATAAAGTAAGTTAAGCTACGGACTGACCAAACAGACTCCTACTTCATCACCCAAGTAAACGAGTAACTTTTCTGTGCTGCAGTCACTGGCCTTCTTTCCAAGTCAGCTCCGAACTCATTTAATTAGAGAAGAGAAGCTGATGGGATGACTGGTGATGGGAGGAGAGGTGTTAGCAGAGGGAGAGAGGGCAGAGAGTTTTCTAAGATGCCTCCCTTTCCTTCTCAGCATCTCATCCGCCTGTCTCCTGCCCAGAGTTTTCTGAGCCTTCTCTGGTTATTGCCACCAACAGAAAGGGAGAACAGGCTCAGTTCTGCCATTCTCACTCCCCCAGAGTGAAACTGCGGAGCTGGAAAATGAAGAGTCTTGCAAAGGATGAGAGCCCTGCAGAGAGCCCCCTGCTCATCCTCAGTTTAGCCAGCAGAGGCACTTTAAGTCAGGCGGTTCTGGTTTAGACTGAGCCGTGCAGCTGCTGTCTTCCACCTGCAGTGGGGAGGTCAGGGCCAGTGGGGTAATTCACCCCAGGCAGTTCATATTATTTTATTTGGAAAAAGGCCGCTTGCTGTTGTTCCGATTGAGCTTTACTTAGCATGAAAGTAACAACTTCTCAGTGCATCTACCACCGAGCAGTCGAAGCAGTCGAGGCCTGTGGCCTCCTTTTATTGTGGTTTGTGTGCAGAGGCTGTCCTGTATGTAGGGTGGGGGCAGGCAGCTTGCACTGAAACATGTTTCAGCTGAACGTCTCCCATGTGTTGTCTCTGTGGCTGTATTTCCCTAAGCACGCATATTTTGTAATCGTTTTTTAAATTATAAAAAGTATTATTTCCAAATAGAGCTGCTATGACTACTAAGCAGTGTGCTTTGTTCAGGCTGCGGCTTCAAAGCAGCGACGCTGGTTCAAGGAGAAAGCGTTAAATCAGCAGCGCGCCAGGCAGGACAGCTGCCGCAGGTGCTTTTGTGTGTCAGCATGCGTGCCTTTCGTTTCGTTGCTCGAGAAAGGCCTCAGTACGGAAAAGCACTGTGCACACCTACGTAGCTTCCTACACCGCAGTGAGGACTGCTCCTCTAAAAATGGAGCACCTTCAAATGGACTAAGTTCTGCCATGGCACGCAGGTCTGCTGCTTCTGTCAGCATTCATGTCAAATAGACTTTAAAAGACTTTGTGCATAACTTAAACTGTATGCATTGGCGACCATCATATGCCTCTCAAAATCGTGCCCTTTTCTGTCATAATTAGACAACTATATTTGAAGAAAAATAATTTTTAACTTTGTATGGAAGTTGTGGTTATATCTGCAACCTGGGATTCTCGCTACAGCAGTTTCTAACAGTGACGTTCTTGCTCTGCTGTTAGTGCAGTTGACTTCAGCAGCCTGAGTCTCACCCAGAGGCCTGAACAGCAGGGGAGCAAATAGGTAAGCAAAGACGAATAAATATTAATGTACTGCCAGAAGCAGGTTGCTGCCATAGTGTCTGGGCAAGCTCTTGGCCTGCTGGCCAAGTCTATTGACACAGACCCCGCTTCAGCTGCCATGGCAGCCTGCGTACCCTATGTTGAGCATCCACCTGTAAACCAGCTCACAGTTTTTCCTAAATTTGGCCTGTGCAGTCTAGATATGGGTAATTATGCTTGCTTCTGTAGTTGGTTCAGCATTCAGAGAATGACAGTGTTAACTATTTAATTAGTTTTTCTAAAAATCTCTCTAACTGCAAGGAGAACAATGAAATGTCTGCATTTTCTGTTAGTCACGTGATTATTCAGGTACAGTGAGCTTTTTTTTTTTTTTTTTAAAGCAAGTATAGTCTTCAAAATGTCCAGGTTAATTTATAACTTGACTATCAATATGATGGTGATTACTTCCTATTCTCAGTGTATGGTGTATTCACCCTAGCCAGCAGCTAGGTACTCCCTCAGAGCAGGACGGGGGAGCGAACTGAAAGAGCAAAAGTGAGAAAACTTGTGGGTCAAAGTAAAGACAGCTGAAAAAGTGAGGCACAAGGAAAAAAAAAAAAAAAGGCAAAGTACAAAACCGTGGTGATGCAAAGACAAATCAGTCACCACCTCCCACAACCAGAGTGATTGCCATCTAGCCTCAGAGTAATGGCTACTGTGGACAGAGCAGTGCCCCAGTCTCATTGCTGAGCCTTGTGTTACATGGCATAAAGTACCCTTGGGTCATTTTGGACCTGCTGTCCCAGCTGGGTCCCCTCCCAGCCTCCTGCCCCCTTCAGCCGGCTCCTCGTGGGGGCAGAGTGAGCAGCAGAGGAAGCCTTGACACCCTGCAAGCGCTAGGTGTGTTATCAACACTGGTTTGGCCACAAATCCAAAACACAGCAACGTGCAGGCTGCTAGGAAAAAAAATAACTCCCAGTCAGACCTGGCTTCAAATCATGTGTTCCTCCCTTCCCCCCACCCCCTTTCCTAGTGCTGTTCTCCACTATTTTCTTAACACCCTTTGGCACACAGAGCATGCCTCTTCTCTTACCACATCCTCTTGATGACTTTATAGCATTGCTGCTTTTCCAAAGAGGTTTGCAGCCTCATCAGTGCACTTGTGCAGGCAGGCTTGGAGTAGAGGGGAAGTGGGGGGTCATGAAAGTATATTTTTAACTGTGTAGGCTAACCAACAACTTGCATCCATGTCACAGCTCAACATTCACTTGAAGAAAGTGACTGTAGTATATCAGAAAATTTCAGTGCTGTCTAGAATTAGATTTACTGAGCTCAACAGAGACATCACAAAGTAAATAATTCAGCTTTGCTTGCAGCCTAGCTGAACTTATAATCTGCTGTCCTGTACTTATATGCTGCTGCTTCTTATATAGCTCAAAGGACTTTTAACCAATTTGCTGACCTTTGACTAAAACTTTAATTTTATACTCAGTCATCTCATTATTTCATTCCAGCTCTGAGTAATACCAGTTTAAACTGAAAATGAATAAAGGGAATAAGAAGAATTCCCATTCTTCAAGTGAAAATATTAATACTACAATAGGAAAAAAAGAAGCCTTTATTTTTAGTCTTCATAAAGCAAGTGAACATTTGGAAAGGTAAGGCACAAAACCCGGGGTGGAAAAATGCTGAATATTGGCAATCAGTATTTAAAA
This sequence comes from Anser cygnoides, assembly GCF_040182565.1. Classification (NCBI taxonomy): domain Eukaryota; kingdom Metazoa; phylum Chordata; class Aves; order Anseriformes; family Anatidae; genus Anser; species Anser cygnoides. Next base: position 7,590,435 of record NC_089880.1, on the reverse strand, counting down.
CCAGAATAGACATTGCCTAGTCATAAAATTTCCTGATGTTATTCCTGATACTTTTAAGAGGGAGATGTGGTATTTTTCTCCTTATTTTTGTAACACCTGCTTTTGAATTAGCGTTCCTGAAAGGAGAAATGGATGCTTGCAGTTATGCTGGTACACATATAGGTTCACATGCATGTGTCTGTACGTTTAGATTTAAAATCTCCATTTCTTCACCTTTCCATGCTTTCCAAGGTTTTCAGTTTAATAATAATAATAAAACCTTACAGCCTCTTCATAAAAAAAAAAAAAAAAGAACTAATTTTAGCCTATTCACCACTTTACATCATGTCTCTGGTACTTCTACATGTCTTTTATTTCTCATGTGACTTTGAGAATAGCAAGTCTTGCACGTCAGTCAGTTCTTCATCTTGGGGAAAGGACTATTCTCGTCAAGGCATGGTGCAGTAAACTTGATTTTTTTTTTTTTCTTCAGTTCTGTGGTAACTTACAGGGGTTTGAGTTTTGCTTCACAGAAAGTAATTCTGCTGGTGAGGGTCTTTGTATGTTTTATGTATTTCATTTTTCCCCTTTACAGACTTGGAGGAAAGGTCAAAAATCACCATTAGTTTTGCTTTTCTTTCCAAACACTTCACTTGCAAGTAATTTCAGAGCTCAGCTAAACTAAGCAGTTACAGCATGTTGAACAAGTCCTGGCTCTCAGTGTCAGACTTCTTTAAAAGTTGGATGATTTATGCTGGTGAGTGCAGAAAGTAAAAAATGTGAGCAACGCAAAAGGTCTACGTGCGACACACATTGTTTTCCTTGCTGGAAAATGCAGTGAGGAATTTTGCTGCTTTAACTAGTAAGGGCATGCATCTAAGACTACTGATACAAGGTGGGTTTTTTTGTGTGTGTGGTTTTTTTTTTGGTGGTTGTTGTTTGTTTTGTGTTTTTCATTTGTATTTTCAGGACAGGCACTGCAAAAATCACATCCAATTTTTTTCTGCAATCCAATTCTGGTGAATATTTTAGGCTCTGGCACAATGCATCATTAAGCAGTCTGTTTCTAATCCAGTAGGATCATTTTTTAAAACGTTACTTTACAAATAGTATCTTTTAGGATGCAAATACAAAGGCAGAATTTGTGAAGAAAAAAACATGGGAGCTGCAATCAGAAAACTAGAACGAGGTAATGCTTCAAGCTTACAGAAAAGGAGCATTGTGTATGGGTTGTGAGGCCTTGTGCATAGAAGGAAGCCATCGTCAGTGGATCCAAAGGCCAACGTGTAGATTATTTGCTCTCACTGAAATGCAGGAGATGACAGGTCCATCAGAAAAGCCAGGGCCCTGGAAGAGCTCCCTGCTCCTGGAGCTGCTTGTTTGTTGGTACCGGAGCTGTGAGCAAAACCTGAGATGAGGGAGCGAGATAGGGGTTAGGGGCCTGTCCTGAGGCCTCCTCCGAAAGAAGGTTGCAGCTGGCAGGAGACAGCTTCAGAGAAGCTGCGGCCCTCATAACACCTTTACAGAGGAAGGGTGAGACTGGCCTCTAAATTCAGGTTTTGGCCCAGTGTTTCGTGAGACCTGTCCTTCACATGAGATAGTCATGATCCAGAGACTGGTCAAAGATGATGTGCATTGTTGTGCTGGAAAGGTTCATTTCTGGTAGGAATTATGCTTTTAATAGCAGGGGCTGCCATGGAAGAGCTCCTCATACATGTCTGTCGGAGCTCCTGTGTGGAGAAGCTGGCTCTGTTTTTCTGTAGTTATTGCAGAAAGGTTTTGTGGGTCAAATTTCACCTGGAAGGTGCAAAGAACAAGGAGGAACAAAGTATTGTGCAGGAGGAACATTTTGGGAGTTCCTTGTTGACTCATAGCAAGAATTTTCAGGCCCTGCAGAGAACCACGAGATTTCTGGTAACACACAGTGTTTCAAAGGGGAATGTTCTGACCAGAGATGTGTGCTGGTTCAAAGTCATCATGAGGGAAGGGTGGATGAATTTTTCTCTACTGGACAAAAAATATAATTAGACTATTACGAAAGCAGAAAACTATTCTCTGTATCTCTGTCTGATAATATTGTGAATATTTGCATTGCTCTTTTTTGACACTACGGGGGAACAGCAGAAGCAGTGTGGATTAAACCTTTTCTCATAGAGCATCGCACTGGCTATAATAGAAGTGTTTCAAAAGAAAATCCATTGCTTTGAAAAACCTCAAAAGATGCATAAAAAAAAGGGAAGCTTCATGCTTGTAACTATGGATGAAAGGCTACACAATATTGGTTTTCAAAATCCTCTTGAAATTAAATTAAATCCATTGAAATTCTTCAGTAAAGGCCTAAAATGTAATAGCTTTTATTCTGTCAACATGCCCCACTGGATCTTTTCCTTCCAAGCCACCTGAGCTCCTCCTCTTAATAGCAGAGGTGATTGTAGATATGTGTCCTAGAATTCAAAATATTAGAGCAGTTCAGCTGTCCTTGTTACTTCTCCTCTTTTTCCAGGTAGGGATGAACACCTTATGCCAACGTATTGATACTCTCTGAAATTATTATTTTTTTTACCTCCTTCTGGCCACTCTACTCCTTCTTGCCTACAGAACAAAGATGACTGGCTTTAGGAAGGAACCTGTGATAATAGAGCAGCACCTGCATGTTGTAGGTATCAGCCGTTCTCTGCTCAGCGCTGGCTGTCCACAGCTGTGTGTTCAGAACATCCTTTGGACAGCCTTCTGCACGCACATGCATGCAGCACCGCCAGCTCTTTCACTTGCCTGTGCAGCCATGTTTTTATGAATCCCACCAGGGAAAGAGAGAGAGAGAGAGAGAATGGTGATGAAAAGGCAGGACTTTCTCCTTGTGAACTGCAGCAATTGGGCGGGGGGGGGGGGGGGCGGTGAGGAAAGCAATCACCTGTGTACATCAAATAACTATTATGTTACATTTTCAATCTCTTTAGATGCTGTGCAAGCTGACTCTAGTAGCAACAGATTTGATATACTTTTCATAATGTGCACATTATGTCCTACATACTTCAGGGAAAAAAACAAGGAACACGCATTATTATGCTTTGAAGCATTACAGGTAGAGCGCTCATTTCCCTGTAACGGTGCACTACAAATTACTACTGTCATTGTAATATCTTTGATATTGGTGTCTTCTTCTGACCATCTCACATTTCTGTTTTTGCAGTTCTGTAGTTTGTGGAACACTTGCTCTTTCAGCATTGATGATACTGAAGAAATAACAAGGCTCTGCAGTGTAGAAAGTTGTGTCAATAGGTATGCGAATTACAGGGTGGGAGGAGAGCTGACGGTAAGACGTTCAGAAACCTGACACTTTACAGTAACTTTGACTTCCTCTCGACAAATTTTAGCTGTTTTGAAGCTTGCAGATTAAAAAAATAAAGGGATGACTTAGTTGTGGGAACATTTCCCCTCCCCAGACAGTATCTGATAGCCTTGTACCAAGAAACCAAAGGCTTGTGTGAAAATGAACTCAAACCTGTGGCCAGAGGTATTTTGTGCTGGTATTGGTCTCAAAAATCTTAATAACATCTTAACACAGATTCTTTGATAGGGAGATGTGTTTATTAAAAAAAAAAAAAAAAAAGACTTGAAAAATAATTTTGCAAGGGAAACCTTCACAGTTCTCTGCAGGAACATGACTTGAGAATCCTGAACCCTACCAGCATTTGAGGGTGAAAGATATTTTAGCTCATTGTCTGTCAGAACTTTGGTTGAGCTCTGAAGGAGCAGAATATTGGTGCAGCAAAAAGGCATCCTTAATCCCTGGAAACTAAAACCATAGGTGCTATGGCATGACAGGACCTCCACCACATGGTCTATGGACAGGCTGTCTGTATCCTAGTCTAGAGAGGATGCAGAGATGGCCCAGTCCTTTTCTGTACAGAATAATGTCTTTCATGTTGTGTAACAGCTGCAGGCAGCAGTAGGGAACAAACAGTGTATCCACGTGGCTGTAATGAATTATTTCTGGTGTTCAAAGGACATAAAGTTGGAAAACTGCTTCGTACATTTAGTTTCTAAATCCTTCCTAGAGGTAGTGTTCTGTGGTTCCCACTAGTATCTGTATGGGAAAGTGGAAAGGCCTGAGAGGCTGTATTTCCTCCTGTGAAATCAGAGTTCAGTGAAATGTTTTCAGGCCTGTAGTTTTCAATAATATTACTAAATCATGGTCTCTGTCACAAAAACCTTTAAGTGGCAGGCCTTGACATGTGAACAAAGAAATACCTGACTATTGGGAAATGGCTGGAAGATTTGTGTTTACTGCAATTATTGCACAAGTTCTTAGTGCACAGGGTTTTAGTAGAAGGTGAGTGGCAGTAGGCTCTGCACTTGGGGAAGCCCTCATATTAAAAGGAATGTTTAAAATCAGAAATATTTGAAATTCCCATATGAATGAAATGATTTTGGTGAAAACAAGGTAGTCAGGGTCACTCTGGAGAATCATAAACAAAAACCTTTGATTCACTTTTGAAATCACAAAGTAAAAATTGTCTTCACAGACTGCTCATTCCAGAGGTGGCTATGTATTTAATTATTTTTGATTTTTAGCAAAATGCCATAAAAATTGAAAGAATTTCTAAGTTTGAACACGGTGTGCCTAGGTCTCTGTATTCATTGAACGCTGATGATCTTTAAAGTATCCATCAATGTTACCTTATCTTTCCCTCTTTGTACAACTTGGTTATTATATTGGTCTGTTATCTTAAATCATACACCAGGATTAAAAGATGAGTTTTGGAAGCCTTTTTTTTCTTCCGCCTCACAGTCTGTGGTATCTTGACCTTCCTCTGCTGTCTGTATATTATTTGTGGTATCATTATTGATAACATAATGGTATCAGAAATATATACTTATGGAAATTTAAAAAAGAACTGAAAATATTTTTATCTTGAAATCACCATTTCAGATAGACAGGAAATATCTATGTTTTTCTATTTAAAAAAACCCACCAGAGCAAATTGAAGTTTAAGGGAAGAAATGAAAAGAGCGGTACTAATTATGGGAGACTAGGTTCTAAGCAAGAAAAAAAAAAACACAAACGAAAACAACAAACATTAGGGTTACCCCAAACAAACTTCATGCACAATTTTGCAAATGCTTGGTGGACTGCTTTCAGTTATAGCTCTGTATGCAAATCTATAAGCTCTAGGTATTAACAGAAAGCTGACTTCAGTTACTGATTCATAACCATCTTCAGAATTCACCATCCAAGTGCCCACAAGAAATAATAACACTTCAGCTTGCTAGTATTTCAGAGCCAACTTGTTAATTATGCAGAGAATGATTAAGGAAATTTTATTTTATTTTATTTTATTTTTTTTGTCAGCAGTGTTGGTATTCGCGATTACAGAACCTTGATTTTTCATAGAATGCATATGTTGGGTATGATGTATAGAAAAAAATTTGTACTTTTATATTTTCAACCTTCAAGTAGGCAGCATATTTTTAAACAATGTGAAGCATTCAGATAATGTCATTAATTTAGTGGGAATTGATGATTATTAATATTTTTTAATTATTTAGGGTAGTTTTCAAAATGAATCTAATTTTTGATTAAAATTTCTCTTTTGTGGTTGCTAAAGGAGATAGGTGGGAATGAATGCAGATGTTGGGTAACATTGTCTTACTTTTTAGTGTTCTTGCCACATTGGAAAATGTTGCTGGACTGAAATACAAAATATGTTATTGTGCATAGGCTGAATGATACTGCTGTGCTTACACAAGTGAGAAGAGAATCCCTTGATGAAATCTACAGAGCTGCTATACAGAAAGATTGGACACTTGCTGTACCATGGTTGGCAGTGTGATTTTAATTTTTTTTCCTCCAGTTCTTACTGGCAGTTACAGATAGGAAAGAAACCTCAGTGGAAGTGTGATTGTTCATATGTATGCCGGCTGATGAAAGCAGTCCTTCTCCTTGCTGCAATAACAATTTTAAGGTCTCTCCCCCCTCTTCCTGGAGCATTCTAGGGATAAGCCCAGAAATAATAAGAAACATGAAATGTTGGATGCAGAAGTATTTATGTATAAACCAGAAGTAGATTTTTTTTAAAAAGTAAAACCAAAGATAAGATGCAATGATCGCTTTGAATTGCCTAACTAGACACTCCTGCTTATCTGCATCTTTTATCTTCTCTAAACTGTTCTTCATGAAATACAGTTTTAATATATTCACAAAGTTGATTTAAAATATGCAGGAATAAGAAACCACAGAGAACATTCAGGGAGCTATTAGCTAATGATACCAGAGAACATGCAGGATCCAGTGTGTTATAACTAGAAACAAGAAGGGACAGGCTTTTTAATCTGGATGGTTTTATGTGGAATTAAGCATGTGTGTATTTATGTCCATGTAAGTGTCTTTATATACATACAAATAAATATATAAATGTCAACAATAGTGTGAAAAGTTCAAAGCTACTCAAATACAATGTAGTAGATCTTTAGTGTTTATTGGGTGCATTTTAAATGCAATTTTTCTTTCCATATGGACTGTATTTTCAGTCTCCTTTTCTTTCTTTTCACCTCATTGGCATATTCATTTTCTCTGTATAGAAGACCAGCAGGAGGTCTGTAGAATAACTCTTTTAGTAAGGACTACAGGCTTTGGCCTATAGTTTTAGTGTGGATGAAAGAAATAATTGATTTCTTTGAAAAAACAATGAAAATCAGGAACATTTTGTTCAATACTACTGCAGTATTTGCAGTAATTGCCTTGTACTGTTTGTAAGTCTTTCCACTTTATGTAAATACATTAACTTCTGAAAATATCCCTTATAGCTGTGAGGTGGGGCCTTTTGAAGGAGGTGTTCTTTTGAAGGTTTGTGGGTCTCTTAAACACACATGTTTTTTTTCTTCAAAGTAAATCTTGTAGTTTCCCTGTCACAAATCCTTCTTGCTAGGAATTCTGCTTGAAGAACTGTTTGAATTTCAGTATAAGGTATTTCAAACAAATACATCTAATGCCTCGATACATTTTTATGGCCAGCCAGTGGACCCTAATAAGAAAGAAAACCTCTGATAGTTTGAAATGTACTCCTAGCAACCCTTTGCAGAAAAAAAAAAAATAAAAAGAATTAAAAAAAAATGCGTTTATAGTTACTTCTGGAAACTAAGGAGAGGAAGGTAAAAGTAAACTTCATATTTTTGAAGCCATTAAAAAACAAGCAACAAAATCCCCAACCTTTAGGAACAAACTGTCCCCTCTTCCTTCCCCCTCCCCACCAAATACTTGAAACTTTTCTGTTTTAGATTTATGCATTGGTGTTGTAGAGTTAGAATAACGTAGGCTGGCAGGGATCTCATAACATCATCTGTTTGTATTCCTTGCTCAGAGCGGAGCTTGTCTCCATGTTAGTTGATTATGGGCTTTTCTAATAGAGTTTTCACTCTCTCTGAGAATGTATGCTCCCACAGCCATAGCGAGCATCTCCTTCTACTGAATGATCATCCTTGTGATTTTTTTTTTTGTTCTTAATGTGCAGTCATAATTTTCCGCAATGCAATTGGTGCTTGTTGCTCCTTGTTCTTTCACTGCACACCTTTGAGAAGAGTCAGACTGTCTTCTCTGTAACCACCAACCAGGTAGCCACTACAGCAGTAAGATCTCCTTTTAGCTTTTTTTTTTTTTAATCCAGATCAACATCAACAAACTTAGTTTTCTCGTTTTCTGTTTGCTAAACATGTGCTCAGGTTTCTATACTTTTATAATCATAGAATATCTCAAGTTGGACGGGTCCTACAAGGATCATTAAGTCCAACACCTGGCTCCACACAAGACCACCCCAAAATCAGACCATGTGTCTGAGAGCTTTGTCCAAACGCTTCTTGAACTCTGTCAGGCTCGCTGCTGTGACCACTGCCCTGAGGAGCCTGTTCCAGTGCCCGACCACCCTCTCGGTGAAGACACTTTCCGTAACACCCAGCCTGACCCTCCCCTGTCCCAGCTCCATGCTGTTCCCTCGGGTCCTGTCGCTGTCCCCAGAGAGCAGAGCTCAGCGCCTGCCCCTCCGCTCCCCTCGTGAGGGAGCTGCAGGCCGCCATGAGGCGTACCCTCGGCCTGCTCTGCTTGGGGCTGAACAGACCACGTCACCTCAGCCGCTCCTCATACACCTTCACTTCTAGGCCCTTCACCATCTTTGTTGCCCTCCTTTGGAGGCTCTCAAATAGTTTTGTGTGTTATATTGTGGCACAGAACACTGAACACAGGGCTTGAGGTGAGGCCACAGTGGTGCAGAGTAGGGTGCACCGGGGTAGAGTATATAAATGTGGTAAATGAGAGGTACAAAACTCTGTGACAGAAAACATGCAGTGTCATATCATAGGTTTATATCCTGACTCCTAAATAGAGGAAATAATTCATTATAAGCATGTCTGTCTTTATCAACTTAATATGTAAAGTGAGTAACACTTGTATTTACGGTTTCTGTTCTGGAAAAAAAAAATTACTCTTCTGGCAGATTATGTTAATTGCAGTAGATTCTGTGTTGATACGGGGCATGTCTTACACATCACACAGGAGTGAGGCCCTAAGGTTTGAAAGTATTTAGCTCTGAACTATACCTAATGGTGGCTGTTTTGTTTGATATGGTTTTGAGAAGTCTGATATGCTAAAATGCAAAGGTTTGTTTGTAGGCTGCAAACCTGGAAAGAGAAAAGGTATTTTTAAAAGTTGGAACTGAAGACAAAGAATATCATAATCTCAAGACAGCTTCAGAATAAAAACTAGAATTTTTGCACAGTATCTCTATGTAGCTGGAGATATAAGGAAATACAAACACCAACTTGGATTTAAAGCACTTCTATATAAAACAGTTAAGGGAATATAGGGAATATGGAGATTATTAAGGGAATATGTAGATTACTTGAAAGCTTTTTCTGGTTTGTATTTAATTGTTACAAGATTCCGGGTTGCTATGGCTCAAAGACACATCTCATTTCTAAGAAAAACAGAAGTGAACTTTCTTGAAGTCAAACCTCAGTTTTCCAGTCAGGGTCTCCAGGAAGTAGAATCGTAAATCTGGAACATTGTAAGATTTTTTTCCTGTCATTCAAGGTCTAGCTACAAATCTAAGTTACCAAGTTACTTGCTAGATATTTTTTTTCCTGGTTATTAGACCCTAGAACCTTGAAGACATGACCCTTTAAATGCTATGTGTGGTAATTTTAGCAGGAAATATGAACGTTATCCATGCTGGGCTGGTCAGTGTGAGTTGCTTAAAACAAGTATCTGATGAAAGATTTTTACGTAACAGACAAATGGAACATGCAAAAAATCCTCTTATCCTGATAAGCCTTCCATCTAAAAAATAACAACTATTTTGCAATTTCATACGTGTATACATGCTCATTTATACATTCCTGTGTATACCTATACACATTTTCATGATCCTGTATATCATTGTCCATTTGTATCACTGCTTGGAACTTGCCAAATGCATGTAGAGCAGTGAGTGTATAGTACAGCCATCTGACACCTAGCAGGAGGTGAACATAATGAAGCACGTCATACCAGCACTTGTGCTTCCTCTGCTGAGATTATTACAAGCATTTTACTTTCATTTGGAGTGCTTTGAGTGATCACACTGCTTACTTTGTGACCTATTCTTCTCTGCTTTTCTCCTCCCCCTTCCCTTCCATGCACATTTGCACTGTTAGCTAGAACATGAGTGCGGCATGGAGCTGGATTAATCAAAGTGTGCATTTCTCTGAAAAGTTGTATAATTACAGGACACCAGGTGAAAAATGAAAGATGCTGTCAGTGCTTGATCACTGTTTAGAAGAAGGACAACATTGGTCTTGCTACTAGTAATATATCTTCTAAAGATGAAAATGTTTAAATTATACCAAAGGATGCTGCAGATATAACCATAAAGCAACAGTTCCAGCTTTCTAAATACAGAAAACCTCACACCCCTTAGCTGATAAGGGAAGGAGGGAGGTACTCATTGTGTATACAGTAGGTAGATCAAGTGTATGGTTAAACTACAAACCAAAACACACTGAGATATAACAGTTTCTCCTATGGAGACAGGCTGAGGAAGTGGAGGCTGTTCAGCCTGCGGAAGAGGGCTCCAGGGAGAACTTATAGTGGCCTTCCAGTACCTAAAAAGGGTCTTATAGGAAAGCTATGGAGGGACTCTTTGTTAGGGATTGTAGTGATAGGACTAGGAGTAATGATTTAAAACTAAAACAGTGTAGGTTTAGATATTAAGAATAAATTCTTTTCTACGAGGATGGTGAGACACTGGAACAGGTTGCCCAAAGCTATGAATGCCCCATCCCTGGAAATGTTCAAGGCCAGGTTGGATGGGGCTGTGAGCAACCTGGTCTGGTGGGAGGTGTCCCTGTTCATGGCAGGGGGTTGGAATTAGATGATCTTTAAGGTCCCTTCCAGTCCAAACCACTCTGTGATTCTGTGACTTCTCATTGACTGCACTGCTGAAAAGTGGTATTAGGGTATTTCATTCTGTACAGCATGTTCAACTCCTCTCTTGTTGACTGGAAGACATCAACTAGCTGAAAGAGCAGCCAGAGGCCAAGCAGAGTAACAGCCATCCCCCAGCACTTGGACTGGACAGATCTTCAAGTTTCTGCACACTTCTGCAACTCCACCACCACCACAGAGCTGGGTACAATGGTCCTGTAGGACCTGGGAGTCAGTGTCTTGTATGCTGTAGTTCAGTGTAAACTTGAAATAGTTTTGAGGTATCTCGACAAGAGATAAGAAGCCACATTATCAAAGTAGAAGAACATGAAGCAACTGATGAAAAAAAATTGCTGAATTTGGGTAGCGATTAACTGTCACTATTCTTTTCCACTTCCATTGAAAAAGTGCTGGCTCTTGGGGCACTTCAGATACGAAGCCAGATTGGTGAAAATGAGTTTTGTACTTCTGATGTACAAAATGAAATCTGAGATATTAATTAGATCCTCCTGAAAGGAGCAATCTTTTTGTCCAAACAGTCCAAAGATAAGAAGGCAGATGCTGACATGAAGCATTTCAATATGTTAAATGAAGGCTGGGGAGTAGGGGGCTGGATGTCAGAACTGCTATAGTTTACTCCCAGAGTATTTCTTAGCAGGAACCAGCAGTGGGCTGCATCAAAATGCCTTAGCTGTTCTCCAGAAAGTCCATCTGCAGAGAGGTTGACTACAGAGACCATGTGAGCAATTGTGCCTTCACAGATGTAGCTTGGATTTCACTTAGCCAGAAAAGTTCTGAATTTCATTAGACCTCTGTTACAAACTTTGCAGCTCTGCCCCATTGCTAGGCCTTGCTCGTTATCATACAGGAACCAGAAAGTGAAACTGCTTTGGAAGGCTGACAGCAGCGTAGCTTTGCAGGCCAAGCTGAAGCAGAATCAGAAAGCAGAATTTTCATTGTTGTTCAGTTACATTGACTTCAGCTATAGCATTTTTGAGCCTAATAGTTGTAATCAAATGGTCTTGATAACCTTGCTGCCAGTCTTTTGTGGAGAAATTGACAGCAAAGACATGAAGTGCATCTTAAGATGCAGTTAAACAAAACTTGCTTCCAGTACACAAACTATTGACAAACAGCATAAAAAGCAGTATCAGCAGTAAAGTAGTTTAAGGGGGTATTTGTTGGATGCAAGATAGAAGTTCTGTTTAACAGGGCTTTCAGTTTTTGCTTTTCCTTTTGAGCTTTCGCTTGCTAAATAAGCACTTTTAAGGGGTTTTGAAGGTTGGAGTAAATGATCTATAAAATCAGATTTACAGAGTCTGGTTATTGTAGATCATGCAAACCAAACTAGTTTATTCCTTAAATAATTTGAATATTAACGAAAGCATAAAACTCTTTAAAAGAAATAAGTGAAGATGCATCACCTTCAGAATTCATGTTTGGATGGCTGTACAAAGAATACTTGCATTTTCAGCCTGTTCAACTTTCCAATACTGTCCTAGGACATACATCAAAACTAAATTTTCTCAAAACGCTTTTTCTACTTCCCATTGCCCTTTGGAGCAGAGCAAACACCACTGTGGAAGCAGCAGAAAAGGGCCCTTCCCATCTCATTTTGGCACTTCTCTTTTCTCACCCTGCTTGTGTTCCTCATGGGAACAGAAGGGAAAGAAGACTTAACTCCCCCTCCTCTCCGCCTTGCCCCTAACTCAAGGGTTTGACTGGAGCTTGGTTTCCTTGGTACTGGTATTGGGTGCTTTCACTGTCCAAATATTTTAGTAGCATGCAAAAGACTTTATTTGCAGCTAGAAGTATAAGTCTGACCTAAAGGATTATGATTTAAGAAGACAAACACTCTCTGAACAATAGTGAGAAAATTAGCACGGTAAGACTTTATGGGTCAGAGACCATGGAGGACAGGCTGGTCTTACTTTGTTCACTGTCTTTGTCTTTAAATTATATTCCTGTTTACAGCAGAAGAAGAAAAGGAAAATGAATACCAAATTAGTTGCTTTCCTTATAAAAACTCCTTTGTGAATCTGTATTTTTTGCATAGGTGTCGGTCTCCTCTCCCTAAAATGTTGGTGTGCTGACTGAGAGGGTAGACTCTGTCAGAAGCTTCTGCTCTTTAGAATGAGTTTCGATGGATCAGTGTGGAGCAACTCGCTGAAAACCAGCAAACTGAAAACGAAGCTGATACCTTTCTCGCTCTGCCATTATCTGAAGAAAAAACTCAATTTTTTTGTTTACCAGTTTACAGGCCTGATAGACTGACTACTCCAGGAACTATCTATATTTAGCTAACAAGTTTTACATAAGAAGAGTTTTAAATAACGCCTCTGCATTTTAATTCAGGATTTCATGAACTCTAAAGCGGATCTTCTTTCAGAAGATGACAGAGCCTCTTTCCAAATAATTGTGGCCCAGAGTTTCATTTGCAATATTTCCTAACTTACTAAATATAGGAAATAACACTTGCTGTAAGGCAGAAAGAGGATGTGAAAATATTTTAAGCTTGTCTTTGGAGGGAGAGCACATTACCTCAGTTTGTCTGCCAGCCTGAGCTTGGTATGCGAAAACTTAGATATTCTTGCCATGCCAGTATTTATATTACTAAAACTACATCAATTGAAAGAAAAAAGAAAACAAGTGATAGTAGGTCAATGTTTGTTTGTTTTTTGACAAACTAGAATTTTGGTGGTTTATATGTGAGCATAAATTATAAAATTAGCTGTCATAAAATTTTAATATTTCTATATTTCTTTGTGAGACATGGAAGTTTTTTTTTTCTTCCCTATGACTCATAGAAACTGATACTATTTTATTCCCATTGTGATGCAGTAGTTTATATACTGAGAATTCCTAGTGTTTTGGGAGTATCATGGCATGAACTGTTTCAGCGTGATGAATTACGAGCTTTTCCTGCTCTTCCTTCATCATCCTCTTTTGGCTTTTTTGGCCATTCTATTACACTATGTGCAATAAACGTACTGTATGCCTTTATAAGGGTCCAGCAATATGTTTCTTGAAGTTTTCTGACATGGTTAAAATAGCCAATTTGTGCTAAATATTTTTGAGTGTTTATTACAGAACGTCCTACACTGAAATAGAAATAGGGTATGAATCAAAAATAGTAATGAAACAAGTCTTTTTATTTCAGAGTGTTTAATTTCCCAGTGCTGTCTTTCCTCTTACCTGTCTTTAAATCATTCTGCATTTCCTTGGCTCTCAGCCACAATTTCTCTTGCACAAGAGCCTGCTGTTTACCTTGCTGTTGCTTTAAAAGTATGTGTTTCCATTATTTCTGCACCTCTGTCAGCTGACTTTAATTACGCCCATTAACAAGAAATGATAAAGAAGCATTTGAAATTGCATAAATGACCTTATAGAATACTCATTTTAATCCATTTAATTAAGTTGAAATGCTTAATTGAGCCTCTCTCACTTTTGCTCAGATTTATCTTCTGAAGTTCTCATTCAGACTAGAACCAGTCTACCCAATTGTGATGATTTTCAAATAAATTTCTGAGTACTGCAGAAGTTTGGAGAATGCCAAATGAATATGTGATCTAAAAAAAAATCAAGCAGACCATCTCAAATTAGTAGGTCCTAACTGTAGATCATAGTTTCCCCTAAATAATCTAGTATTATCTTCATTTTTTCCTCTTCCACTCTCATTTTTATTTGCAATAACTGCCTTCCGTGTCCCAGGACAGTATCATTCTTGATTAAAAGAAAGTATAAAGTCAGTATGGATGTAGCAGAGAAAAGGCTGATAATTTGGTAAATTTGGATTTAAAGTAACTGTTATTGCAGAGTCTTTACCAGCGTGAAATATTTTGACCAAGAAGCACGTATAACGTGTGGCAAATAACCTTTTTTTTTTTTTTTCCCAAACTACAGCATTCCATCCCACATGTTTAATACCTCTGTCCCCACCTCATCCCCATTTCTTCTTAACTGTATTGTGAAACTGCGTATTTATTTATTTATTTATTTTAACATCATTGACTCATTCTGGGTCAGTCAGGGGAAGACGTGATAAGATCAGATTTTTAGCCTTTCTACTAAAGGAGCAAATAATCAAGGCGTGTACTTTCCCAAGACTGTGAATAGAAAATGTTGCTGGGACAATACTTTAAATATATTTTTAAAAAACGTGTTTCAGGATGCAGCTTCATGAGATTTTCAGTGTTACAGAAATCTTTATATGCTACAGAAAGCTGTCAGAAAGGTTAATCTCTGCTTATAGTTCACTTTTTAAAAATATTTCAAGATTTATAATTATTTTTCTTTAAAGAAAATTTCAATTTACTGCATGTATTAATTACTGTGTTGTTCTTGTGATGTGAGGATAAACAAAGACAACCAATGTATCTTTAGATAGTCATGTTTTTGAGTATCCTCATTAGGAACTTGCTACATTTTGTGTTGGCTTAGTGTGTGTGTGTGTGTGTGTGCATGCGCATGCATGCGTAAACATACCTAGAATGAAGAGCTTACAGGCAGGGAAACTGAGGCAGGGAGCTGTGGCATGGACCCTGATGTGCAAAGTAAGTCTGTGGGATCAGCCTGGCTTTCTAACTATTTCAAATTCAAAGATGCATATTATGAGTTAAGATTATAGAAATCTTCTGGACTCTTTTAGGTTTACAACGGTAGCTTCTTGACGAGTCACTGAGGAAGAAGTAATGCCTGCCACATGCTTGTCTTTGGAGACATGTATCTAAACCATTTGGACAGCCCCAGAGAGAAAAATCGTGTCAGAACTTGGAGAATGGTAAGAGACGGGCTATCAGAAGATGGCCAGCAGCATTACTGCAAGCAGACCAGCCTTCTAGGTAAATATTTGTGGTTTATGCTTATAACTACCTTGCTGAGAGGCTTTTTTCTGTTTCTATACCATAATGACTGCAATCAGCTGTGGGAATACATTTTTATCCACAAAATAATCACAGTTTAGATGTTACAAAGGCATTTGGTATAGTCATCTGGTATCTTATTGAAAAGATGAACACAAATACTCTTGGATATGAGCACTGTCACCTGACATTGCAAAAACACGAGGAGGATTTGCCAGCCCTAGCTAATAGTATACGACAACGAATCTGGCATCCTAGGTGGGGAGCGGTCTGTGTGGAACAAGAACATAGTGCTAGGCTACTTGGAAGAAGCTGAAAAAATGAACAGAGAACTCACAGAAGGAAAGCTAATCTACTTCAAGATACAGGCTAACCAGCAGTTACTCAGAGGTATCGTTTTGTAGAAAGGCAGCCTAAAACACAGGTTCAGTAATCCACCCTGACACTGGTCCTGGCTTTCTCCAGCCAGAACCACACTGAAAATAAGAAGAAAAAAAATCCCCACTCTGCTTCAGAATAAACAGGCATCTCTTTAAGTATGCTACGGAGCACACAGGAGACAATGTCCAAGAGATAAGGGAACATCCAGTGAACTGCGATAAAGTATGTGACTGCTTTTTTGAAACCAAAATGGAAATAGTTTGGGAAAGATTGTTTCTATAGGCTTTTTTCTTTCTTTTTTTTTGGGGGGGTGGGGGGGTGGGTGGCTGGTGTTACTATTGCTTTGACTCATGTTCTGTCAGGCTTTCAGTAAACATGGCACAACTATGACTTTCCGTATGTGGCAGGTAAGACAGCATTTCCTGCAGAGTATCATGGATTATATATAATATATATTTATATATCTGTATATTATTTTATATATAAATTTATATTTATGTACATTAGTTTATGTGTTTATATATAATATAATTTGGGAAAATTAACAGCACAGAGTTCAATACGGAGTCGTCCATGGGTAGCAAATATTTAAATAATTGTTCTGTCCCTCCTATTTATTTTCCCTTTCAAACTGGATGATGGAAGGATAAGAAGAAATCCTTTACGCCATGCATAAAAATGTTTATTTGATGTTATCTGCATAACTTGTAATGAACTCATTCATAGTGCAATGTCTGAAAGCTATAAAGCTAAATTCTGAGCTGTTCTCAGAATCTAGCCCTCCAGGAGGAGGAGCAGATGTTCAGCGAAAATCTGATGCAGTGCTTATGGGTACACTGGCACTGTCTAAGGGAGCAAATTCTAAAGGGGCGTGTTAAACAGAGCTATTCAAGAACACCCATTTCAGAATAGCTATGCCTAGTGTTTTCCCAGAATGATTTTAGGTGTAAGAAAGAAGCAAGTGCCTGGCAATTCTGAGAGCTTATCATAAATGTGTTGCTCGTTTTGGGCCAGATTGTGAATTGTGCCTCAGGGATACCAAAATCTGATCTCTGTCCTGAACAGGTATAATACAGATCATGCAGACAACATATGAAATGAAGATGTCAAATCATCATTGCCTGAGGGTTGATAGTAGCATAGCAGTACGCCTGCACAAAGAGATGCATTGTTTACTCTTGAGCTTAAAATAATTTGATCTAATATGACATATTAAGTAAAAATGTCTTCTTTCTTCAAGAAATGTTCCTTGGCAATTGCAAGCAAGCTTGAAAAAGTATGTGCAAAATAGATTCTTTAGCAAATACTCAACACAAATTTAAAAGTAGTATAACATATATTCTTTAGCATGGACAATGTTTTCACAGTTATCCCATCAAATTGATTTTACAGGATGAAATGCATTATGGAGGTGGTTCCCTTGATTTAAACAGAGTTGCCCTTGGGATGAATTTGTCCTGTGTCTCATAGTGTTTGCAAAGGTGTGTGACTTCAGATTTTGTGGAACTGCTTAATTCTGATGTGCAGCCATGGTTAATGTGAATGTAACAGAGTTGAGTCATATGAAATGACTTCCATGCAAGGAAAATTATGCAAAACAAAGAAAGTGTGCTTAACCTGTCATTTAAATCCAAGTGATGAATAGAGTATCTAGAGAATTTCATTTTTATTGAATTATGTCCTCTTTGCTTAACACTTTGAGGCCTCTGGACCAAAAAAGAAAACAAAGGTGGGTTCTCAAAAATAGAGTTTCATGAGAAAATTAATTTATACAACATTCTGTAAACACATTAGCATAAAGTAGCATCAGGTTATGTAACTATGGAGAACACCACCTCCTAAATTAAAATAACCATGCCCTAGTTAAAATTCTTTCGAATGAATGCTAAAGTGACACCACACTGCATTTGAAAATCTGGACTTGGAAGTGGTATAGGGTGAAGAGGATGAATGCCCCATCACTATTTGGCTAAACTTTCAGGAAAACAAATACAGGGTGAAACCTAGCAGTATGAAATCATATGGAGAACAAAAAAAATGTGGTTTCAGGGTGCACTGGTAGCTTTTGGTCACTGTCCTGTTTTTGTACACAGCAAGCACCAGGAGTGACAGCTTTTGGGTGGCACAGGCCCTGTAGGTGCATAGTGTGCATGTTGAGTCTGACTATTGTTTTATACTTGATGGCACATAGTGTCCCACAGTCTTTTGGGGGCATCCAATGACAATCCAACCTGAGACAAATTTATTTTGTCTGCGGCTGTATGAAAACCCTGCTCATACCCTGGTTACTATTACTCCTGGCCTTCACTCGCTCTTTGCTTTCCCTATCTCTACCTGTTGTACCAGTGTTCTGGGAACACTCTGTGGGGGTTGACGTGTGAAGTTTCAAAGTCCCCTGTGTGGATGAAGTGTTTGTGCTCTCTCTGCCTCTCGGGTAAATAGTGGTGGTTTTTATGGCGAGACTCTACTTTCCTCTGCCCTTCATGGGAGTAGGAACCAGCTCCTCCCCAAAGAATAGTAGGGGATTTTGAAGCTGCTTAAGCATGTGATGGAACTATTCAGGGGCAGGATGTGACATGACACACACTCAATCTTTCTTTCTCTTTCTCTCTCTCCCTCGCCCTCCCTCATGTTATTTAGAAGGGAGAAAATAAAGCAGAATTCTGTACTGACAAGAGCAAGATGCCACACACGCCCTGAACCACCTCCTAGTAAAGCTATTGTAAAGCAGAAAGCTACGGAGCAGTTTGTGTGACCTACATGGGTACATTTTACTCCCCCATTATTGCTCATGCTTGTCCTGTCTTAGATGTATTTGAAAACCGTGGTCTCTTTTTGCATGTTGCCCACTCCAGTCTAATTCACTGCCTTCCTCCCTGACTTCATTCCTTGTGACTTCTGCATAAGCAGGTACAGCCCAAACTTTCCATTCGGTTTTGTTTGAAAGTGGGTGAAATGCACAGGGAAAGGAAATCTGCTTACCCATGCCATCAGGCACAGCCAGATGAATTGTCCCTTCCTTGCTTTTGCCTGCACAGTGTGATAAGACATGGCCGAGCAGGACAACTGCTATTTGATGATGCCTTCAGAAGTCAAAAATGTGAAATGCCTTGTGTAGCAGTGTCGAGGATCACACCATGCCTGGTGCACTCTAATCTGATGCTTTTGTGCTTGCCACAGCACAGCTTAAAAACAAGACCTTTAGAAACACCTCTTGGTAGAAAGGATGTTGTCAACAACTGGGGAGGCTATGAGAGAGCTTGGTCTCTTTCAGCAACCTCTGAGATTGTCTGGGACCTGGTCAGGGCTTTTGCACCATCTAGGATCAGTCTCTGAGTAACCGCAGTGTTTTTTGCTGATGCTTTATGAGAAGTTGTGCAGGAGGCACTTGCAGCAAGGACAAAATGTTTTAATTCTTTCTACTTTGAATTCCCCTTATTTCCTCTGTATGTCAAGGACTTGATTCTTTACTAATTTTTGACATAAAACAGGAGGCCAGAGTGACAAACAATATCTTGATGTCTGTAGATGCATATTAGTAATTACTGCTGTGAGCTGTAGGAGGTTCGTATTTATCTATTCCTTTGTCACCACCTATGATTTATAGCACAAAACTTTATTTAAAACTGTAAGAAAATATGAATGACTTCAGTGTACCTTTTTGCAATGCATTTGTGATCTTTTCCAAAGGTTTTGGGTATAATCTGAAGGGAAAATTATTAGCACTTCACTCTATTTTATTTTATTTTTTTAGATTTTTTTTCAGTTGTGACACAATTGCCCTTTGAACTGGTGTATAACTGTACAGACATTTATGCTAATTTAACACCTGTACTGCATAGTGAGATAGGTAAATCAGACAATGAAAGATTTACTTGGCCTAGAATAGTTCAGTTAGAAGGGACCTTCATCCAGTCCAACTGCCCGAGCACTTCAGGACTAGCCAAAAGTTAAAAGCACGTCATTGAGGGCATTATCCAAAAGCCTCTGGGCAGGTCTGGGGCATCAACCACCTGGCTAGGAAGCCTGTTCCAGTGTCTGACCCTCCTCACGGTAAAGACATTTTTCCTGATGTCCAGTCTGAACCTCCCCTAGTGCTGCTTTGTGCCATTCCTGTGTGTCCTGTTATCTGTTCCCAGGAAGCAGAGGCTGCCACCTCCCTCTCTGCTTCCTCACCTCAGAAGGTGGCAGAGAGCAGTGATGTTGCCCCTCAGCCTCCTTTTCTCCAGACTGGGCAACTCAATTATCCTCAGCCTCTCCTCGTAGAACTTCTCACAGGCTTTTTGTTTGTTTTTACCACTTCATAACTTACAGAAGAAGGAGACTTATGCTTCTGTGCTATTTTAAATGTCATTTTAGAAATCCTTAATAGTAAAATTGATGGTTCTGGCTTTGATCCTTTCTGGCTCAGGGGAAGTGTACCTCTATAGTTATATACTGACATAATCATTTGGCTGATTAAAAGTTAAGGCACTGTCCTGAGAAGGGGTTTATTTTAGAAGACCATTGCTTAATCTGCAAGTAAATAAATCCTCTACCACCCCCCAAAATCTGGATTTATCTTTGGGAAGAAGCCTGCAGTCTGTGTAAGGGAAGATTTCATAGGTTCTAGTAGCCTTAAACATATTTGTGATTCGTTCTGTCTGAGCCATGAAATAAGAGATGGAGTACAATATATTTGTGTAGCCATAACATATTAATCTACAGAAGGTTGCAGACTGATTGTATATTTCTGCTTAGATGCAAACTTTCTTTTGTGTAACTTCTAGCTTTGTGTATGTATTTGATAATTACTGCTTTCAAAGGCTCATTATGAGGGGAGAAAACTTGAGAGAGTTTGCTCCTTGTCACACACTTCCTTCCTCCTTCTTAGACCAGGTACACAGCTGTTTTAAGGACTTGGTGAGTAAAATGGACATGGCAAGCTTCAGTAAAATATCAGCTTATTAATTAGAGTCTTTGAAATGCAGTGTTTTAGTACCATGATATCCTTTATTTCTCCTCCAGATGTCCAAACAGACAAATGTCAAATAGGCAGACTACTGAGATTTTTATTTTAAATGCATTGCAAGCAGATGGAATATTAAAACATCTGAGACTAACCTAAAATCAAAGGCACTACGTACTTTTTGTGAAGGGTGTTTGTTCTCCCTCAGATACAGGGCAATCGTTAAACTCCTTGCAAAACAATGCCCACTGAAATAGATTTGCTGAATGAAGGGTCTGCTCTGGGAAAGATTTTTCTTTGCACTTCACTAAGACTTGGTATATGGTTTGAATCAGTGAATCATGTATGAGTTTCATTTGTAACCTTAATCAGTAATTTTAACAGCTGATGATGGTTTATAGTTCCTCAGCTATTAAATGAGAGTAATAATAATATGCAATAATGGTATGATGGCTAGAGTGTGTGATGTTATCATTAAGTAATAATGCGATATGTTGCAATTTTTAAATGATGTGAAGGCTTTTTAAATATCACACAGCCAGGAAAGGTCCACTGTGAAGGAATTTTTCTTGAGGAGACAGCTGGAGAAGTCAAGCAGAGGTTGTGTACAGCTGCTGGGGAATGTCAGGTAGAAATGGAGCCTGGTTCTTGTTGAGAGCCTTTGCACAAAATTCTCCATTGGCTGCAATGTACTATATTCGTCAGCTGGGACTCTTCAGTAGTATGGTTTCATCCAGAATAACAGGGACTAAGATGTCAGTGATGCAGACAGTATATGGCTATATTCCAAGTTCAACTTACAACTCTAGGATGATGGAGTTATGTATCAAAACTGGTGTCTCTGGGGTGTCAGACTTACGTGAGTTTTGTTCTGAACACATTTACAATATCATTATTGTACTGTTTAATGGATGCTAAAATTTTGGCCTGTGCTATAGGACTTCACTCAATGTTGGATGTGTAGAGGTTGGATTTAATTTTATGAGGAATTTGATTCACTTATATTGTCTAAATTATTATGTGAATATGTGCAACATTTTCAAGTATGATGCTTTAGGAAGTCTCTGAAGTATTTATGACATGAGCAATAAACACAATGACATGAACAATAAACACAAAAATTTGTGGGACCAGATGATCTTAGAGGTCTTTTCCAACCTTAATGATTCTGTGATTCTAAATACATACTCTTCCTTTTTAATTTCATGATAGCATTCTGGTGGATCTTTTAAAAACTTTGAAGCCTCTAATAAGAAAAAGCAATACCAACATTTATTCCCTTTGTAAGCTACCATGTAATGGGCATTTGTTATCCAGTTATCAAATCTTAGCTCAATGAATATAGTGGGGTAAATGCCTTTGGTCTACCTTGCATCTACTCCAGGAAAGGGACCGCAATCCTCTGGCACTGTCATGGTAGAGAATTGCACGGAGAATACCAAATTAAGAACTGACCATCTCAGAAAGCAGAATTAGATGACCTCTATCCATTTGTTAGATACTACTGTCATGCCTAGAATTGCATTCTTGCAGAAAGATTCAGAAATATATCTTTTTATGAAGGCCTGTTGCCAGAGCAAGGGTTTTGTTCACCGATTGTTTGGGTTTCTCTTTCTCTCAACAGAAATCTCAAGAGTCCACAAATGAGAGGTCTCAATGAAATGTATACAGTAGAAAAGTGAATACGAAGAAAAAGAATGACTGTTTGTTGGGTCCAGTCCTTTGAAAAGTTAAGTCTTATTAGTCCCCCAGTAGAAATGGCTGAAAACAACCTGTTTCATTTGAATTAAGGAAGCTGAGCATTACTGCAGCAACTTAAGAAAAACCCTGTTGACTTCCTGGAAACTGAAAGAATTTTTTTTGAAGAAGTAGTTGTCTCTGACATCACTAAACTGCATAGCAAGTTTGTGAGTGGTTAGTTTGGGGGTAACAGAGGAAGCGACTCCTTCACAGATAAGCAGGCAGTGTAATGTATGTGCCTGGTTATTTTCCTTTTTGGTTCAAGTTTTGCTGAGAAATTATTTTGCAGACAGATAACTTCTATTTTGCTTTCCAGTGAGAGACACATGCTACTTCACAAGGATACGCCTGATTTCCAGAAATAACCATGTTTTTGTGGCTTAAACTCCTGGCATTTGGCGTTGTCCTCCTGTGTCAGGATCAGGATGCTTTTGTCAGAGGTAGGTAGCAACTGATATTTCATTCTCTAATTTTGATCCCATAATGTCCTCTGTAGAACTAAAACAGATTCAAAACTTTGTAAAGTGGAGAAATAAGATCTTTATTCAGCAACTAGAATGCAATTATTTGCAATGGTGTCAGAACCTGGATCAAGAAGATTGATGAGTAACGTACATGGCTAAAATGTCTTCAGCGTGGTCATTTCGTTCGTGATTTTTTTAAGAACAGCTTAAAAAAGATTTGTAGTTGCATTTAAAAATGAATACATTCAGATCTCTTAGGTGAAAGTGTTCAGTATAACCTTTATGTTTGTTTTCATCTCACAATGCAGTACTTTGTCTTCTGTGTTTAAAACCTTCAAAAAAAAAATCTTCCCATCCATTTAAGCTGCTCCCTGATCTTAGAATCTACTTATAGTTCCTCAAATTTTGATTTGTACTGCAGTGGGGTGAAGAAAAAAATCTCAACATTGTAAGTTAATTTCTATATCTGGGAAATTACTTTTATAATTAATTAGTTTATAAAAACTGCTTCTTAAAAAACTTTCAGAATTGTAGATATAGATATTAGCCCGCTGCAGGTGAATTTGTCACAGATACTGTAAGTAGCAAGAAAAGCAATTAATTTTGAGGTAGTACTCTATATAAAGGTAATAACTTTATGGACCTATGTTTAAGAAGACATTTTTGTAAAAAGAATGTATAGCGTTTTATATTCATGTACCTGCCATCAGTTTAGTTAGTTAACGTAATTAGGGATTATAGCAGACACAAAGGGTTTTTTTTTTTTCCGTTAAGTAATGTTCACCTTAAAAGTGGCTAATAACATGTATTCTGAAATGGTAGTAGATTATATGCAGCACTGAAACCTCTTCTCACATACGTATGTATGTTTTTTTTATCATCATGTCACTGTAGAAACTCCAGGTTTATAGTGATGCGAACAGGAAAATTATCTGCCTTTAGTTGATTACTAGCAAAGAAGAACCTTTAAAGTCCAAGCATTAGTTTTTTTTTATCCTTCAAAGTACCTGAAGAGAACCAGCGCTGAATAAATCTGGTTAGTAGATTACATTATAAGAAAAGTGAATGCCGTACAGTAAAGGAAAAGCGCAAAGTCTTTTTCTTTTTTTCTTTTTCTTTTTTTCTTTTTTCTTTTTCTTTTTTTTATTTTTTTCTTTTTTTCTTTTTCTTTTTCTTTTTCTTTTTTCTTTTTCTTTTTCCTTTTTCTTTTTCTTTTTCTTTTTCTTTTTCTTTTTCTTTTTCTTTTTCTTTTTCTTTTTCTTTTTCTTTTTCTTTTTCTTTTTCTTTTTCTTTTTCTTTTTCTTTTTCTTTTTCTTTTTCTTTTTCTTTTTCTTTTTCTTTTTCTTTTTCTTTTTCTTTTTCTTTTTCTTTTTCTTTTTCTTTTTCTTTTTCTTTTTCTTTTTCTTTTTCTTTTTCTTTTTCTTTTTCTTTTTCTTTTTCTTTTTCTTTTTCTTTTTCTTTTTCTTTTTCTTTTTCTTTTTCTTTTTCTTTTTCTTTTTCTTTTTCTTTTTCTTTTTCTTTTTCTTTTTCTTTTTCTTTTTCTTTTTCTTTTTCTTTTTCTTTTTCTGAATCTGCTGTCCTACTTTCTATTTTATAAGTCTTTTTCTAAGACTTCCCACTGGTCCCTTTTCTTCAGGTGGGCAGGTTAGTGTCTGCTCTCTCACAGCTACCTCCACAGTCAGTTGATGTGTTAGCTAACAGAGAGGGCTGGAAGACTTAAAGAGGGTTAGCAGTATTTTATTTCAAATAGTAATTATTTTCTTGGTCTGCACACAGCAGTCTAGCTTGAGCGAGTTCCTCTCTGTGTGTTTTTTTTTTTTTTTTTTTTAACTAATCGAAGAGCATCAAAGAAATGATGTCTTAATTCTTCATTAGGACACTTAAAGCAATTAACAGTCTGATGCTACAGTGTCAAGTACTCAACCTCATAGACCTTGTTTTCACCGTGTAGTTTGGCACATGCACTTGTGAGAATACAGAGCTCCTCTCCTTCTGTCTGGTATTACACTTTACATTTATGACCCATCTGCGTAACTTCCTCTTTTCGTTGAATTTTGATGTGGGACCCCTTTATATAAATAATGGTCAGAGTGGGAAGGGTAGGAGCAGGTGTCTCAGAGAGGTTGATTCTTCCATCAGGGTGACAGAACCATTATATCTCATCTTTGCTGCACAGATTACTCTGCCTGGTGGCTAGGGACTACTGTGCAGTCTTCTCTGAAGGAATTTGTTATTGGAGGATAAATGTTAGGAAATGTTGGCGTAGGCTTTGGTTTTATGGCAAGAACAATTTTCAGGCACTTATTAGTAAGAGTTGGGTGTGCTTTGGGACTTGTTTTCGTATTAGTATTTTACTCCGAGAGCATTGTAAGCATTTGCATTGCTGAAGTATCCCACTAAACTCATCAGTGCTTTGTGCGCTATTTATTAGTCTTTCATCTTCACCTGCGTGGAATAGCTAGAATAGCTAGCTTTCTGAAAATCTTTAGTAGACAGCTGCATGCTTCTTTAAAATCTTCAGTGTGAAATTGATAATATAATACTTTCAAATATCTAGGCCGACTTGCTTTTCGAAAAAGTAATGCTAACATAACTGATGCAATGCAACAACAATGTTGTCTTTGTAACAACAGCAGAACAAAACAATCAAAGCAACAATAAAAAATCCTTTACTCCCATTAAATAATAATAATAATAAAGAAAGCAAAATAAATGCTTGCAGGACTAGCACTTTTTTCCCATTTGCTTCTTCATTTAGGTTTCTCCCCTACAAAAGTATTAGCAATTTGACAGCTTTCAAAAAGCTTCCCCTACTGCTGTGCCACTTCCTTTATTTCAGGAAGTTAAAAAATTGCTTGGTAGTTTTTGGTGTGACTTTTTTATTCTCCAAGTAAAAAGTATTGAGCTTCAGCAGGCATGCAGAAATCTGAGGCAATGGAGTCTCTGTTCCCAACAGCTGTGGAGGTTTCCACCTAGAAGTGTTATGTTTTCTTTGCACAGTCATCAGCTTCTGTATAGATCATGCTATGGTTCTGACTTTCTGTGAAAAGGTCTATTCCTTTGGAAAATGTCTGGCAGATCTAATTTTTAAGTGGCAGAACTTTGTAATATTGGCTCATTTTCTGTGTACAGTAAAGGATAAGGGGAATTGTGCAGGCAGGAGGATAGGCATTAGGGTAAAAGCAAGTGAAGTATGGTGTCTCCAGAACACCCCCTCTGAGGTTTTCCTCTTACAGGCACCCCACTGCATGTTTCCTTTAGGACTGTATCGTATTCTTTATTTCAGTGGTGAACTTGAGGCTTTCTGAAATACATATCTCAGAGTCCTGTGGACAGGGACCTGTTAATAACTTGAAACAAATTACCTGCTTTTCACATCTTGCATACTTCAAATACTTACTTCAAGATCAAGAGTTGATGTCTGCATGGGGCTGCAGGCAATCCTGCTCACTTCCTGGGCTGTCTGAGATGCAAACTGGAAAAGCTCTAAACTGGAAACCATTCAGTTTGATTATGGTGGAGTACCTCAGCAGGATGCTCATGTTAATCAGAGCACAGTACCACACCAGCATGGCTACATGGTTTCTGAGCAAGAATTAGCTACAGACTTTGACCAAACGTGTAATTTTTCTTCACCTGTTCACCTGGTCCTACACAAACAGAATAAGCTGATGGCTGCGTTGTTGTGGGATATTGATTGATAACTGCAGTTAGGGCAAGAGATATCGGTTCAAAGCTAATGGGTCTTTCTTACATAGTATGGAAATGATGTTTGCTAGTCATTTTGTGTTCACTCACATCCGTGTATTGACATACAGAGAATGTTTTACCACTGTAAACCTAAAGCCACAAAGCTGCCATGCAGAGACTCGTTCTAGAGAAAATCCTGCTCTCAGTGGCAGGGTGTATTGGAACCATTTCTTCTAGTTTTAGTTTTTCTTTGGTGAACATAAGTTTATATGTTTTGATTCTGAATAACATATCAATAGTGAATGGGTTAGAAAAATCATGTATATAACGAGGCAGAAGAATCAAGGGGAGGAAACAGGATGAAGTGACTTTTCAAAATACTTCTTGTATTAGGAATCGAGTTATATTTGTCTGACTTCAGTCGCCTATCTGCAAAGCTGTCTGCCTCCCTGAGAGTGCGTGCGTGCATTAAACAAGTAGGCAACCTCCACACTGAAACTGTGAATGCGTTCTATATAGCGCATGGAAATTATCCTGTTCTCTTTTTCTGTGCAGATGCATTGTGGCATGCTCTGTACCATTCTGGAAGCAAGCAAAGGAGAACAGCAGGCCGTGAAAATATTCTGTCCTCTGTTTATATTCTTGGTCTACTTTTAAGAGTTACTATTAACAGGCATATATCTGGCCAACCAGGCAGGCAGAGCAAATTAACCAACACTGAGCTGTCTGCTGTGTTGGTGTGACTTTTCTTCATACTCATTTAACTACCTTGTTTAGCATTAGCTCAAGTGTCTCCATATTACCCTGCATTTTGCAGAACACACGTACCCCGAGTCTTGCTGCTGTTACTCCCCCTAGTTGCGGTGGCTGTTCCTCCCATGCTGCTGGCCCTGGGGGTGAAGACTGCAGTGCGCCGGGGTGGCTGCAGCAATGACACCCAAGACAGCTGTGCAAAGAGGCAATGCAGGAAGGTGTCATGTGCTGGGCAAGGCTTGCTAGCATGTGAATGCCTTTCAAACCCTAGCAAGAACCGCTGTGTATTATGGGAACGTTAACAGATTAGCTAGGGTTGGACAGGATGCCCATGGGCTTCTCAGAACTGAACTGTCCTTGAGCTGGCTGCTGAGGTTGGGACTGCCAGCCCTGCCTGGGAAGCAGTGGTTGTCCCTGAGCTCTGCTGCTTTCTGCATTGTGTGGAGTTGTCTGTTGTTTGTGTTTATTCATCTTTAATTGTATATAACTAGAAGTCAAACAGTTATTTCTTTTAGGCAAACTTATGAAGTACAGAACATCAAAAAACATTTTGGGAGGTAATTGTCTACTCTCTTCAAGGCAAAGATTAGGCTCTGAATTCCTTCTGTGCAATCACTGGTAAAAAGTCTCAAAGTGGCAAAACTGACTTCCCCCTGTAAATATCGAGATTAAAGTAATCTAAACAGTAGTGAAAGCTTTATTTTTTTCCTTTTTTTTTTTTTTTCCCCTGCAACGTTACTGTTCTCAGACTGCTGCACTGTGTGTCCTGATACATTTCCAGGCTATCCATACACTTGTAAACAGATCATGTTCAATGCGGTTTCGGTAACATTTACAGCATTTTATCTATTTCTAGGCTTCCTTCTGTTTCAAATAAAGCAGTTTGGGGCCCTCAGTGCCAGGATTTTAGAACCTAGCTGTGAGCCGTGCCAGCGTATATTATCCATAGCGCTGCAGATAGCTAACAAAATCCAATCCTTTTCTGTTCTTTTATGCTGCTGCTTTGCGGTACTTCCACAATAAGATCTTCCACTTATTCCTTCTGTGTCAGTGCCTCCTCAGGTAGCCTGCTTGCTTACTTTTCAATTCTCTGCTTTCAAAGACTTCTGTTACAACCTTTTTGTTCTTCATTCATAATCCCACTGCCCTGCACAGAGCTCTAGAGGTATATTTTGTTGTGCATGAATAATTTTTGTTGTTGCAAAAATGTGGACACCATGGAGCAATATTTTTAATTGCCTTTGCAAATATATTTTTTCCCCTGACAAAAAAAATAAAATAAAATAAAACTAGCTGTGTCTAATAGAAAAATGAAGCCATACAAAGATGCATTCTGTACAGCATATAAGCAAATAGCTTTTTGTTATATGAAGCTTATACTTCTTATACAACCTGACAGATTTTATACTCAGGAAAATGTAGTACAATACAGAATCTCAGCTGAGATGGTACAAAAGCATACGACTAGTTAAGCCTTTCCAGCTAATCATATACATTGCTGAGGCTATGAGTGGAATATTTAATGTGTTGTTATCTCCTGAACTGTTTCTGGGTGTATGTGAGTTAAATGTATGTAGGTGGAGAAAAGAGTAAGATAAATGGCAGAACACATTCAAGCTTTTAGAATAAGATGTAAGAGACAGAAATCATTTGTAGTCTAGGCTGTCTCAGAAACTCATGGTATGAAGTGTTGTCTTCATTTTTCCAGATCTGTTACATCATCTATAAAGTTGAGGGTACTAATGATTATCATATTGCAACATACAAAGTCATAATTCCTTAAATATTCGGAGGGATGCTTGTCCCTTGCAGCCTGTAAGTTACCCCAAATTAATCTGAATAAACTTTAGAGTGCATTAGAATATTTTGAATAGTGTATCTGAGCAGAGAAAATGAAAAGCATGAAACAAATGACTTGTGCATAAAGTTCTGATCTGTTCTCCGTTCTAAAGCACAGGTGTTGTTAACAGGGAGTTGATACTTTTGTGCTAAATAAGAGCAACCCATACTGTGCTTAGCATCCGCAAATCTGAAATTCTCTAAAATACGGTCATGTCCAATGTAGTCTCCATTTTAACCACTGCTGGGTGAAAGAACAGAAGTCAGCGAGCCCTTGAGAGACAGAAACAGAGCTGCCAGCTTTTTCTTCCATTGTCTGCAGATGAGGTGAGATCAACATGTGCCAAATGGACCATAGTTGCAAAAGGCTTCACCTTACAAAGCATCCTCCCCACTTAGGGGTAAATACTATACTGAGTCTTTCTAGCAACTTAGGTGTTTTAGAAGTTGTAGTAGTAACATTTATAAATGTAAGTCAACTCTCCTAGAGAAGTGCTGGCCAAGCTGAATCCATTTAAAAACGTATGCTCGCAAAACAGAAGGAAAGATGGCCGATATTGCTGCAATTCAATTTATCTTCTGAGATACAACTCAGATATCTTAAAACACATCTTTTGTTTTAATGAGTTTTGGTTAGAGTATCTGGAGGATTTCTCTATTCATAATATCACTCTTGGAAGCATTCAAATGATAATAAAACATTTATTTTTTAAATGGTATGCAAATTTCTTACTTGGTTCATGATGGCGGTAGTAGAATATAGCCCTAGGTCTCTTGTAAGCAATATAAAAGCTCCCCCATCCCAATAATATTTCCCGTGTGTGTGAATTTGTATGCCTGCACAATGTATCCGTGTATGCGAGCAGAGAGATCAAGTTTACGATACTTGAGTCTGCCCATTATGTACACGAAATGGTTTGGCCTTGTTTGCAGTTTCATTAATGCTTCTGTGCTCAGCTGTGCTGGCTCAACAGAACTGAAAGACTTTTCTACATCCTCCACACCTGCAGTCTGGTGTTCTAGTCTGGAGTATGAAATGTGGTTGAGGTTTGGGGAAAGATGTGAAATAGCAATAAGAATTACACATTAGTGCGACTCAGTGGCATAGTGCGACAGTAGCATTTCTGGTTTTGCAGCTCTAGTCTGCTAATCAAAGGACATAGAAAAATGTTTCTAAGAGCTGCACAATGCACTCGTTTTCACTCTGAGAAAACATTAGGAATTAATAAGTGCTTAACCTAGGGTCCACTTGAGCTGATATATACTTAGCAGAATGACAAAATAGCTCTGAGTTCAGAAGCTTTGCAGTGGAATTGTGCTGAATATGAGGGATGCAGTTCAAGCAGATGAACGTGAGATCTGTAAGTAACTGTGTTTAGTTTGTGTTTTAATGTTGGGAAGAGAGCTGTTTATGTGTGAGTAATTCTGCTCGAGATGTCAACAAGTGTATTATCATTGCAGGAGTGTGCCTTAAATGGCAAGGGAAAGATTGCCTGCAAACCACAGGTTCTAAAAAACACTCTCCACTGAGCAATGAGGACATCTTAAAAGTAGCACGCATGTCAGATACGCCATTTTCAGCTGCTCTCTCTGCAGTCGATGCTCTTGGTTTCTCTTCGCAACAGAACTGCTGCTTACCTAAGTTTTGCCTCAGTGGTGACGTCAGTGGAAAGTCTGCAAAGGCAAGCCTTTGAAACTTTTAAAAGTGTTACAGGGTTTATTTTATCTTTGTGGTTTATACTGTGCTTTTTTGAATTTTCTTTGGCTTTATATTAAAATAAGAAAATATATATATATATATATATATATATATTTTAAACCTACCTGAAGTCCTTAAACTTTAAGTGCTGTTTTCCTGTTTGCTTCCCTGAGAAAGCTGCCTGGAGGAGACACCCCTGGTTTTCACTGTCAGTTCCAAAACACTTGAGAGCAGTTTTTTCATAGTAGAAAATCTTCAGATTTTCAGAAGACCTCTACATGTTGGTCACTGAGATAACGTGAAAAATTTGAGAGTGCAGCTGCAAGTTAGTCTTTTCTGAGAGTTTTGCTGCAGCTGTGAATACTGAACACTTGGAAAGTCAGGAGGGAGCTGCCAGTGTGTGTGTGTGAGACAGTCTGACCTGTGTGTATAGTAGGGCTAATGACCTCAGGCATGATCAAGCATTCCTCTTGGGCCAGGTGCTGTACTAACAGAGGATGAAGGACGGCCTTGTCCACAAAGAGTTTGATCTGATTCTGGACAGCATGGACGTTTCTTAAAAAGGAATGGTACAGAGGAAAGACAGATGAGGGGAAAAAGCAATAGTAGCACACGTGCCCAGCCAAACACCTTGCCCAATCCCATGTTATTTCTTTTCCTGAGAAAGGAACGTACAACACCTTATACAGAGGAACACATAACTGAATAAATTATTCGCTGGATCCAAAACAAACTCTCCTGCACAGATCCATGTGTTGCAATTCTCACACTTTGCTCTTACAACTTCTTTACATGACAACAACTGATGCAGCTTTTTTATGGCAGATTATTCTTAATGATAAAATAGCCAAAGGTAAAAACTTCTGCTGCTCTAAAGCTCTTTTCTTGCTAGATAGAAATAATAAAATCAGTTCACATATGAAGGCACTATATTTGTTTGTAATGATTATTTTCTCCAGCTGTTTAATCCTTTCATTAACAAATTGTATTCTCTAACCAGTGAGTGAAATACGGAAAATAAACGACAGAATGCGTGGATGATGTGTTACAAACACACACTCATACTTTTGTTTGGGAGAGCGTATAATTTCACCCCTCTGATACTCAATTCTTGTAACAGCTCATCCTCTGTAGATATAGTATCTAATGTGAATAACATCTGCATGTTAAAAAGAGGGACCACATTTCATATTCTGTTCAGTTTCAAAATTTTTTACATTATGTTCAGCATTCTTATATCTGAGTGCTCATAAACAGTAACAACAATAGTTAAATGAATTCTGAGTTGTCATTGCCCTTAAATACTTATTAAGATTAGAAAAAAAAAAATGACAATTTTTTTCTCTTGAAAAAAACTAAGGAAGAAGAAATACAGAGGTTGCTTTCAGGGGTGCAGAGAATGGCATCGTATTTCTTGGATATCACGTCGTGAACTTTGTAGACATGAGCTCTGGAATTGCCTCTAATTAATTCAAGTTTAGCCTGGATCCGTAGTGCAGTATAGAATAGTTTTGAAATACTTATTGAGCTCCACAGAGGTGGTTTGCGTGTTTGAAATTGGTTGTGAGTTGGAATTCCCCAGGGTATAAGGACTTTCAGGTTCTAGATTGCTGCAAGTTTGAGTAAAAAGATTTTGTTGTGAAATGCTGAGGGCTTCGAATGGCTGGGGTTGCTGTTAAAATAGCCGATCATAAGATATGGCTGTCAGTAGACTTCCAAATGAAACTGTTGTAATATATTTTTAATAATACTGTCTTTCTGTAAAATCTGAGCTCCATCTGTTATGTCAGGCTATCCTTGTGACAATGTGCAACATAGGTAGCAGGAAACAGGTACACAGCCCTGCATCCTGCTTAAAAATCACTTAAAATCTTAATGGCAGCCTTTGAAAAGCTCTGCAGTGATTGATAGAGTGATAAATCTTCTATGTTATGGTTGATATCAGATCTTCACGGTGTTAGTGGATGTAATTATCTTCTTTTTAGAGGTTTTTTTTTTTTTTCCTGTAGTTATAAGCATATAATGTTCAGAAAGCAGTTCTAATGAGATATGAAGCTAAGTGATGAAACTGGTTTAAGAGAAGAGGTTGGATGCTGAGACTGAGATTGCAGCGGGGAACAGAGCAGGGGAAAGACCTGAAAAACTGATAGCCAAGCCAAGACGGGGTATGGGAAAAGATGGGTCTGTGGTAGGAATCAGAAGCCTAAGGAATTGGGTCTAACTAGATGAGAAAACAAGATAGCTCTGTTTTGATAGAAAACATGACTTGAGCAAAGACAGGCCAGAAAAGATATACGGGACTAGAAGTAAGGAAGTAAGAAAAATTGTTTGTCTCTATGTTGTACTCAGCGAAAGTCTGAGTTTCACCACTCTTTTGCTGTCAGCAAATACCTCATTGATGAAAGTCTTCTAGTACTGTCCTGCATAGAGGATGAAAACATACTAATGCTATCAGTACTCCCCTAACTCCAGAGGCAGACCTGAGCAAGGAGATATATACAAGTCTCAACCTTGCTGATAAAGCCTGGGAGGAGTACTATTGTGCCCTCTCATAGCGTGTTTTTTTTTTGTGTGTGTGTGTGTTCTGTTTTGTTTTTGGTGGGTGGAGGATGTTTTTAAAAACAAAAATTCACACATACAGAGTGACGTTAAAGTTGTAAAGCCAAGCACTCACAGCTTTCAGGACTCAGCCTTCTCTGTATGTCTTACGGCAGTTTTTACTGTCACACGATTTTCCCCCTACAGGATTCCCTTCTCTGTGTAGAGAATGAAAATATATTCAGACAACATATTTGTCTGTGTTGTTCAATTCATAGTTCAGGCCATATTTATTGACTCTCTATTCAAAACCTTTTCTGCAGCTAGAAATAATAGTTTCCTCTTGAGATTTTCAATGGTGTTCGTCATCTGTGTCTCAGTGCTGTACAAAAATGGATTTCGATGTTCGGGATGATAAAATGATCCAAAGAGAAAGCTCAATCTGAGACCTAGCAAGGACTATACTCCTTTAACGCATCCTTTCTGTTAATTTGCTGTTTTGAAGGCTCACCATTTCTGTAAAGTAGGTTGGTGTAATGAAAATAAGAACCTGTTAAATGCAGAACGGCTGCTGCATGGAAAATTTAGCATAAGTAGGTTTTGTAGTATCATAAGAATTCTGTGGCGAGCTGGTATATAATCCTCTTACCTAAAACAAAATTTTACTACTTAGGTATGAGACCTCCTTTTTTTTTGTGTTCCCATGGCTCATGCATAGCATTAGCTCTGCAGGCAGAAGGTATCTTCACTGCACGCTCTGCGGTGCTTCTAGGCAGTGCTGGACAAACAGAGCAATCTGTGGTCACAGACTAAAAGATCTCAGCGTTGTCTGTAGGTTTTAGGAAAGAGAAAGAACCAAGGCTTTACAAGCTAAGGCTAGGACAATACTAATGGACATTTGCCAATTCGTGAATAATTACCATTGCTTCCCAAACAATGTCTTCTGAAACAGTTTGTGTGCGTAGGACTGTCATATAAAATAGTCATTATGCCTGTGAAAGTCACATCTATCTGAAACTTTCTAGAGTGTATTTCTGTGTTGAAATCCTTCTGGTAATGTTGTAAAACAAGCAAATTGAGATTTTTTCATAGCTACTCTTTGACGATCGTTTGGTGGTTGTTTTTTTTTTTTTTTTTGCTAAGACATCTAGCGAGGTCTGGTAACACATCCAGTTCTTTGCAGTAGTGTAATGTCAATCCTGCACCTCTTGACCCAGCACAACATGCTGGCGGCTGTCTTTTCCTACTTATTTCTGAGGAGTGTGATTATCTCTATTGTATTTATGACCAATGAAACTGACTTGTGTATTGTTAATGTTTTCATCATTTTTGTATTGTTTTCTATTATTGTTTATCAAAATGGAAATGGCATTTGTTGTTGTTACATATTTGACAAATGACCTGAAATATTTTGAGGTATTCCTGCTTCCTGCAAAAAGGACTGAAACATTGTAAAGTGTATTTCCATTCAGTGGGGCATAGAAATGACATGGAAGCAGCAGGAATATGCTTCAGAAAAACCACCACAGTTTAAAATCAAATCAGTCTCTAGTATGTTTTGTGTTTTAGCCTTTGTTTTTATATATTTAATCAGCACCAACACTTGCAAAGTTGAAAGATGTTAGAGAATACAGGTGCAAAATATTGTGTAGAAATAGTTGTTATCTTTGCTCAGGTGTAAGAGAGGTTTGAGGATAAAAAAGAAAAACTAAGTGGTTTTTTTTCTTTTTGACTATTTCAATTCTTTCAAAGTTAAGACATCTAGCAAATTTTGTGTTACTGCTGTAATGCCAAAATAAGAATTAAGTATTAAAAAATATTTTGGCCTCTCTGGATCAGGTTAACATACTTGCAGCATAAACTGATTTCTGTCAGGTTTCTTTGTATTGTTATTGTTGAAGCTGACAGAAGCTTTCCTGATGGGTATACTGTAATTCCTGAGGATCACTTAGGCTCCTAATTCCCTTATCTGTTTTGGAACTATAAGCCTTTGAAATGTCTTACTATGAATGTGCTGACATATTGATACCTTGTACTAACAATTGCAATCCTGATGTCAAAACAAACACTAGAGGTGTTTTTTTGTTGTTTTTTGTTTTTTTTTTGTTTTTTTTTTCCCCCTAAGAAATAAGTGGAATTCTTTCATATGCAGTGAGTAAATAAGTATTGAGGCCACAATCACTATTTTACATGTTAGTGTGAAGAGAATAAAAATCTAATGACTAAGCTCCAACATTTTAGTGGTAGGACAAAGAAAGCATTTTTATTTATTTATTTATTTTTCTTTCTCCAAGGTAGCACTTGGAACCTGTTGCTCCCTAGTGACCTCATACTTTCCGAAATCCAGCTCTTAGCTTTTCTGACTAGTTACCCACTTACTGACTGATTTGCTGCTTGGTCACTTGTCTCCTGTCACTGACTTCAGAGCTAGGGAAGATCTGGGCCCACAGTGGAAGAATATGAAAAGATTGTAATTCTGAGCACAGTTAAAGTTATGGAAATAATGTCCTTCGTTTTCTCAGTGATTAAATCAGATTCATTTTCAGGGACAAACACTAACGCTCTTGAACTGATTCATCAAGATAGGTAGCATCTTTGTCTCTCTATGAGTATGGAAAATTACCTGACCTTTGATGGATATTTTGATAAACACACAGACCTATGCTTAGTTTCCAGGAAGTGTAGGCAGAATACTATCATTCTTCCACTTAAAGATTAAAGACAATTCTTACAGGGGAGGGGGAGGAATTCTTGCTCGAAGAAGTTGCTGAGAATGTCTCTCTTCTCTATGGAGTAAGCATATGTGCAGAATGAATGCAAAGGGGAAGAAACAATATCTAGTTAAGAAAAATGCATCCTTTTTCCAGGCAGGAAGGCATTTCTTTCATATTAATAATTGTTGTAATGATTATAGTCTCCCTTCTGCAAATTCTTACCTGGAGAAGCTTTCAAACGATGTGTATGAGAGGCTAACTGAGGAAAAAATAGCTTGTCTTTAAGATAAATATTACTAAGACTTTGGCAATTTTACTTATTTAAGTTCTGTGACTTTGAGAAAGCAAAGGGTTATTCACTACCTTAAATTTAAGAGGCAATTTCAGTGGGGTTCTTTAGAGTGAAGGTAAAATACTTCAGTGTCAGGCTAAATGCACAAGGTTTGATCCCTTATATATATTCATACAGCAGTCACTCAGTATTCCCAAACTTTTAATGGGCTGATAGTTCTTTATAGTGTGTAGTTTTACACAGAAGTAAGTAGAAACACAGTAACTCTTCCTAAATGCTGAAGGGTTCAGAACAGATTTCTGTGTTCAGGAATGTACTTCAGCGTCAAGTATTTCCTATGTATACAAGTGATTTTGAGTGAAACAATGTCATTGATTGTCATTTTAATCTCATAGGTGAGACAAAGAAATTGAATTAATTTCTTTAAGACAATCACGAATCACGGAAAATTTTCTTTACATTATTAGCTTGTGAAATGCTTGTGTCAGAAGGTATTGTATGTATTTGCAGAAAGCAGACTGCATGTTTATTGTACTAAGTTGTGCTAAATAGTAAGTATTAGAGGAAATGCAAAAGAAAGTGCCTTGGGCCCTGTTCATCCTCACAAATTGTCACCTTGTGGAGTTGATATAAAA
Source organism: Anser cygnoides (assembly GCF_040182565.1). Classification (NCBI taxonomy): domain Eukaryota; kingdom Metazoa; phylum Chordata; class Aves; order Anseriformes; family Anatidae; genus Anser; species Anser cygnoides. The sequence continues at coordinate 7,553,448 of NC_089880.1, read as the reverse complement.
TATTTCTGCTTCAGAAATGGACTTCGGTGAACCTTCTTAAATATCTTGCTGTTACACAGAGCTCAAAACGCATTAGTTAAGCAAAGTCATTATTCCCAGGTTAAATGGAAACAGCTCCAGAGAGCTGACGTCCACAATGTCATCTGGGAAGTTGCTGGACAAAAAGAAATACTCTGTAACTTTTGCAGAGTAAGAAAAAGCAAAAAGAGGAGGGGAAATGAGGACACAAGAAGAACATTTTTAAATTAAAAATGGATACAAGAATGTAGCCTGAAAATCAGCAAGGGCTAGCGGGGAATGATGTAAGGGTAAATCCCTCTTCCTGAGAGAACATTGCTGTCAGCTTCAATGGAAAATTTCTGTCTACTTTCAGGCAGGGGCATTAAATTGAAGCACAAAATAACGTGCTGCTTGGACAGTTGGGTAAGATCAAAGAGTGGTAACTTTTATGTGTTCTGGAGCACAAGCAAGTTAGAGAGAAATGAGTAAATTAAGAGCAGGAAAATAACAATAATGCAAACAATGCTGGCCATTTTGCAGCACCAGTCCATTTAGCAGCTGCACTTAATTTCATGTTCTGGAATAACTGTGGTACTGCAGGAGGTGAATGCCAACAGGAATTAGTATGGTCAGGACTATAATGATAGGTCTTAACAATATGGATTTCTATTAAAGTTACTATCTAATATCTTTGTAAAACAAATGCAAAATCAAAACAGTTCAGCCATGCTGGTGCAGCAGACTCCTAATCTGTGCTTTAGGTTGGAGTGCCACATCTCTTTGAGTCCTGTCCGCATGTCAGTCTGTGTGCACATAATGGCATTTTCACTGGAGGTGGGAGTTGTTACCGTGTGCACGTGGTTGCAGTGTTGGTGCAGTTTAGAGACAGATGAGAAGTCTCACTACAGGAAACGTGATCGTTAGGGAAATGATCTGTCACAAAATTCATTGTAATGATATGTTTCAGAACAAAAAGTGCTTCAAAGCTTTTGCTCAAAAACAAACTCAAAACCAAATCTGTGTGACTTCTTCTCATACTGAGACAGGAGATTTCACTCATAATGAAGAATACTGGGAATGACTGACAGCGCCTGATGCTGAGTATTTGAAGTGTTGGATGTTGGTTTCTTGTCTGCAGATTCCACTTAGAAGCTTCACAATGCAGTTGCTGAAGAAGAAATCGGTTTGACTGCAAATAGTTCCTAGCTTGGTCTCTCCGCTTATTGTCTTTTTAATAAGGTGCTTTTCATATACCTGCTGTTATAAAAACTGGAACACTTTGAGAATTTCAGTTCTTTGATGATTCTTTGCCTAAAAAGGATTAGATTTAATATGATTTAAATGTCCAGTGTTTACAGACTTACTAGTGCATGTTTTTGATATTGCTTTTGATACATTTATTAACGTGATTGAATTGCCAAGCACCAGCCAAGCTCATGCCTTCTTTGCATCTGAAGCCTTGCTATGAGGAAAATAGAGGAAGTAAAAAAGATTCCTTAGAATTTCTCAACTAGGACAGGAGTTCTCTGCACAGTACAGGAAAAAAAAATAAAATAAAAAAGACTTGAACATCATACCATACAGATTCCGCAGATCTGGGGGAATTTTGAAGATTCTCTTGAGATACAAGGGTTGTTCATATTCTGCAAAATCCATATCCTGCCGCTTTGTTGGCTCACAAGGACACATCCAGGTCTGTTGCATTAGCTCTGTACTGTCAGCAGGCTAATAATTAATCAGAATGAACTCTCTGTATTTCTTTATATAAATATATCCTTCTTTATATGGCACTTACGATCTGCCTATCAGGCAAATTCATTGAAATCAACTTTTTTTTTTTATGTTTTCTAATATTTATAAATCTGTTAAGCAGAGAGAAACAGTTGTTTTCTAAAATTAAAGAAAGCATTTTTATTGCTACAGATTTTTTTCCAAAAACTCAGTAATAATTCAAACTATTAAATTAAAAAAGAATCCTTAAAATGATAAGGTAGATAGGAAATATGATGTGAAATACCTAGGTGTAAACATCTGTGGATCTCTTCTGCAGGTAGAAAATGCTCCAAGCTTCTCATTGCAGCCTGGCCCTGTGACTGTCGGGGGACATCCAGGCACATGGCACTGCTCCCTTCCTTCCTGCAGGTTTAGGCTTCCTCATGTAGCAGCCAGGGCATGGCAGATGGACCCTTTGCTCTCTGGTATGCTTGATCTGGACCTGCAATCTTGGAAGCGTTTTTGGATTTGTTGGTATAGGGATAGACTATTGGCTTTTTTGATGCTAGATTTTCTTTTAGGAAAGATCTCTGCATAAAGCTTGTGCATGTTGTCTTCAGAAAGTTAGCGTCAGAGCTGAATGATGTGGTGTTCACCCAAAAGTTCTTGAAGAGGCTTGTGAATGTGAACTTAAAATAAAACCAAAAAAGAACTGCCTTATCATTAACATCAGTTGTTAGAGTGGAGCTCGGTGGGGTAGTCAGTGTACTCCAGAAATCATCTTTTTGAGGGTGGCTCTTTGCACTTTAGATCAATGAACCTTCAGTAGTTAGTTAAAGAATACTTGAAATGTAGTATGGCATGGAAGGAGGAAAAAAAGAAAGAAAGAAAGAAAAAAACCCACAGATTCTATTAAAAATCTTTAGTCCAGCTTGTTGTACAGTGGTGGTTTAACTGATGGGCAGCTAAGTACCACCAAGTTGCTCTCTCTCTCCCTCTCCTCAGAAGGACAGGGGGAGAAAATACAATGAAAAAAGAAAAGCTCCTGGTTTGAGATGACGAGCAGTTTAATGAAAGGAAAAAAAGCAAAGGCTGTATGGTAGCAAAAGAAGAAAAAAAAAGTCTCTACTTCCCATTAGCAAGTGATGTTCTGCAGCTTCTTGGGAAGCAAGGACCTCAATGCACATCACAGTTGCTCTGAAACACCTTGATAATGAGTGTCCCCCCTTCTCCCCCAGATATATTTTCTAGTGTGGCATCATACAGTAGGGGATATCCTTTTGGTCAGTTTAGGGCAGCTGTCCTGACCATGTCCACTCCTCACCTCCTGCCCACCCCTAGCCTACTGGCCTCTGGGGGCTGGGGGGTGGAATTGGAGAGGGAGCCTTGATGCCGTGCCAGCACTGCTCAGCAGCAGCCGGAACATGGGTGTGACATCAGTGCTGTTCTGGCCACAAGTGCAAAGCACAGCACCGTATGGGCTGCTGTGGGGAAAGGTAACTCCGTCCCAGCCAGTCCCAGCACACATACGCAAAGGAAGTTGTGGAAAGAGTGAATAATGAAAAATTAGCTAATTTCATTTCGCTGAGGTTGTTTCCAGTCAGAGCTGGAAAGAAAATAGTGATAGTAAAAAACATTCATGTAATATTCAAACGCCAATCTCTTTCTCAAACAGCTGTCCCACTGATAAAAGTTTCATGTAAAGGTTTAAGGAACAATACAATGGGAAAAAGTGATTGTATGACCAGACACCTGGGATGGATACTGGATAACAGGCTATTTAGCAGTGCTGTCATAGTTTGTGCTGACTGGAAGCTGAATAGATGAAGGAAAATATAATACGTTCATTTTAGAAATACTATTGAACTGGTATATTTACTTTTGACTGAAATGAATTTTCTCAAAATCAGGTCTCACAAGGTGTTTCTGGAGAGGGAACAAACCCACAAATGTGAATAGGTATTTCCGGCAATAGCGTGTACTGTAAATGGTACAGCAATCCTAAAACCTGTCTGTAAGCCTTTGACTGGAAGAACCATCTCTTGGCAATGATTAACTGCATTTGTAGCCAGCTAGAAAAAGCAAGTAGATTGAGGTGAATATTTCAGTGTCACTTTTAGGGGTGGTATATAGTTGAAAAGAATCACATATTGAATACATTTTAATCTTTGCTAGTGGGTTGTATGCGTTTTTTTAATTAATTTCCCTATATCTAGTTTTCACAGGCCTACTTATTACTTCAGTGGCCTTCTGTAAGGAGGTGCAGCTCTTTATCCCTGTTGGCAGTGTGTGCTGGCGATGGTGTGGAGGTGGTCTGTCATGGCCAGGTGTGTTATCTGATGTACCAACTTGCAGAAGCAATAGCAAAACTATGAGAGAAAAAAGTACATCAGGTGTTTGTACTGGGCAACTCAAATAGCCCTAGTCCAGGACAGTCTTGGGATTTTCTGAGTAGAGTGTTATGCTCATAGAAGTTAAAGCACAAACCATCTTATTTGTTAGATGATGACTGTCTCGTACTGTGGTGTACCATGAGGCTTGTGTCATTGGAGAGGCTGCTTATGTAGTGCTTTGTAGCTAAAAATGAAAGTTGAGTCATTAGGACAATTGCACTTTCTGGTAGTTTAGTTTTGTAGGATTCTGTGTTTTCAAATGATGTAGGCTGAAGTGTTAATATTTTTGTATATTGCTGCTATTCACCTTACTTACCTCAGTGAGGAAGTTTACTCATTTGTGTGTTGACAAGCAGCCTTGCCACGGGAACGGGAAGGCGCTTGCTTAAAATGCAAGCTGAGAGCTGGTTTGCTAAATAGAGACCAGCACACTGCAAAAAGGAGATAAAATTAAGACACCCACATCCTGTGATACCATATAGTTCTTGTAGGCTGCCATTTACCAGGAAATGAAAAGAAGTCCATTAGTTCCAAACACAGTCAAAACACCAAAGTGCTTATATTATGCTTGATTTCCTTTATACAGTTGAAAGCGTGCCTTGTGAGCTAGATCTTCTGATGCAACTCAGACTCTTCCTGGTGGTGTCAGAGGAAGAGCAAAATACAGCTCTGGCCACTTGCCTGCCATTTTAGTTCTGCAAATGAAAATAACTACATTACTGTAATTTGTAGTTAATTCATCTGTTCATGTACATCTACAACCATTATTTGCTGTTATTTCCTCTCTCAGTTCTTGTCCCTGTTCAAAAGACCACCACCAACAACAAAACAAAAAAACACCATAAAATATCCAGCCTTAAACCATTAAAAGATTTGAACTGTGTTCTCTTTCTGGAACATGTACACATTTCTTAAGTCACAGACAAGGTGGAAGTGAACATTTCCTTCTTCGTTCTGTGGTTGGCAGGAACAAAGCTAGGAATTTAAATTTTTATTTATCTTTAACAATAGAGGGTTAAATGGGTGAATTTGGAAATTCCTTTGAAATTAAGTAGGTTATCTTTTGAAAAGAAACATAAATTTTCATTAAGCTTGCTAGTCTACCTGAAGTCAAACAGTATTCCCCTGGTGAAATCCGGTTAAGACTAGGAAGATAATCAGGGTGACATAGTCATGTCACAGGCTTGCTGAACAATCAGATTTAAACAACTTTATAGAAGGCTGAGCCAATCTCTTTGATCTTGTCATCTCTAAATCTCAGGATTTTTGGTCAAGTGGGAAGACGGAGAGAAAACTTTCAAGGCACCCCTTGAATATGCAATATGCATATTCAAAATATGCAATCTAGATTGAAATTCTGAAGCAACTGCAAGGTTGTAGTGAGACTTGTGTATCAAACAGTCAGCATTTAGGCTACGGAGACTGAACACATCTCTAAGATTGGAATATTTGGGCTGTGGAGGCAGAGACCAGTTTCCTGGAGCTTGACGTAAGCAGTTGCATGATGGCAAGAAAACTGTGCCAGGCAGGATGAGCCTTGCCCGTAACACTGGGGACCATTGCAGTTTAGAGGCAGGACACTGGAACTGTTCCAGAAGAGGCAGAGAATTAGGAACTATCTGGGGGGAGAGAGAGAAAAAAAAATGCTAGAAGTAACCAAACACTTCTTGTGCAATTTTAGGCTTCCCAGCTGACAGTACCATTGTCTAGTGCATGTGCACAAAGCATCAGAGCTTTGCTGGACCTACAGCTGTCCCCAAACCCCTCTTTTAGACCACTAGTATATTAGCATGTCATCATAAGCTGTTGTGTCAGCAGTATACATGGCCTGGACAGGAACACACAAAAACATATTGTTGGACGAAGTTACTACTAGAGACTAAGCCCATTTAACTACAATTTTGTTGTATTGAAGTGCTTAAATAATTTTTCTTCCATTTCCTAGAGAGGTGGTGAGTTGAAATGCGTTTTATTTACTTTATGATAGTTCAAAATCTCTGCCAAACTAACAGATGAAGACCAAGCAAAACTCCAAGCTGACTGATGGGTAACCACCAAAACTGACCTCTCAGTTTTGTCCCCTAGGGACAGAGGAAGAAAGTTCACACACAAGACAAAAGGAACCCTCCCATAGTTTAGCCACTCAAATCCAAACTGAAGCTGACTTATACTGAAATGGGTGTTTAACCATCTAGCCGACTAATGACTCATAGCCAAATAGAACATGACTACAGGGCACAGCAAAGCAAGACAGACAAATCCCTGAATACAGCTAGCTGCATAAGCAGGATCATTAACACTACATTCGGTAATGTAGTACCAAAGCTCATTAGCATCGATGTGGTAAAAGATGGTTTTCATTGGCAATTGCTAGTACCTTAAAATTGTAAGACAAAACATGCTTGGCTATGAAGCCATTGTACTACCTTTGCACAAGTAAAAGCACCTGCACTCCTGGCTGGAGAGCAGATGCTCTGGCAAGAGGCCTACATTCCTCACGTAATGTAGACCCATGCTCACGGGGGGAACGGTGTGGTCAAACAGACTGCAATTGGTCTCATTTGAGAAGTTCCCCATGAGCACTGGGATCCCGCTCAGCCATCAGCCCCTCACCTCTGCACAGCCATCTCCTTCACTGCAGCCTGATTCCCAGTCACCCATGAGAAGGCTGAGGGGATGTCAGCTGGTGTAAGAGGTGTTAGGGATCCTACTGTTGTTTCTTGAGTTCTTTGGAGAATGCTTTCATAATAGTTCAATTTCTGTTCTCATTCATTAGAGAACCATATTCCCTTGGGGCAGTTATCTACCCCAGGCATCTGCCAAAATGAAAGGACAGCCTTTAATTCAGTTTTTTTCTATACCTTCTATGTTACACTGGGCAGAGCGTCATCCATTCTTTACCATGGAATTTGTTACAAACCCATTCTGTACAAAACGGGAACCCAAAGATAGAGTTTTACTTTTGAATAGATTTTTCAGACTTTCTGGGTGTGAAGCTAATCTTGAAAGTCCAAACTGAGTAGCTGCAGCTTTCTCAAGGCTTCAGGTGTAATGGTCTCAATTGCTGTGCTGATGTTGGGCACCATTACAAACTGTTATAATTTCAATTTGAATGAAATTACCTTGAAATTTTCAGTTTGCATCACAAAGTGTTATAAAAATAGACAAATTATTGAAGTTTGGCAGTGGGTCCTGTAGATCATGATGGGTTTTGATTGTAGTTCAGTTTATCCAAGCATTCACGTCTGGTGCAGATGAGCCCACAGAAAGCCAGGCAATTCCACGCTGGAACTGGTCTAAGTGCACCAAGCAGCAGGCAGAGGAAAGGCTCACATGCCTTCCCTAACCAGCAGAGCTGAATGCTGAATTCAGCCCTGACAGTCCCTGATACCCATTTGTATTTGTTGCTGGGGTGATAGTAGGGATCTGTCCCGTGCTTATACCACAACCTTTGTAGCACTCCTCGTTCAGAACATCGTCTTAATTTAAACTATGGGCTTACTTCCTACTGAAGGCATTGATGAATTTGGGTGTGGAAGTGAACATTTACCAGAATTTTTTGTCTTTTTTTGCTTTGTTCATATAATCACGTTTCTGTGGCTGTAGGGATGCTCAGTAAACTCTGCAAGTGTCTTAATCTACACACTGAAAAAATTCTGATACATTCCCTTAGCTAAAAAGGAAAAAGCAGTTAATTTTACCAGGTCAAGTGGTCATAAATTCATCACTATTTCAACCAAATGCTGGAAAATTATAGACCTTCAAAGAATAGAATCTTACCCACATTTGCACATTCTGTGTCTTTCTGTGTCAGCTTTTCCATCTGTCCTCACAGGAGACATTATACATGCTACTTCCACAGTGCTCTGTCTGCGTGTATGTCTGTATACAAACTGATACTCATTTTCCTGCTCACATAGCTTTTCTGACCTCCCACTTCCAAGTGGGAGTTGTACTTGCTATTGTAAGATGTTTAGTTGCCACTACATACATCGTTCTTTTTATTAGACATCAGAAACGTTTACAGGTCTGCTTAATTTCCTGGCCTGTGCATTTCTGTGTCTAAATCAAGAGTTTAAATTATCTGGAGCATGTAATTGGATGTTCTCTTGGCTTTGGCCTGAGGGCTTTTTCTCTGGGTCCCTATACTTTGAAAAGTCAATAAAACTCTTTTCCTAAATCACTTTTTGTCCAGCATTCTTTACCTAGTACCTTTGATTTTAATTTTCTTTCCCAGACCACTCACTTAGCATTTTTAGGTTACAAAATTGTAGTAAAGAAACAAACAAAAAAGCAAAGATTTATGAAACGCTAATAAAAATTACTTGCTACATACAAAAGAAAGAAACAGAGACTGTGTTTCTGTTGCTTTGAATTGTTTAAAGAAGTACTGAAATTAGTCTTGTTCAGATCCTCAGAAATGTGAGCTTTACATTTCACAGGTTCTTTGCTAGAATACTGAGCACCGCTAGCCCTGTGAGCCCAGTGGAGTCGTTCTGAGCCTGTATTTTCATCTCCTGACATCTTCAGCACACAGTCTTTTAGAAAAGGATGGCCAGCGCAGAACTGAAAGCAAAATCAGATGAACTATTCCACCCACTCACCCCCACCCCCTTCTTATGATTCCCAGATAGATTGGTAGGTTAAAGTTGGGGCTAACATCTCATGATTGCTTTAATTAAAATAGCAAAAAAGAGCAAGAAAAAAAAGGTCAGGTTTAAAATGCACATAACTGCCCAGGGTTGGGCACCAAATTTGATAATCTGATGTTTCAAAAGAAAAAAAAAAAAAGAGGGAAAGGGGATTGAGAAATCCCTTTCACTCAAAGTTTTTACTGACTCTAGGAGGAGTTGTGGGTGCTCAGCACTGCTGTGTAAGCTGTTCATCACCGTTGCTTCTGCTGCGACACGAATCACAGGTCCATTCTCCTGAGTGTTGGCTCAGCTTTCCTGAAGGGGCAGAGCAATCCAGATTTTGACATAATGTGAGATTTTGTACGTACATGCATGGCGTTCTGGGGAGTTCAAGACTGAGTTGTTTCACTCTTTGCAGTCTCACGGCTCTCCCTGTTTGTGCCATTAGACAGGTCAGAGCATATTTATTTTTTATAGCGCTGTCAGGTTTGACTGCAAACTTTATGATTTTTAATGAAAATGATTTTCTGACCACAATATGCCAGTTTAGTAGGATAGTGCCATTGTCTCCACTTTGCAGATGATGTTATAGAGGCACAGAGATGGAGGCTATGTCCGACTGCTCACACAGTAGTAAAACTGAAGCAGTGTCTATGTAATCACCAAGCAGGGCACAGACCCAACTGTACTCACGCTAGCTGAGTACAAGATGGATTTCAGGTTATCCATCAAACATTGGAAGTTCTGACTAATTTAAATACTAGTAAATGTCTGCTTTCACATTAAAAAAAATAAAAATGATTCCCTATTATTTTACATAGGGAACATATATAACTAATTTTTAACTGACAGTTTTTCTAAAAGATATTGATATGCTTCAATGAATAATTTACTTTTCAAATTATTTTCTGTGTGTGTAACGGTGGTAAAATCTGATCCTTAAAGGATGCTTCCTATTAACATTATGCGTAACTATTTTACTGTACTTTAAATTGTAATCTAACAAGTGTACAATTGACTTATGTTGATCAGTGAATGCTATTAGTCATAATACTTTATGAACAACAAAAAAGGTATTCAGTAGTGTCTTTGATGAATGGTATTCATTTGACTTTGCTGGTCATTTCTGGCCTGAATGTCTGTAGGAAAAAAAAAAAAAAAGAAAAAAAGAAAAAGTGAGGATACTCACCAAGTAAAATCACTCTCCCTTGAAACACAGTTTGCGGGCTGCAGCTGGCAGCCCTGGGTGGGCAAGGGAGCTGCCCAGCAGGCAGAGTTGGCATGGGAATGGTTCTCCACTGAGCCAGATGAACTTTTATCTCTCTGTACTCTCTATCCTGTTAAGAAACAGAAGCTAGATGTATATTAACCAATTCTGTTAGGATCTTCTATTAATGCTGCCAGAAATTTGGGTCATGGGAGGTGACTGAGAGTAGAAGGATAGTTTGGGGCACTGCTGATCAGCGATGTCTCACTGGGACGTTGGCTCATGGGGCACAGGAACTGCTGAGGGTCCTGTTAAGCTTGGAGCAGGAAAACAAATGCCAGATCACTGGAAAAAATGAATTTTTAGTGGTGGCTTTTCAGTAGGAACATCTTTATTCTGTTTCATGCATCTCTTCTAAGTTAAGGATCTTGTAAACACCTGGGACAAGTTTTCTGTTTCTTTTTTTTTTCCTTTGTAAAACTAAAAATATTTTTTTCCTTTTTTCCATTACGTCTAAATGAAAACTTTGCAGGCATAACTTCTTGTACACAATCTCCACAGAACATAGCACCAAGCAGTTATATTTGTGATTGACAAACGTTGATATTCCTGCATTATAAATAAAATTAAATTAGTAGGAAGCAACCTTGCCTTGAAAGTTAGTCTCCCATCTAAAATTCTTTATTGGCTCTGAATACAACACACTTCTAAAGTTTAAAAAAATAAAATTAAAGGAAATGTTATTGTGTCTTTTCACAGCCTGTGAGCTTTCTTTCCAGTTTTGATTGTACTTTGATCCTATTTTGTAGGAGAGCTGAGTGTTTGCAATCCAGGTGATGCCAGTTGGAGACATAAATGTTCAGAGCACCTGAAAATTATTTGTTTATCTCTGTAAGCTACACTCCTCCCTCAGAACCCCTAGGACAGTTAGCCCACTATATTTGTTTGGGTCTTTAACACAGAAACTGCTCAGAGAAAAATATTATTACGTAGAGTGAAAACTCATAGATGGGTATAATTTCTTGAAAGAAATGTTCATTTATTTTTAAAAATTGCTAGCTGCATTTTTTTTTTAATTCACTGATTAAAACTCACTGATTTTACCTCACTGAAATAATAGTTCTTGTAGATACAGAGCTGTTGATCGAAGTACTTCCTGATAACAGACCTATAACAAATGGGAGATTTATGATTTTGGTTGATTTTACATTATCAGCGGCTCAAATGCTGCAATTCATACAGTATGAATTTAAACTGTTTATGGTTTGTCATTTGAGCTGATTAGGGAAAGTTTAGAGAAACATTTCCAGGACCCATTCATTTTTTACTGCTGGCAAAATTATGTAAAAAGCAATTTGTAGTCAGGAGATGTCTGCAATACAGCATAACACTTTTATCTTGAAGCAGCTCAGAGGTGGATAGAGAAGTAAGTCAGATATTTAAATAAGCCAAGGTCCAATGAGATAGTCCAAGATAAAGAAGTTTTGCCCTTAGCTCGCACTCTCGCCAGTAGTCAGCCAGTTCTCAGTTGCAGCTTCTTTTTGTGGTCAAAAATCTTGGGAACTGATCTGCCTTCAACTATGCTGAATACATAGAACTAGTAGAGGAGGCAATTGCAAAAACATGGGCACAGAAATTGAGAAGAGAGTGTAATTGTTGCATGTCCTTCCTTTCTTCTGTTTGCCATAAACAGTATGCACTCAGCAATTCCAGAACCAGCCTGTCTGTATCATTAAGCTGACAGTTTGGATCAAGTGTTTCTTTCTGCTCATGGTAGATTTGGAGCTAGAAGAGTCATACCTGAGGTTAGGTACTGCTGCTTGATATACGGTAAGTTTAGCACATGTACTCTGGCTCTTGGCTCTGTACATGCACAAACACTGAAAATATACAAAAGGCAAAGCAACATCAGCACATTTTTTCTTTTGCACGTATCACAAAATTACCAAGCAAGTATGACAGCCAATCTTACATTCCTCATGTATAGGTGTTTCTTAATGACTGTGGATGGTAGCCAACGTTTCACAGCTGAATTAACTGTTACATCAGGATTTGATATTCTCCCCTCTTACAGACAATTCGCATCATTTCACATTCTCCCTGCAAAGCAGCCTTGACTGTATCATATTAATGAATTTGTACAACTAAAAATAATTATAAATGCAAATTTGGTGAAAAGGAGTTTAATAGGGAAATTTCATGACTGCACTAGAGAAGTTGTGGTTTAGCACTGAGATAGGTCTGATTGCTTGAGCATGTGGGTGCTATGGTAACACAGTTTCACCATTTGGAAGTGCTTAAGCTCTAAACCACAGTATGCTGCACCCTCTTCCTTTTGAGTAGGGTTCTGTAGAAGAAAAACAGAAGTAAACAGCATGAGAGAAACCACAGAGCAGCAAAGGCGTTGTTAGCTGTAGTCGAACAAGTGGGTTACTGTAGTTAAAGTATTCCTATGAAGACTGAGGATGTCATTTAAAATACAGTGCAATTGATAGAAATGCCTTTCTTCTGCTTGATAAATTCTTGATATTTCTAGGTATTTATTTTAAGTTTGCAAGAAGTGTGTACTTGGCAAAATGAATTGGAATTGGTGCCTTTGGTTCATGTTCTACTCCAGGTTTATGGTTTTGTGAAATTTCAGATATCATTCGTAACAAATGTTGCTTCCATAAATGTAATATTGCTTGAGGGAAATTTCTGTTTTTCTCTGCATTTTTATTTTTCTCTAGGAAAATTAAACTCTTACATTGTGTAAGTGGAATCAGAAAACTCTGGTTTTGAAATTATTTTTGAAATTTAATTTCAGGTTAGCTGAGAAAATATTTCAGCATTCGTATGCTTTTCTTCTTATTGTTTCCTTAAGACAGGCTCTGTATAACAGCAGAGTTGACAAACTTTGATGTTTGTCCTTACCCCTCTTTCCTAAGTCTGCAACATTGCGGAACACAGTATTGAATTCTTGTATCTGCCAGCTATAAATTTTTCTTAATTCCATCTCCTGCCCTCATACTAGTTATCCCAAATTTCTAGTTATCCCAAATTTCTGGTGAAAATAAATGTTGCGAATATGTCCCGTGGGAATATAATTTATAATATTTGCTTAGTTTTAATCCTCAGCTGCTGTAAATTCATATCATTCCTATGACTGCTGTACAGCTATTGAGTTTTTCATCAGTTAGGATTATAGATTATTTTGAAGTGCTTTCGTTGATAAATCTGCAATGAAAAAGTACTAGGCACTTTTTTTTAGGACCATCTGAAATGTCCCAGTTAGAAACTGAAAAGTTTCTACATGTTAATCCTAAATGAGTATTTATTTATTTTTAACTCAGGACATGCAAAATTTCACATATTTTTTGTGTGTGAACCTCACGTGGCTTTCTTTTAATCAATTTTCAAAAAGCAGCAGTTTGTCCAGAAAACAGAAACACTTTTTTCTTCCCCAAACACAAAGATAATGATAAAGACTAAAGTTTAGTTCTGTACTCTGTGTTTATGAAAGCACTTCAGCACACGTGATCCTTATAAAATCTGAGGGGTCTTCTGTGGTATAGAGTTACTCAGACATTGAAGTGTTTTCAAGCCTATTCATAGGTTTGCCCAGATTTATTTATAAAGTAGCAAAGGATCCCTTCATTTTGTGTTTGCTGCAAAAAGTAGCAGTAACATCTCTAGCCCTGATGCTCGTTTACTTTAAGGTCCTTTTAGCTGGTTCTGGCAGCAGAAAGGAGCCTTAAAATAGGTGTGAATTATATCCCACTTGAAGTTTAAAAATAAATCAAAGAATGGAGGTTGGAAGCATTTTGTGTAGTTGCCTTACTCACGCTTTACCTCCCACCAGGAACTGGTTTTTTTTTTTTTTTTTTTTTTCAATTTAGCATTGGCTTGCAGTGGAGCTGACTAATGTCTGTGCTGTTTGCTAGAAGACCCCCTCAAAGAGCTTTACTCCATCTGAACAAGGAGACCACATCCTGTTGCTTTCAGCGCAGATGTGAAGAGCCCTGACCCTGCTGAGGCAGAGCAGTACTGTTCAGCTGTAAAAGGAGGGTAGACCAATTCTGGACCTACACAGGCTGCTTAGTGTGAAGTCCTGCTTGGTGGGGGATGCTGGGGTCTGTCCAATATGCCAGAGGGTGAGGAGGTCCTGGGAAAAGGGCAGCAGCTCTGCAGAATCACAAAGCACTTTTCCTGGGAGAGAAACCTGGCAGGCAATAGTCTGCAGACATGAGGCTGAGAGGAAGAATGACTTCCTCTGCCCCTCCCTTGGTCTAGCAAAGTCACGCAGAGTGCAGCTGGTTGTGAAGAGCCAATAGGTATGGTACCGTGCTAGGTAAAACGCTAAATATGCTATTAGCAGAAAGGGACCATCTTTCTCCTCATTCTTCTGTGTTGTGTGCAGTATGGGATGCAGTACTGCAGCACTTGTGTGCACGGAGGAGAAGCTGCCTGAAATACCTGCCTGCAAGCTCAGTCCCCTGCCTAGACCAGCAGGAAATAGAAAACTGGGTCCATTTTACCCACTGTGCAATGTAAGAAGCAGAATGTAGTTAAAAGGCATGTTCCCTGTCATCAGTTAAGACATTTTTGCCTATAAAAACATGTTAATGTTTTTAGGCTTTTAATGCAGATTCTCCAGTTTCACTATCTTGTCAGTTGGAGTTTCCTTTAATAACACACAAGCACAGGAAGTATGTGCTGGTGCTTCCTTCTGCTTGAGAAGATCATACCCTGGACTTACTTGAAACACAGTATCTTTTAACATATCCTAGGCCTGAATTGTCTGCTCTTGGGTTGCTTGGTCCTTCCAAATGGAAAGTGTTTTCACTTTATTCTCTTTCCTTAGAGAACAGCAGCAAACATTAACTTCTTATAAGGGTGCAACCATGGTTCACTGCAGCAGGTGCAGAGTCATGACTGTGTCAGTGATATAGCTGCTCCTGGACCTCCAAATGTGCCTTACAGCTTGTTTTGCTTGGAGATTAAGATGTTTGGCTTTTTCTTTTTCTTTTTTTTTTTTTTTATTATTATTTTCGGTCTGATTGCTTTCATAGTTCTTCCATCTACTCTTCTTGTTGAACATTGAAGGGCTTCTTCAAAATATAATAGTCCCATATTTCAATCTCAGGGTCTGCATGCCTTCAAGCTTTCAGGAGAAAGGATGGTTAGCTCATCCAAGTTAGGAGTATTCCTTTGAGAATCTGTCATCTCATCTCAAACCTTTCTTTTAAGCAGCAGTTGCACTTTGTCTGCCAACCAACAGAGAGACATTAGAGAGAAGAAAAGCATTTAGCCAAGCTGTCTATTTGCTGGTTGTATGTGCCGGTGGTATCTTTTTGCAGGGCACTCGACCGAGGCCAGAACTGCTCCAACACTACTGGTAGGTCTTGGCTTTTGGGTAAGTCAGTAGGAACCAGCCAGTGGCGAAATCAAGAGAAGGTGAAGGGAAGCTTGCATACACCTTCTGTATTAGCAATTTTTACGTATTTCAATTCTTGCACTTGGAATGTCTGAGACTATCCTATGTATATTATCTTAAAATGGCTTATGGCTGGGTGCAGTTTAAGATGCAAGGAAATAGGCCAACTTGCTTAGTTGGTAATCATCAGGCTTTTATACTGCACATAATGTTTTCTGGGGGCTGAACATCCTTATTAAAGATATTCTCAGATTTGAACCTTTAAGTTTCCAGGTATGTGTTTTAGAATTTAAGCATGAGCAGACAGCCATGACTTCGCAGTTAACTTTGTTACCCAGAGGTTAGATCTGACATATTTGATAGCTGTGGGACATTTTGGGAAAACTAAATTCATTTTAGCAACGTGTCTATTAGTACTGGAGAAATACAGTCCGGTGTGTTGGGATCCTTCTTTTATTTTTTTTCCCCTTTGTTTTATCAAATATCCCTGTATAAGATTATATGGGGAAATGTGTCTTGCTGTTTCTGCAATACCTTTGCTGTTTGAGAGGGTTTTTTTTTTAGTGTTCTGGTGCCACCTACTGAATTCTTATTAACTGCATCCTATTTCATTGCTATGAAAATTATATAATATCATTGAATCACAGAAGAACAGGATAATTATAAACTGCTTAGAATGGCACAAAACTGCCATGAAGTTCTGTTAAAATGTCGGTTATTTAGAGGAAAAAAAGGTAAGGGTGATCTAGGATGGTTATTTTCCGAACTGTTTTAAGAGCTGACCCAGGTGTGAGCATGAGGATTGGATCAGACGATCTCTTCTGGTCCCTTCCAACCTCAACAGTTTTGTGATCATACGTGGCATGTGGTATCTGTCACCATGAGCAAGCAATAAACATCACACTGTATTTAAACTAGATGCTTACAGAAAGCTAATTTTGGGCTTGAGGTATCATTTATGTGCTGAAGTAAGATCTGGGAAGGAGAGGGAATTACTGATTTTTCAGCTGGTAAGCAGGTTGAAGAAAGAAAAATCATATTATGAAACTGAAAGTGACCAACTGCCAGCTTTCAAACACCGAATTTTAAAAATATAAGAAGATACTTTGAGATTGAATTGATTATGGCAAATATGATTATGCATGTTAGCTTTACGTGGTTCTTTGGGAGCTTAATGCGTATAGTTAGATTATACAACTCCTGTTAACAAATTTCCAGTCCTTACCTGAGATTTCAGACACTGAAGTGATATACGAAGATCATCTGTACTTTTGTTTCTTATTTGTAACAGGAAAATAGGGGAGGAGAACTAGTAGAAAAAGGGCAAGAAAGGAAGAGACATGAGTGAATGAAAGTTTGTGGACAATTACAGTATGTGAACAAGTGGAATTTTTCTCCTTTTGAAAGCCTGGCAATAGTGTTAGAGAAAGATGTCTTCAGGAAGCAGCATGGCTTTCAAAATTCGTATTTCAAAGTGGAAGATTCTAATCCTCTAAATGAGTAAAAGATACAGTGATGAGAACAAACTTCTGTTTTTATGGTGGACACTCTTACGAGTTGTCCTTATTCTCCTGGTTCCAGACAATTGCCATTTATTTTTGTCTCCCTTTATCCTGAGAGAAATTTCACATTACGCAAATTAAGAATGTTTTGGGTCAGGATTTCAAAACTGAGTGTAAAAGTGAGGCTTATTTTTATAGCTGTGAAAAGGGCGCAACTCCCAGCTGAAATCAGGCAGTAGTTTATGAGAGGTTAGCCTGGAGACAGAGTTCTCTAGAGGGATTCTTACTATCATCAGGATGGTCCAGGAAGCGTGCTGGGATTTAGAGAAGAATATTAGGTAAAGTAAAGGTCTTTTAGGAATACCGAGCCTTGGATTACTGGCTTTTGTATAGTGAGGATTACAGACAGGTAAGATTTTTCTTGAGAAGAGAATTAGTGTTGGTGTCTCTTCTTGCTAATAAAGTCATTCTTCATTCATCAAAATCATGCTCTATTTGTTGATGTTACTTGTACACGCTGCTGTGTGATGAAGAGAAAGATTTTGAGGGTTTTAGTTTTGCTATTGCAAAATGCATCGATAAGTATGAAAGTGCCATTTAAGTACCCTCCAGCCTCACCTGTCCTAAGAAGCATGGTTTAGAGGAAGTCATACAAACTACTACCCTTTTTCTAATGTAGATGGGCTTCTCACCTTCATGCATTGCTCACTCAGTGGTATTTTTTCCTCACTAAACTGCAGGAAATGAAAATGAGACATCTTCCAGCTCTCCCCCCTCCCTTACATCTCCTCCACCTGCACGTTCCACGTCACTCTCACCTCCAAGCACCACTAAAGGTAATACTGAAAACTGGGACCACGGCACTGCTACTCTTCTGTTTCAGCTGAAGTGACATCTATTTCTATGAAATATTAACTCCATCACTGTTAAAGCAATCTGGTGATTTAGGTTGTGTGAGGCCAATTATACTGCAGCAAAATTTGTTAATATGATGAAGACATATGTAGTTTTATTTATTTATTTATTTATTTAAATAAAAGGTGGAAATTTGAAGCATGCGTTTTAAAGAAAGAAATTACAATTCCAGCTACAACATGCTGTTGTTATGGGTTCATGTTTTCCTTATGGACACCCCTTGCCCTTGGGCTCCCAGCTGAGAATTTCACACTGAGCTCTCACAGTGGTACTTACCTGCAGTTACCTCAGGCGCCACAGCGGTATCTGAGGATCTCTGGAAAGAAGGTCCTTCCCAGATCAATAACATGAAACAAAACAGCCCCAATCAGGTTGTACTTTCTGCAAGTTGCGTGTTAACTCACCCCCTTTAGCTGGTGTTTTCAAACACCTGAAGTCAGTACATCCCCCTACCTTGCTAAAGGAGTGTCAAATCTCATTGCCACAAAGGCATCCCAGAGAAATTGATAGGAATTTGGTACTTTATGGTTTTGCAGACCTGATTGTAAGCCATGCTCTTGGGATAAATCCAAGCAGGTGTGTTACACGGTCTGTGCAGGAACTGGAGAGCAATGCAAACTTGTTCTTGCCAGTGCTAGAGGGAGGCATTTGATTCAGAAGACAACTGGTAGTCTTTCTGCTTGCAATGAGCTTCTCATGTTCACACATTGCTCACCCAATGATATTTTTTCCTCACTGTTTAGCAGGAGATGAAAATCTGGCACCTGCCAGCTCTCCCCCCTCCCTTACGTCTCCTCCACCTGCACGCTCCACGTCACTCTCACCTCCAAGCACCTCTGAAGGTAACCGTGAAGTCAGGACCGTGGCACTGCTGCTCTTCTGTTTCAGCTGAACCAGCATCTGCTGCAGCCGTCCTGAAACTATGTCCATCCTTCAGGATGCACAGCAGACTCCTTGCTCAAGGAAATGGGACTTCTAATATGGAAAATAACAGCCTACATATATACTTGATGTTTTGGGGGTCTAGTAGTTGCTACTTATCTTTAAATATCACTTTAAAATAAGTAATTCCCCAGGGAAATCTCAGCTGATAGGAGGAAAGAATGTTTCTTTTTAAAAAAAAATCTGATATGGTTGTGTGTGATTCCTTGAAAATGTAATTTACACATTTTCTCTTTGTCTTTTCCAGGAGTTCAGGAAATGGCAACAACAACTGGTAAGAAACTTTTAATTTACATTAAGAAATTCACAGACACTTTTTTCTGGTTGTTTCTTCTTTCCTGTGTATAGTTGTCTTGTGTAATGTGTGCAATACATATAATGCTTTTTCATTCAGCCCAGTGAAATGAAATAATCTGTTTTAAGAGGGAAGAATATCAAACCAGTTTGGTTCTGAGTCATGTACTTGAGTGTAATTTAAAACCTAGCATTTATTATGGAAGATGTGCAGTCCGTGCCGTAACGGGTTATACTTACTGGATGTTCGGTTGCCACCTGTTGTTCTCCCTTACACCATGACCCTTGTGCATTCAGCGTACCTTTGATTGCTCAAAACTCACAGTGCCTCAGTGCAAGAGAGCTCCCAGGGGGGCCATCCTGTGCTGTTTGCAGTTTTGCTTCTTTCTGTGAGTGGGCGACCTCCAAAACACTAATGAAACCGCTGTACCTCTTGCCACAGGTGGCTTCCCCTCAGACAGCACACACCTCTCCATGCACACAGGCTCCGACCCAGCCACGGCACCCAGCAACTCACCACGCAGCAGCCC
Organism: Anser cygnoides; assembly: GCF_040182565.1. NCBI lineage: Eukaryota > Metazoa > Chordata > Aves > Anseriformes > Anatidae > Anser > Anser cygnoides. The sequence goes on along the minus strand of NC_089880.1, from coordinate 7,533,902 downwards.
TGCTGCCCTCACCACACGCACTCCCACTGACTTCAGTCATGCTTCATCAGGTTTGCCGATTTCTTTTAGGTGCCACGCGCTGCCCTCTGAGCTGTAGGGGAAAACTGAGTAATTTAGCCTCAGGGTAGCATTTTCCAGTTCGTGGTTCATCAAATGGAATAGGTACCTGCGATTCAGCATTTGGCCAGAACCAAATTAATTATTTTCAGGATCTGGTATCTGATGGCCAAGTCTTGTAGTTACCTCATTAGTATCAAAACTCCTACTACTGTCAACGAGGTTGTTGCCAAAGCAAGAATGGGAACGGACCTAAGAGAATAGAGAAACCTGCCCGAGGCTTATAAGCAGGGAGATAAATACTAAGATATAGCAAGTGATATAATGAGCAACGTATCTTATCTGGCAAGTAAGCATTACTGGATTGCTTGTTTCTGAAAGAACCCAGGCACTGTTCATAATTGTGCTGTACTGTCAGAACATAGCAGAATGTTTTTGTTCCTACTTCACAATTACTAAGGTAATTCTTATTCTATTCTATTCTACGCTGTTGACTCCAACGCAGATTATGCCTAAAAAAAAAAAGAAAAAGAAAAAAAATGTCCCTGTACATTGCAAAGATCATTAGTAAATGGTATATTCCTAAAAGTTTGCTTTCTCTTCATGTAAAGTATTTTCTCATTTTCTGGATATATGAACATGATCTTTTTTTACAGCACTCTTCTCTAACTTACAAAAACCCTGGAAGGAAAAAAAGGGGACGGAGGGAGTGTAGTGTAAGACATTACTGATGATGTAGCCGTATGAAATAGTGAATTTTACTTTTTTAATGTTGATGTATTGTTTATTTCCTTACAGATGATAACAAACCAGTATCCTTGCACAGCACCACCTCACCAGCCAGCATGCCAGCAAGCACTGGGATCAACCCCAATCACACAATAGGTGACAAACTTGCACACAGTTGTCACGATTATGATACTGCAACCACAGAAAATGTGTTAGAATTAGGGAAATAATCTCGATATGTATTTTTTAAGTCATACAAATTAGGTATGCAAGTAGGCATACAACTGCATTAAACTTGTTTTTTTTTTTTAAGGAATATTATTAATAGTTTAAGAGTAGGATTAGAGACACCAAATTTACTGCTTGTCAAGCAAATGAAAAATATAAACTATTTCCATGGAGTGGCAGAGTAGGAAAGTGAATCTGCCCAATTACTCGGTCAGTATTACTCCCCTCGATACTCATAGAAGTTTGCTCAAGCAGCAAAAACATGAGATTACATCCACCGACCTGTGCACTTGTCTCTGTTTTCCAATGGCTTCCCTGTTGTTTCACTCAGCACTAATATTTTCTTGAGACCTAATATATGAAGCATTTACATATATTGTTGTTGCAATTGTGCTGTAAGGAATTATTCAGATCATTGAGGTGTGTGTGTGTTTTAGTAAAGTAGATCCAGGTGTTTGACTATTACTATCTTCATAACTGCTCTTCAAGAAGCTGTAGGCTGCCATTAGCTGTCTTCTTTCACAAACTGAGCTTAGCTTCTGCCTGTGGGTCTCCTGCCCTGAGCCATCTTGGCAACTCTCCATAGCCCCTCTTAGCTTACCCTCTCATTAGGAGCACTGCTCAGCCATCCGGTTCCTAGGCCAGAGGGAGGAGACAAACCCAAGGCATTTCTTCTGTGAAGAAAATTAGATATCTGTCTCTTTTGATAGTACTCATACCTTAGTATATTTTAAATAATTGGTTGCAGGTTGAAGTTCTTTGCGCAAGCTTCTGTACAGATTTTCTAAATACCAGCTCTTAATTTCTTCTGGATATTCCAGTCTAACAATAGCTATAAAACAATCTGTACTCTTGAATTAGTCTGTTTCCAGATACAAGAGTAACTATGCATAAAGTAGATAAATTTTGTTTCTTTGGTGACATTAGAAACTGTTCGCTTAGGCATTCCATAGCATTCGTATCCCAGCAAACTGCTGTAGCTTATCATACCACTGTGAGAACGTGTGATTTTGGAATATTCTTGTGTAACTTTGTATGCTGAAATGTTATGAAAAAACAGTTTGGTATCATTGGAGAATGACAAAATGCACGATTAAAATAGCTTGTAGAAAAATTGGTAAGTATGTGGCTGATATATTCTCCCTTTTTCAAATATGAATAGGGTGCTGAATACAATTACTTGTAATGTGTTGAATGAAGAGTACCAGTTTAGACAGTACCAGTTGTCTTCCTCTAATGCTCTGTGAAAATCATACTTGCTGAAGTACACCTTCATTTTGTTTTCTTCTCTTATAGTAAGTCCCCCAGTGACAACTGAAGAACCTTGTGGTAAGAACCAAACCCCTTATTTATCTCAGCCCTGATATTTGAACAAATACTAAACTCAGGGAAAACTGATCACCAAAACAAATGAGTTACCATTTCAATATGCTTTATAAACTGTCTCATGCTTCTGAAAGACTTGCGTTAAAGTTATTAACAGTTCTGGTCTTCTCATCTTTATTTATAGTTCTTTTGAATTGCCTTTGAACTAGGCTGTCGATGTAAGGGCTGCAGAAGAGATCTGCTTTCATTCAACTAGGCTCTCTCTAATTTTTCCCCATAATGCCAATGAACACATGCTGCAAACTGCAGTTCATAACTATAGGAAATCCAAAGCTTGGATATTGCTTTCTCTTTCTTCAAAATGAGAGAGCTGTCCCCTCCCCAGTTTTCAGAAGTGGCTTTTATTGTTTAATGGTTATGAAATGTTTTAAATGAGAAAAACTGAAATTTCTGGACAAACAAAAGATTCAATGTGTCAAAATAAAATATTTCACTTTGAATTGACATTTTAAATTAAAAAAAAAAAGTGTAATTCTGGAATGTTAATCTTTTTAATTCTTTGGTTTTCCTTACTAGAGAATGATTTAAAAGAATATTTTCCTAAGGAAATTTTCTGTTTTAAATATTTTTAAGGTAAAAAATAAAATTAAAAATAAAGCAAGCAATTTTGCTCTATTTTCTGATTCTTTAACACCTGTGATGCTGAGGATACCAGATACCATAAAACATTTAAGAGTCCTTAAAAATTGTCATAAAATGATTGTTTGTTTTTTTTATCCTTCTCTTTTAGATGATAATATGTCCTACGTCATAGGAAATGGAACAGACGAGAAAAACATGGTTGAAGTTACACTGAATTATCTCAAAAAAAACAGAGAATATACTATTTGGCTCAGTGATGAGGTGAAGTCACGGGTGAATGTCAGCACCAACACAGCAAAACTTAACATATGCGAAATATATACAGTTAGATCTAAAAACTGCCCAGACAGAAATATAACTATTCCACCTGGTAGGTATAGAAGGGTCTTAGTAATTTCCTTCCTTCCTTCCTTCCTTCCTTCCTTCCTTCCTTCCTTCCTTCCTTCCTTCCTTCCTTCCTTCCTTCCTTCCTTCCTTCCTTCCTTCCTTCCTTCCTTCCTTCCTTCCTTCCTTCCTTCCTTCCTTCCTTCCTTCCTTCCTTCCTTCCTTCCTTCCTTCCTTCCTTCCTTCCTTCCTTCCTTCCTTCCTTCCTTCCTTCCTTCCTTCCTTCCTTCCTTCCTTCCTTCCTTCCTTCCTTCCTTCCTTCCTTCCTTCCTTCCTTCCTTCCTTCCTTCCTTCCTTCCTTCCTTCCTTCCTTCCTTCCTTCCTTCCTTCCTTCCTTCCTTCCTTCCTTCCTTCCTTCCTTCCTTCCTTCCTTCCTTCCTTCCTTCCTTCCTTCCTTCCTTCCTTCCTTCCTTCCTTCCTTCCTTCCTTCCTTCCTTCCTTCCTTCCTTCCTTCCTTCCTTCCTTCCTTCCTTCCTTCCTTCCTTCCTTCCTTCCTTCCTTCCTTCCTTCCTTCCTTCCTTCCTTCCTTCCTTCCTTCCTTCCTTCCTTCCTTCCTTCCTTCCTTCCTTCCTTCCTTCCTTCCTTCCTTCCTTCCTTCCTTCCTTCCTTCCTTCCTTCCTTCCTTCCTTCCTTCCTTCCTTCCTTCCTTCCTTCCTTCCTTCCTTCCTTCCTTCCTTCCTTCCTTCCTTCCTTTTTTTCCTTCCTTTCCTTCCTTTCCTTCCTTTCCTTCCTTTCCTTCCTTTCCTTCCTTTCCTTCCTTTCCTTCCTTTCCTTCCTTTCCTTCCTTTCCTTCCTTTCCTTCCTTTCCTTCCTTTCCTTCCTTTCCTTCCTTCCTTCCTTCCTTCCTTCCTTCCTTCCTTCCTTCCTTCCTTCCTTCCTTCCTTCCTTCCTTCCTTCCTTCCTTCCTTCCTTCCTTCCTTCCTTCCTTCCTTCCTTCCTTCCTTCCTTCCTCATGCAGTAATACAGCTTTCATGGATTTCATTGTCTATTTTTGTTTTTACAGAGAATCAGACAGAGGTTTTATTGTAAAAATATAATTTTTTCATTGTAAAGGAAAAGTGAACTTTTTCTGCATCAGCCATATGCAGCATGGCTAGCAATAACAAGGCTGGCCAGCACTTGAGAGCTACTATCTATGTTGGATGTTTTGTTCACTAAAGTTATTGCTTTTGTTGAATTAAAAGTTTCATTTATGATTTGAATACAACAATTGTTTTTGTCTAATGAATACTTTTTAAATTTCATCTTCTTGTTAAATTCTTTGCATATCATTTTGTGCCAATTATATCTTTATATTGCAGAACAAATTAACAAATATAAAAGAACAAATTGATATTTAAAGAATCAATACAGCTAATGTCACATTGATATTTAATATTAATCCTTTCTAGATAAAAGCAAGTGTTCTTTAGAAGAGAAGATTGTTGACAGCAGATCTGTACAGTTCTGTTTCAAAGACAATACATCAGGTACAGATTGCTCAGGTGCCTGTAATAATGTGAGTGTTAGCTGTGAAGGTAAGACACTTCTAACATAATTTAAAATGCTAATTTATTTATTTATTAAGCAATATAGATGTTGTCTTTGGATGAGACTGGCAGATTTAAATTAATTGTGCCAGAGTGAGGGAAGAGATGTTCAGGATTTCTGGGGTGGGCAGGTTAGGGACTACCATTCCACACACTGCAGAAGATCTGGGGGAGAGTTCAAGCCCAGACAGCTCATTCCTTGAGTTTACCAGCTTCACAAATTGCAGACTTTTGGAGGCGCTGAGCTCCTGCCTGATGGCCTGAAGGGGAGCTGAGAGCTTGGAAATATGAGTGTCTCCTGTGAGCCGCTCCCTTGCAGACTAAGTGCGCAGCTGGCTCTGCAGGCTCGTGGATAGCTGAGTACAGACACTCTGTTCTTGGAGCTTGCCAGCCTTGGAGACTGAGAAAACATTGGCTTAAAGCAAATGGTGTGGTAAAGAAGATATGCATGCTCCATATCCTCACGGTCTAGAAAAATGCATGATGAATGTTCTCTTCAATGTTTTTATTGATGACCTGGACACAGGAGTTGAGTGCACAGTAAGCAAGTTTGCAGATGATACTAAACTGGAGGAGCTGTCACCTCCCTTGAGGGTAGAGAGGTCTTGCAGAGAGATCTTGATAGAGCAGAGCACTGGACAATCACCAACTGTATGAAATTTAATAAGAGCAAATGCTGGATTTTGCACATGGGATGGTGTAATCCTAGATGTATATATAGTCTGGGGGACAAGTTGCTGCAGTGCAACCCTCTAGAGAGGGATCTGGGGGTTTTGGTTGATGGTAAGCTCAAAACAGGTCAACAACAGGGCCTGGTCACCAAAAAGGCCAACCGTATCGTGGGCTGTGTTAAGCAAAATACAGCTAATCACTTGAAAGAAGTGATTGTCCCACTCTACCTAGCATTGGTATGGCCTCACCTTCAGTACTGTGTGCAGCTTTGGGGTCCACAATATAAAAGGGATATAAAAATAGGAGTGTTAGTGATGGAAAGTAAAGATCTATGCAAATTGAATTGATATAAAAGAACCTAGAATCCAGTCACTTGGGTTCACTAGGTCGTACGCTTTTCTGTTTGGGATATTCTGGTAGTGTACTAAAAATTATGTTGAATAAATATGGTAGAGCAAATCCTAGTTAAGATGGTATAATATATTTTTAGATATGATTTGATATACTTTTAGATATATGATATACTTTTAGAGTTGTGAAAAATATGGATAAGCCATTTTTGTGTCTACCTTTCCAGAAACATCTCAGAAATCAAATGGATCTTGCATATTAATGAACAATTTAACACCCGACCGTCCTTACAAATGCAATCACACAGTAGAGTATTTTGGAAATGAGTTTGTCCTCAAATCCTTCAGTATACAAACGAAATATGATGGCAAGTATAATACTTAATTTTGCTTTGCATTCCACGTATTTCTAGAAACACCCATTACAAATCCCACTGTCTGTGCTTCCTGGAGGATGAAGATAAATTTTGAGCAGCATGCTCAGCCAGTCTCAGGTTCTCCTCCAGCTCTTATCACCCCATCTCCTGTGCTTATGGTAGTTCTTTGACCACAGTCAGTTGTCCTTTCTCCCTCCAACCCCAGACTCAGACCTGCAGTCTCAAGCCTTCCTCTCCTTCCCTAAGAGACCGTGACTTTTTATTTTTAAGGATGAGAAAGTGGCAAAATATAAGCAATTTTCAATGAAGATGAAGACAAAAGAAAAAAAAAAGTGCAGCCCTAGAGAAAAACAAGTATCAAATTCTTGCTTGTGAAGAAATATGATAGAATAATTGCAAAGAATGTCCTCAGATAAAATGATAAAGTATTATACAGCATTGTCCTTGGAAATGGCTTAGCATTATTTTATAAATTAAACAGAAAATCACCTTAAATCAAGTAACCTGCAAAGAAAATTTCAGGATAGAAATTTAAAGTTGGTTAAAATTATAAGGAAATCAAAACAATGTATAATAATTGGAATTGTTTAAGAATTTTAGTAAGATGTGATATTGCTGTATTCACCTATATCCTGAATCGATTAAATTTATGAAATTACTCTAATTTGGTGCTGTTATATGTACTCTATAATTGTGTATAATTTCTCTGAATGAAATAGACTATGCAAAATCTTACGTTATTGCTATCTTGCTTTAATATCCAGTGAAATTGAGTTTAATTAAAGTAGATATAAAAAGGAATATTTTGCATTTTCATTCTAACTTTTCCCTCCCATCCATTTTTTTTTAAACAACAAAACAAAACAAACAAACAAAAAAACAGCTCCAGAAGCACCAGAAAATCTTACAGTAGAAATTTCTATCAAAAGTGTAACAGTTAAGTGGAAACAACCTAGCCAGACTTCAAAGGATCATATATGTGGCTATATGGTAAACTGCAGTGACGCTGTTAACAGTAAGTATATCCTCTGTTGGTACAAAATAATTCCTCACGTTTTAATATTTAGCGGGCACCAAGCATGATGCAGTGTCCAAACATATTGGAATTTCTTAAAAATGTCCAGTAAAAACATGAAATTATTATTATTATTGTTGTTGTTGTTCTACAAACCTTTTTTAAAAGTTTCTTTACTTTGAGGTTGCTCCAATTCAACTATGTGGTTATTCAGTTTATCGTTTCAGGACATCACTGTCATCCTTCATTTCTCAAGTATCTGGTATTAAAATGTGACAAGATCATCAGTTGCCTGATCAGTTTTTAGAAAGGTGTTGTCTGCCTCAGAAAATGCACCTATAGCTTGCTCATTTATTCTCAGAGAAGATATATTTTCATCTAAAAGTTTTAATTTTTCACAAATCAGAAGTTTGTGGGGAAGTGGAATAATTTTTCTAGGTGATTTTTTTTTTTTTTTTAGAAAGTTTAAGGACAATTAATACAAAAACTTTTAGCAGTTATCTTTCCTTAGGATTTTCTTTCCCTGTTTCAGCTTAACATAATAAGCTTGGTGGGTTCTAGTAAAGCAACACTGAACCTATTTATTCCTCCAAGAATGACAACAGGAACTGAATTTCACAGATTCACAGATTCACAGATTTCTCTAGGTTGGAAGAGACCTCAAGATCATCGAGTCCAACCTCCGACCTAACACTAAGTACTCCACTAAACCATATCCCTAAGCTCTACATCTAAACGTCTTTTAAAGACCTCCAGGGATGGTGACTCCACCACCTCCCTGGGCAGCCTGTTCCAATGCTTAATAACCCTTTCGGTAAAGAAGTACTTCCTAACGTCCAACCTAAAACTCCCCTGTCGCAACTTTAGCCCATTCCCCCTCGTCCTGTCACTAGGCACGTGGGAGAATAGACCAACCCCCACCTCTCTACAGCCTCCTTTCAGGTAACTGTAGAGAGCGATGAGGTCGCCCCTGAGCCTCCTCTTCTCCAGGCTGAACAACCCCAGCTCCCTCAGCCGCTCCTCGTAAGACTTGTTCTCCAGACCCCTCACCAGCTTGGTCGCCCTTCTAAGAAGGGCTAATTTCTAAGAAGGACTATTATGGATCTGTGTACACTTACTGAAATGGTGGGAAGAGCAGAAAGGGAGCTGCCTTCTGTGTAACATTAATGTATGTAAAAGTCAGGGGGTCCTAAGTACAGAGGGTGGCATATTCATGCTTACAGAGGTAAAGCCAGGTACTTGTCTTTTAGTAAGCATTCTCTCCTTTCATATGTGCTGTTTCTGTGGTCGGTTTGTCTTGGCCAATGTAGGAGACCTACGCAGTATGCTTGAGTGTGAGGAGGTCTCATCTGAAGCAGCTGTGCTTCATGGAGACATCGAAAAGCCATTGCTCCTCAATTCCCCAGGCCACCAAAGTCCCAGTTGCAGTGTTGGTAGTAGCTTTGCTCATGCTGCTCCTCGAACAATACCTTTCTGTCCTGCTTGCCACCACTGAAAGCAGATGGCATCTCCTGCATCATTACCAGAACAAGCTTGTCCAGTGTGCAGAGTGACTTCAGACATTTATCTAGTAACCTCTTCCCAAGCTGAACAGTTTTCACTTTTTTTTTACAGAGTTTCGTGATACTTGAAAGTATCAGCCTCTGTTTGTCTATGTGCCTTATGTTAGTTTTTAATTATGCTTGTTTTAATGACATACTGAGGATGTAAAACAAAACAAACAAAAAACCTCAACTTCCCACTTGTTTATTTGGGGAATATATATATTCTTCCTGAGCCTTCATTCCTTCATTTAGCATTAATGAGCAAGACAAACCAACCAAGCCTCCTTAGGACAAAGTAATTAAAATGGAAGTACACAACAGTGGTTTTAGGTAGCTCTGATGAGGTGAAAGAGTTTCTGTGCTCCTAACATATATATCTATCTCTCTCTCTTTTTTTTTTTTTTTTGAAGGGATAGGTAACAAGACTGAGTTTACTTGTGATAAATTAAAACCTTATACCAAACCTTATGCCAAATTTAATGTGTCTGTAGCTGCATATATATGTAGCACATATGGGGACGTTGTGGGAAAATATAGCGAAACCAATTCTACAACAGAACCAGGAGGTAAGTTTTGTTTGCTAACTGTTATGGACAATGTTGACCCTAACACGAGAAATATGTACTTTCTTATTGTACTTTACGTTTTTATATATGTTATTACTACTACTCAATAAACTGATTAACATTAGATTTTTTTTACTAACGTTTATATCATTAACTTCTAATCATTTAATTTTAATCTATTTTTAATTTATTCATTTACTGTTTTTATCTATACTAGATTTTTCAAAAAAAAAATCTGAGTTCATTTGGAATTTTTTAGAAGACTTTAGAAAGCTTTATGTCTTCATGTAAAAAAAACATTAGAATTAAGCAAAAAGAGAAAGAGAAACATCTTTGTGGAATGAAAGCTACAAAGATGTGCAGAACATACCTTCTATTCTGTAGCTGCCTGGTTGCTCTAAGCAGACCTGCATGGCCAAGGATACACGAATACTAATGTCTGTACTGTGTTTCAGTTAGTTTGGATGTACATATGTGCAGTCAAATTCTAAGACTCCTCATTAGGTTATAGACAAAAAGCATACCTAGCATTGTGCTGTCAGAAAGGTCTGTCCTCCATGGGAAGACTATCCCCTTGGCCAGGATTCCTTGTTTCACATACATGTTCTATCAATATAACTACAAGAAGAGCTGAAAAAATACAGATTTTAAAGATATTTCCTGATTTTCTGATGCAGACAATACTACTTCCTAGTTTATTGTTGCTGTTTAATTAGTTTGTTAGTTTGCGAGGGGTGGTGGTGGTGGTGTTGCAGTTATTTTAGTGTTATTTTTTGTTGTTCCTTTTCATCTTCAGATGTAGGGGCTCTTACTGTTCTCATTCCTTCTTTGAGCAAAAAAAAAAAAAATTAAAAAAAATCATGTTTGTCTAACTTCTTCCAGCACTTTTTTTACCTCTAGTTCCACCACCTCTAGGCTCATCTAATATAGAGGTACAGCTACAGGGAAACTATGATGGTTTATACCTGCTAGGATAATAAATTAGTATTTTCTTTATTGCACTGAATAATCAAAAATTACTTTTTAGTGAAAAATAAAATGTTATTTTTGTGCTAGTGATGGTAAGCTTTTTATGTGTGTGTGTATGTTTTTTGTTTGTTTTTGTGTTTTGTTATTGTTGTTTTCCTAATATTAGGAAAAAATAAAAATCTTTCATTGCTTTTAGCACTTCTGGAAAGTATGTAGAGTTGGATATATAAGAACGCTAAATCTGACTGCTATTGTTATTAAAGTTGTTTCACTAGGTCTTTGGGAAATAGTTCTGGCAGTCAATTCTTTTGAATTTTGAATCCTATCTCTCTTTGGAATATACAGAGCTTTTGCATCCAGTTTTAAATATTATCCATGAAAACAGTGGAATTTCCCTATTACTCTGGGTCAAGTTTTAGATTTTACTTGGAACAATATGGAGATCAAAATTATCACCTGAAACCCCATAGGGAAACAAATAAACAACTGGTAAATGAATGGATTGATAATGTAATATATTTGATCTGAGACTTAACTGTAACCAAAACTGAAAAATGTACTTAATTTTTAAACAGTCCTAATATCAGCATGATGATCCTTTTTTTTTCTTTCTTTCTTTGTGATTATCTAGTATGAGCATATTTGCATTTTGGAGACCCCACTTTCTGGGGCTATACTCATATTTTAATACCTCGGGTGGAGATTATGTTCTGTGACACAAGTTTAAGGGTCTAGAAAATCAAAAAAAAACCAAAAAAATACACAGTTCTCATATTTTTTGAGGAAGTAAGACTTTGTTTGCCTTCATGAATTAATGGTATTAAACATTCTCCAGGTGATACAGCAACAGATAACACGATCAATCTGATACTGCAAGAGTTTTATTTCTTGAAGAGGAGAATATATCATTAGAGCTCAACTCCTTGGGACTAGAAAAAATGACATTTTGTAAAATATTTTTCTGTCCTCAACAAACACATTCCCTCAAGAAATGCTCACTTTCTCCTCGCCACAGCTTTTTCAGTAGCATGCTGAGTAGGAAACTCACAGACTTGCCCTGTGCATAAAAATGAGCAACTGCCACCCACCCAGCCAAGTCATATGTCCTGCTAGCTCCTAGATGAAAAATGCTTATAAAGCCACACACAGCTTAACTCTTCATATGAAGAAAAAAACAACTGCACTTTTTTTTTTTTTTTTTTTTTAAATATAGTGCCTTGCAAGTTGAAGTAATTTTGAAGAAAATTTCTATGGTGGCCTTCTACTGAGATGTGGCTAATGAAGCTACATTATGCTGAAGGTTATTTACTTTCTGACTTTCTGAAAGGGTTAAAAAACTTTCAAGGAAAGATCCCGTGTCCCCATTCTCAAACCCTTTTGCTGCAACATACAAAATCAGAGCTAAGAAACAAATTAGCCTTAACAGATATATAATCATTAAAAAGTAAAAAGTTTCTGTTGTTTTTTAGGCCAGTTTTAGGAGAAGGTGACACTTGAAGCAAAAGAATACTTTTGCAAAATACAGCAGTAAGTTCTGATAGGAAAATCAAGTTACAGCAGCTTTGAAACTTAGACACTGACTTACACTGAAAATTTTGTTTGTTCTCATGTTTTGTTTGTTGTCTCATGTTCCTGAAATGAGAAAGTGATGTCAGTAGCAAGAGGTGAAGCTACTATCTTATTATCTCTGGCAGCTTGACTTTTGGTAGAGTTCTGGTCCTCCCAGCTGTTTCATCTCCCCTTTACAGCTTTTCCAGCTTGGATAAGGCTCTGATTAACCCAGCATTGATTTTATTTATCTTGTTAAATTGCGACTGAAATTTTTAAGGAAGAAGATAACAAATAGACATGAACACATGTGGTTATTAAAATATTTGGTTTCAAGTTATGGGAATGGAAGGAGTAACACTTCTTTTATAAATAGTACCAGATCCAGTGACTGACGTCCATCTACATCTGGAAGACGATAATGTCGTCAACATTACCTGCAAAAATCAACAAGTGTACGGGAAAGAAACACGGTTTCTATTATCCTGGAATGCTGGACAAAGAAATGAAAATACATGTGCTTTTCAGATACGAGATCTCTCATACTTGACAAATTATAGCTTTAGTGTAAGTAAGCTGATGAAGCTAAACATCTAAAAAAACTATATTTTCATTGTTTAGGTGTATTATACTTGATCTTTGAGAAAAAGGCAAATATGGTGAGTCTGTAGGCCGGAGATGTAAGAAGTAGCTGTTACTTATGAAATAAAATGTCTCTGCATATGTTTCTAGCCATATCAATCAATTCCTTATGTGCTATTCCATTATAAGTTCTGCCAGCATGAAAAGTATAAGCTGAATAGCATGGGACAGAGAGAAATTTGGGTGTCTTAAATGTATCTGATATTACAGTGTTTAAAACACATTTAATGAATATCTGGTTGTCATTTCTATCAAAGAGAATAAATATGGAACTTAAGTCTTGAGATAATTGCTCTGAAATTAATTGTTCAAAATTTTTCATTGTACACTGTTCTTCAGCTGTCCCTAATGCTTTAGGGACTAGTTATCATAAAGCGGTTTGGATTCTTTTTGTGACGTGTTCTTACATCAGCCTTTCACAAACCTGCCTATGTATCCATCTAAAATATATCATCCTCTGAGTTCCCTGTTTACAGGCTTCACTTTCCTGGAGGCTTCCTGCTATGTTGTCATCTTTTAGGCATTTCATCCTTTTGGCTTTTGTTTGTGAAGCCAGTGGCCTTGTGTCCATCTCTTAATGTGGACAATTGTAATATTTCCTTTTGTCCTGACAGCTTCTCTCAGGAAACATTAGGTTAGAAAGTAACCAGTAGGAACGACAGAGTTTTATTACTCTTAGGAACCAGTTTCACTCATTCTTCTCCTTTTTTAAAAACTTTTTTTCCCCCCTTCATGTCTTCCTGAGGATCGCACTGTCAGAGAGCTTTTGTAGTCTAGACTTGGTTCTGAGCCTTTGTCAATATTTCTCCTACAGATTATGATCAGAAAGCTATGTATTTGGCAAACGAAGATGATCTCCAATAGGAGCAAAAATACTTATGTCCCCTGTAGCACAAACCACACACCCCTGTAGGCCCTTCTCCACAACTTGCAGCGAGCAGCTTGTCTGACAAAAAGTTGGCTTCCAGTTGTCTCAGAACACTGGTTTGTGCTTTGAACATATTTTGCCCAATTCTTACTGGAGAAACCAGGGAAAGCCTTATGGCCTTAGATAGTAATAAAAAGATTCTGGGTCAAGTTAGGAGAGGCTCAAGAAAAACAGATCTCCTGTGAAAGCTGGCAGATGTCGCAATTTCCTTCTGTCTACATGCTGAATCGTTCAGGGAATAAACAGAAGGGTACCCACAACACTCTTTGGTTTAGTGAGGTTTTGACTCTGCTGCGATGGGTTTCTGGCTTTTGCAGTTGGAGAAGCTTTTTGCTTGATTTCCCTGCTGCCCCTGCTACTTCTCTGGGTGCTGCCACTTACCCACTGCTCAGAAAATGTTTTTCTTCCCAGCTGCAGAACTGAGCAACCACCAGCCCCCAGAACACATCAGCCTTTTAGAGCAGAGGTGGAAGGCACAGCCCTTCCAGATTTCTTTCCAGGGATGGGATAGGCTCAGAGAGAGCTCAGCCTGCAGCGATTGATGGCACTGCAAGTCCTTCTCCTCCCCTTCCTACTCATTTGCTTCAGGAGACTACTTTAAAATCACAATTATTTAATCCTGCTAGTACTCTCCCCTGTTCAGTACTAAATCTTTACGTTTAATCCTAAGATTCATTTTTCTTCACAAGCAAGTGTAAAATCTTTGATGCACAAATGTCCAGCTGCCTATTAGATCTAATCAGACTTTCTATTAAGAAAATGAAAAAGAATGGCTAAATGTAAAATAGCATACAAAATAGGAACACATCTAAATAAAGCCAGTATTTTAATATCAGTTAAAGTACCCAAAAGGTAATGTTGCAAGAACGCAGCTTATTTAAAAGTTTTCTTTGGTATTTATTATCTAACCTTTAATGAATTATTTCCGGTACAGGAACGTGGGTTAGAAATATCCAATTCAGTTAACTATTTAGATATTTACTGTTGAGGCAAATAAAATGATGTTCTATTTCATATCATTTGGTTACTTTTCAGAGTTGAGAAATTTGCTTTGTGATAGGTTGGATTTTGTTGTTGTTGAGATGCATCTGATTTTGATTTTGTAAACTGTCTCTCCTCTTGCACTAACATTTTTATTCAGTCACACACATATTTCTGGATCTAGATCTTGCTGTAACGTAAGTGGAAATATGAGATGCACTGTAAAGGGCTGTATGAAGATTGACAACAGATCATGCTGGCAGTGAGGTTTATTCTTTGAAAATAGATGGATGCATTTCAAAGACCCATAGTTCTTTGGTTCTGAAAACAAATTATGCAGGCATTTTTACTTGCTATATCTTAACATTGTTATTATTCTCACCTGCTGCATGCAGATCAGTGTGTCTAATGGTGAACATATAGGAGACCCAGTAATTCGGAGTATAAAAACCAGATGTAAGTAAATAAATATGGCATTTTTACTTTTTGTCTTTAGCATAGTATAGCGTAATAGTGTAGATTGTGAATTCTATTACAATCGTTTCTAAATACAAATCCAATCTGCTTATTTTTATAGTTAATAATTAATCTGCATTCAAAAAAAAATAATATCCTCCTTCAGCATTAATGTAATGAATGATGTTGACAAGTCATCAAACATGACTCAGAACAACTACATAGCTCTGGCTTCTTCAGGAAATGTTCTAATGTGATTAGAAATTCATTCTTCTTACTTATATTATTCACTTTAGAATTATTTTCCTCTGTTCAGATACTGTGTTTCAGGAGCTGAACATGTGTGAGTTGTCAGGGATTCCCCACTCCCATGGAGTTTGTGTGTCCAATGCCAAAAATTATGAGAAAGTCCAAGTATTGTAGACATGGGAAGTATTGTAGACAAGAGAAAGAAATAAATAAGATTTTTATTTATTACTTATCTCAAGTAACTTATACACCTGGAAGGCTTTTTCCATTGCATCTTTTTGGGAACTTTACTTTCACATCTGCCATTGGTGTCTAATCAACAGTAAGGGTCACAGGGAACCTGTCATTGATGCTCCCAAATGAGAAGGCCTGTTTTGAACTCAATTCAAAATGACAGCTGAGTTAAAGAAATTTGATAAAAGACATTTTTGTTTAAAGAATATGTTACTGAAATGTCCTTGTAGCACTGGCAAGAGCTGACAGAAAAAAAAAAAAAAAGATTAAAAAGAGGTAAATTAAGAAATTAATTTAGGAACAGATCTTTTTCTGACCAAATACACAAAACTTCACATATTATTTCATATAATGAGTAACTGATTACAGGATAATTCAGTCCTGCAGCTGGGCAGGCTGCACTTCTTGGCTGAGCTCCTGGGGCTGGGGATGAGACACCGCATTCCCTCTGTCACACAGTGCGACAGCCTTGAAAACCAGGAGCAGCTGGCAGCTCCCCTGCTCACATGTACAGCTCACACAGACCATGTCAATGCCAGGCCAGTGAGTGAGAAGTAGCATCTCGACAGGTGGACATGAAGAACTTAAGTGAAAGTTTTCTTAATGAAAAAGTTCTCTCCTTGTCAGTGAGCCTGACATTTTTTAACTTTTAAATAACAAACCTAAATTCAATATTTAAAGATAATTGCTTAGTTCTTTTTATCAAAAAAAAAAAAAAACCAAACAAAAAATCAAGGATGGTTGTGTACAGAGATTTTTTAAAAGCAAAGAGAAAAAAAAGTAAAGTTTTTATGCTCTTAATTATTTATTTGAAAAATAATATTTTTTTTTTCTTTTCCTGTCCCTAGACAACTCTAGGGCCCTGATCATATTCTTGGTGTTCTTGATCGTTGTGACATCAATTGCTTTGCTATTGGTTCTGTATAAAATCTATGACCTTCACCAAAAAAAGCTTAGGTAAGCTTCATATTTCTCTCCATTCCTTATAAAAATGTTATTTTTTATTTTTTATTTTTTCAATGATATTTCACAACAGGTAGTGCAAAAGTGTTAGAAGTTTCGTATTTCACTAATACGTGGAAAAGACATCCTTTCATCTTTTCATCCTTTCAAAAAAAAAAAACCCACTCAAAATCGCTCTTGGTGGTTTGTCTGGCAATGCAAATATGATGAACGAGATTTAAAATCTCTCTAGTGTACCTTTTTTCAGGCCACAGAAGATTTATTCTGCCAGAACAATATGCTTTGTTACTACTTCTGTGAAAAAATATTCACAAGTATCTGCAAAACCTTTCCTTCATAAAGTAAGTCAAAAGTATTAAAAACAATACACACAAAACAAAGTGGCCAGCAGGTGTAGAAAGGTGATTGTCTCCCTCCACTCTGCCCTTGTGAGGTCCCATTTGCAGTGCTGCTTCCAGGTCTGGGGCCCCCAGCACAAGAAGGATGTGAGGCTGTTAGAGCAGGTCCAGAGGAGGGCCACAAAGATGATCAGAGGGCTGGAGCACCTCTCCTGTGAAGAAAGGCTGAGAGAGCTGGGGCTGTTCAGCCTGAAGAGAAAGCTCTGGGGAGACCTCTTTGCAGCTTTTCAATACTTAAAGGGGACTTATAAAAAAAGATGGAGAGCAAATTTTGCTTGGGCAGATGATGATAGGACAAGGGGCAATGGTTTTAAACTAAAAGATTTAGATTAGATGTTAGGAGGAAATTCTCACTCAGAGGGTGGTGAGGCACTGAAACAGGCTTCCCAGAGAAGTTGTGGATGCCCCATCCACAGGCAAGTGTTCAAAGCCAGGTTGGATGAGGCAACCAGAACTAGTGGGCGGCATCCCTGCCCATGGCAGAGGGTTTGGAACTAGGCAGTCTTCAAGGTCCCTTCTGACCCAAGCCATTCTATGATACGATTCTATGAAAATTACGCAAGCAGTAAGATTCTTTGATGCAGCTCCCTTGTTTCTCCCCTGTGATAGTGCTCATTGTAGGGCAGGGATCCCAAGCTCCTCTGTACAGGGTCTGTAAGTCCTAGCTGTGTCATTTTTATTTCACAAAGAGCTTGTAATGCTGTCTGTTTACTGAACAGTCTTGTTCATAAATGAAACTGTATTTAACTCATTATCAGATATGTCTTACTAGTCAAAGCTTTTACAGATGCTTTTGGTTTTTTACAGCAATTCTTCTGAAGACATCAGCCTCGTAGGAGGTGAGTATCTATATATTTAGCAGGTGGAAATAAGATTAGTCACGTCTTACTGCCACTTTTGGATCGTTTACATTCTAGGTTTTATATGTAGATTACAGATATTGACATGATAAAACCTACTTTAGAGAAAAACAAACAAACAAAACACACATTCAGTATTTCTCTACATATTGAAATATTGAACTTCAAATATATTCCGGAAGTATTTATACTTAAATGAACTGAAAGTTTATCAGTTTGAAAACCTGATATTATTTCATTAAAAAAAAAAAAATGTTACCCCAAATTTCCTGTTTCCCTATACCTTCTTAAAACCAAAAATTTTAACACAAAGCAGTACTTTATCACTGTAAAATTTTGAAGGCTTTCGAATTCCAAAGACTGAAACTAAGCATAATGTGTAGCTTTTTGTACAGGATTTCAAAGCTTATGAAGACAAACTGATTAAGTCAACACCAGAAAGCTTCAAGAAAACATCTTTTATTACATTCAAGCCCACAAAAATTAATTACATTAAATTGGAAGTAATATTGTGTTGATATCCAAATCCATTTGCTCAGATACGCATAATTGTTTAAACAATCTTTTAAATGGAACTGAAAATTCAACAGATGTCCAGTTAGAGATGTTAAGCCTTGTTCAGTCATTATTATTAAAGATAGTACAGATTATTACAAGTCAGAATAAGTTGGAGAAAATTAGGAAAAGTAGGCAACATTTATTGTTATATTTCAAAAGAAATGTTAAGCAGGTTGTTTGTATAGTAATCCATTTAAACATTGCCAGGAAATGATTAGAACTAAAGTACACCCCCGTAATTATTGTGGGTGTTTGGGCTGTCTGTTGCTGTGACCCAAGTATGACAATTGCCACTTTGTGCAAAAGTGCTGTTCATGCAAAGTCCCTGCATGTGGCCTCCTCCTGATGCATCCACAGTTCCACAGCTGAACAAGGTCTGTTATTCCCAGGACCTGTTTGCTTGTAGATTGTCTGGGGAACAACAGTTTTTGAAAAATAAATATACTCAGTTGAAATAACCGGGTTCATCCTTTTGTTAATTTAACTGACAATTTGAGAAGCACATTACATTACTGACATGTAGTTTACATTTTAAAAAACAGTAAAAATAAATGTTCAACATATTTACACAGTTAAAGATGATGAAAGACAGCTTCTGAACATAGAGCCAATACCTTCTGAGAAATTGTTGGAGACATATAAGAGGAAGATTGCTGATGAAGGAAGACTTTTCTTGGATGAATTTCAGGTTTGTCGTTGGCTCAAAATATACCACAGATTTGTAGCCAGGTGGTTGGAAAAATTCTGTTCAGGAGCATGTCTAAAGTATATGCACTAGATATGCACTAGTTATAAATAAATAACAAAGAATCTAGAAAATTGAGTGAATTCTTATCTGAGGTCAAATACGGCTTCAGCTAATTTTGCTACCAAGTTCTTATGATCCAATGAAAATACTTTTTTTTTTTTTTTAATTTATTTTTCTTTCTGGAGTGGTTCAAAAGTACTTTTTGAGGTTAACTTTCTATAGTCTCTTTCACTATTTCACTAGTCACTCTTTCAAATAGGCATGGGGATATAAATAATATATAATTGTGGAGATATATAATTAAGGGAGAATACTTTTCATTTATTTTAAATAGAAGAAGTATATGAAATAGTACTGTATGAAAGTTATCTTCCAGATTCTTAGTAGCAAATTTCTTTCATATATATTTGATTGTAAGTAGCTCTTTTAATTACATGATTACTAATTAAATAAACACTGTATTTTACAGAGTATTCCTAGAATTTTCACTAAATTTTCAATAAGGGAGGCCAAAAAAAGCCATAATCAGAACAAAAACCGTTACATTGATATCCTTCCATGTGAGTATTTGTTACAGTTTTTGCATGTTCTATAAATATTTGTTGTCTCAGTGCCTCGAGACAATATAATTATTTTGTTTAAATACTTTAAACAGATGACCATAACCGTGTTGAGCTCTCTGAGATACCAGGAGATCCAGGATCAGACTATATCAATGCAAGTCATATTGATGTGAGTGATTTCTACTTATAAAACCTCATAGGCTCTATTGAAGAAACCCTGTAATCTGCACATTTCGTGTATGAGACACTCTGAGGATTTTCATTTGAGTTTTTTCAGTCTTTGTAATGTATTTGATATTATTGGAGTGTTGCATATTTAGTTGATTCCTAAATTTGCAAATCTTTTTAAAATGTTCGTATTTTCTTTTTAAAAGTTGAATAATGTTGTACATTTTTACAGGGCTTCAAAGAACCAAGAAAATATATTGCTGCACAAGGTAATTTCTGAACTTAAAAGAATCTGTTTTTTTCATTCAACCACTTAGGAAGTAGTCACAAAGTATTAGTGAATTTAAAGAAAAATTGAAAATCTAACATTTTGAAATTAAATGTGAAAAAAGTTGCCAATGAGATTTGACTTAGGGAATTTTGTGAAGATGAACAAATTGTACTTCACAGTCTGATTCTGCGTAGTTTTATGCAAGGGATTTTCATATTTCACAGATATGTACTAAAGATATATATATATATAACTTTTAAAATGTTTTAGCCTAATGGCTGCAGTCATAAAGAAAGCAAACCTGTGGCTGTTATTAGCATGATCTCTGGTTAGTTTTTCAGACTGCGTGGCTAAACATATCAACAAGGCAGCTTTAGTGTAGCTGTACTCTTTCTGAAAAAATCCCTTAATATATCTCCTGCCAGGCCCCAAGGATGAAACCACGGATGATTTCTGGAGAATGATCTGGGAGCAGAAGGCAACAATTATTGTCATGGTTACTCGCTGTGAGGAAGGAAACAGGGTGAGAAATACCCATCCATCCATCCATCCATCCATCCATCCATCCATCCATCCATCCATTCTTTTGTGGATTCTTTTTGTGGAACAGAACGGGTTGCTGTGCACCTATTGTATAGTATTGTCGCTTTATGTTACAAGTTAAATTCCATGGATATTTGGAATTATTTGGCAGTGATGTCCTAAGTAGTGACCACCTTTTCAGGAGAGGACAAGACCTATGAGAAACTGGAAAACTATACTAAGTTGCTGTCTATTTAAAATCAGACTTCCTTCTAGCTCTCTACTGTCTGCCACTTTGCTGTCATGTTTGCTCACCAGTTAACTTCATGTCTTTGTAGAACAAATGTGCCCAGTACTGGCCATCAATGGAGAACGGCTCTGCAACATATGGGGACATTATTGTGAAGATCAACGAAAGTAAAATGTGTCCAGACTATATAATTCAGAAACTACATATCACAAAGGTAAGTTGACTCAGGAGTGTAAGACTGACTGGAGTTGGAATGTGTATTTGGAGTCTGTAGGTTTTGTTAAAAAATTCTTTTAAAGCGTGAGAAGAGTCAGCTGTCATTGGAAGATGCCTGCTGGTTTTTCCCAAGCAATATTTGGTTTAAATAAAGACTTGCCACATGTAGGTGTTATTCGTTACAGAAAATATGAGTTAGACATGCATTTCCCAACTTAAAAATGTATTTTCCCTAGTACTCTGGAATCTACTTTTTAAGAGGACACAATATACTAAGTATGGAAAACTTAATGTTGTGTGTTTTCATTAGATATTTAGCTTGTTTCTAATCCAGAAATTTATCTGGTTTATATGTATCTCAGCATTGTCTTTTATGAGTAAAAGTAATGTGACTCGCAGACCACTATTATCTACTTCATAATAGTTGTGCAGTTGTACAGTGTACAAATTCTGGTAATCTCAAGTGCATTTATAAACATAAGCATTTTAAGATTACCATTTGGCTATGTGAAAAGTCACTAAGGCTGGTTAACCAATCTTTTTTATACATCTGAAATCATATTAGTTGCTCTATTTGTAATTGAGAAGAAAATTTGCCATCTAAGGCTAAATGCTCCTCTAATACCCTTTGCAAATATATTCCAGTATGGGGAAGTGGAATATAAATCACAGATCTTCAGCAAAATACTCAAGCAACAGACTCCACCCATCTTGATCCATGATTACAGCTGGGAATTCCTACTCTGCTGTCTCATTGCATTTCAATAATGCCAAAATTGCAACTCTGTGTGAAGACAGTGAGAATATGATGATGTTAAGAATTAACTGTTAAAGACACTGCTCTGTGACTAAAAAAATCTAATAGCAGAAGGGAAAGATTGCTGCAGGCTGAGGACTAATATTTTAGAGATGTCTGCTCTCTGGCTGACATCGTATTAATACAGATAAAACTGAAAATGGTTGTGGAATTTAAGAGTCATCCCTGCTAAGAAATTGGAGACTTCTACAGTTCTGGTGCAATAGTGATGTATGATTCCTGAAAGAGTGGTGAATAACCGTATGAACAACTGTGTCACACCTGGATACTTCAAGTCTGAGCAAGAATTTGGGGATTAATTACTGGGGAGATACCCATGTAGCCATACTGAATCTTGGCCATTAAAAAAGCCATAGGAAGTCTTTGTCATTTTGTTTTATAATGATGATTATCAAAATGTGTGTCTTCTCTTTGAATCTAGCAGCAACATATGAAAATAAGACCCAACCCTAGACGTGGTTTAAGCCTTAATCAGGTGACTTAAAAAAGAGAGTCAGTATCATTGAAAATCATAGGTTCTCCTGTACCTTTTTCTATTCTGAGTTAGTTTAATTTTATTTATTTTATTTTTAATCTGTGGTACCCTCAGCAAGGTACTTCTAGGAGACATGAGAGAATTACTAGCCAGTATCCCTTGAAGCAAGGAGAGCTATAAACTAGCCAAATTATTCATGAATAGAGTGGGGAGACATATTATACTCTGGATCATAAGCTAGCCTGAGAATAAAGTATTTGTAACAATGTTTTGAACCTCCTGTTTGTTCACTGTATAAGTTATTCTGAATTCCTGATTCACAGCTCTCTTGACTGCTACTTTTCTAATTTAAACGGAATATGAAAAATGTTGTAACCTGAGAGACCATTGAGCACCACATGACAGCACACTATTTGAAATTTCTGCTTCAACATTTGATGACTGTTGTCCTTATTTTTCTTTTGCTTTGTATATCTGCACTTGATTTTAGCTTTGCATATATAGATATGTTAAAAAAACAAAACAATCAAACAAACAAACAAAAAAACATACTTCTTTTTGTCTAGGGAAGAGAAAGGACAGCTGGTAGAGAAGTCACTCACATTCAGTTCACAAGTTGGCCAGACCACGGAGTTCCCGAGGATCCTCATCTCCTTCTTAAACTCCGACGCAGAGTTAATGCTCTAAGCAACTTTTTTAGTGGCCCAATAGTGGTTCATTGCAGGTAAATTTTAAATATAGATATATATATATTATGTTAAATGAAGTGAAACTATTCACAAAAGGGAGCTAGGAAAGTTTAGTAGTTTTGATACTGATCCCAAATTTTGTGATTTGATTACTTAAGAGTGAAATAGCTAGAGAGGCATTGAAAGGTCTGTTTTCTGAAGTCCCTGAAGACTGATTCAAGTCAACTAAACCTGAGGATACATAAACTTCTGAAAAGCAGCCAGGTAAATGACACGCTATTCTGGCTATAAGCACCATGTTTGACAATATTGGCCTTATTTTCATTATAAGATGCTAAAAATCCAAACTTATAATTTTTAGTGTTGCCAATTAATTCACTACAAGAACTGTTTTGATTTCCTTTCTATCCACTTCTCATGGGTTTTCACTTTCTCTCTCTCACTGACTTCCCCCCTCTCAGGGAGGGACTGGAAGATGCCATTCCCCTTCGATAACCAAATCCCTTTGTGCTTTGCAGTGCTGGTGTTGGACGCACTGGAACCTATATTGGAATTGATGCAATGCTGGAGGGGCTGGATGCAGAAGGCAGAGTGGATGTTTATGGCTATGTTGTGAAGCTGCGTCGGCAGCGGTGCCTCATGGTTCAAGTAGAGGTATCTTGCTAACATTCCTTTCACTTGGAACTCTCTTTCACTAAGTTCTTCATCAGTTTTTCTCAGAAGTGCTCTGCTCAGTCTTGGGTACTCCTACAATTCAGGTGAAGTTTTTCATAGAAAATATAGCTCTAAAAATATTGAGAGAGAGAAAAACTTCCAGTACAATTTTTAAGTTTTAGAAACTTTTGCTTTTTAAGTTTAGACATTAGAGAAAAAAGACAGTAACATTTTGGATTTGATAATCCAGCTTTTGGCATACACTTCATAAATAAAAGCGAACAAAGGTTAACTTATATAATCAAACTTAATGTTCATATTCAAAAATCTTTCTGTCTCCTGGGATTTTCAGTTGAGTTGAGAGTACAATAAAAGTCATGGATTGATGGAATGTATGTTTTAAACTTATTTAGATGTTTTTCAGATCAAAGTTTTCAAATCTGAGTTGCATGTTTTTTGAAAGATATGATGTTTATTTACAGAACACTTTTCATCCAACACACTGTGCTCCAAAATATTTAATTTGGAAGCCCCTATGATTTTCAATAGTTTAATGCCTATATAATGTTAATGTTTACTGTTATTACCACCAATAACATCATATAAGTAGTTGTTTTTTATAATTGTTTTAAAAAGTGCTATGATTTTTTTTACTCATCAATAACTTCATTTTTAAATCCTTCAAATGGGAAATACCAGTCACAGTACATCCTTATCCATCAAGCGCTAGTGGAATACAATCAATATGGAGAAACAGAGATCAGTCTCTCAGAACTGCATTCCTATCTTAACAATCTGAAAAGAAAAGATCCTCCAAGTGATCCTTCTCTGCTGGAGGCAGAATTTCAGGTAAATAAGCATTGCCTTCTAGTGCATTAACCTGTCACTCCCATTAACATTAAAAAGTGCCTTGCACAATAGCCATGAAAAAGAGGTACCATATAAATAAAATAGATCACTTCTGGGCTATTTTCCTTCTCTGGTACAGAAACAATTTCTTTACCTTCATGAAAGAAAACCATCCTGTAAATGAATTAAATTTGATTCTTGCTTTTGATGTTAAAATTTTAAATAAAGTTTAAGGGCATAAAATGATTACTTGTGTCTACGTGCATATTTTCCATGCCATTGTACATGTAGTACAATGTAGTGAGACCAAAGTAGTGTGACCAAAAGACCAATCTAGTGTGACCAAAATTTATAGAATTATAGTAAGAAGTGATGCACTGGGAGATGAAGACAAGATATGGGTGTCCAGAGGAGACAGTGATCCTAGAAACCATTTTTATTCCAAGCATAATGCCACATTTCTTTCTTTAGAGACTGCCTTCCTACAAAGGCTGGCGGACACAGAACACTGGGAATCGAGAAGAAAATAAAAGCAAAAATAGGAATGCCAATACAATTCCATGTAAGTATTTTCTATGAACCTTTTGTTATTTTATCTATTATGGAAACCTATTAAATTTTGAACAAACAAGGACAGTAAATTACCTTACTGAGATGTATTCGATTAATTAATTTTCTCAATGTTGTAAAATTAGAAACTTCTCTTAGTGTTTTAAAAAAGATTTTTTTTTTTAAACTGTGAATTCTCAGGAGTGTTTAAGTTTATTTCAAATAAAGTGGGCTTTATTCTGCAGTCTGTTATTGAAGGACTGGACTTTTTCTGCTTACAGACTCCATTAAAACATCAGAAACCAACTGCCCTTTCCTTTGGTGAAAATGAAGAACTAGAACTTGATGTCTCTGACAAGCTAGTGAAGGATCACAGGCGCTAGGTTTCAAAGAGCGGGTCACTGTCTTATGTATAGGGTAAAACTTTGCTCAGTACTTGTATGCAACGCATCCCAAAACGTCTGTGGCTCACTTAAAAATTGCATTAGGAGAGAGAAGGAAGTAGTCTGATGGGTGGGAATCTGGAGGAGCCTTTCTCAAATCTAGAGTACCTCAAGGTTGGCTTTTGACATTACCCAAGGTGGAGGAACCCTTAGCCCTCTTCTGTCAAATCCTTTTTTTTTCTGATGCCTTTGGCCTTTCCCCAGTAAAGACACAACTGCCTGGGAACGGGTCTTAGTATGTGTTGCAAGGGTTTTGCAAAATCAGCCACCAGTTCCCTGACTCCCTTCTACTGCTTAGGAAGCCACAAACATACTTGGTAGCACAACACCAAGTTCAGAAATTTGCTACAGTTCAGGGTCATTGGAAAAACTTGTCTTTGCTCTTCTCCCAGAGCAAAGCAACCAAGCCACAAGGGAAGCCAGGCCACCATGTGTGTGGCCGTCTTCATCCAGCAATAAAAACAGTAGCTGGGATTCCCTGGAGGAAGCAGAATGGTGGTGTGGAGACAGCCCCCCTCTAATGCTGTATATGAGCAGCAGTGGCATAACTGTGACATTATCTCACGCAGATGACTTCAACCGAGTGCCAATCAGGAACGAAGAGGAACAAACTAAGGAGGGTGAACATGATTCAGATGATTCTTCAGATGAAGAAAGTGACTGTGAAGAATCAAGCAAATACATCAATGCTTCCTTCATAACTGTATGTAGATAGAGGGTCCACTCTAAGCATCTCACAAGCTTTCAGATAAAGCTTGCCTATGATAACTATATACTAGCTTGAACTCATTCTCTTATTGGCTTCACAAATAGAATAAGTTTACCTGAACAGAGGAGGAAGACCTGATGGTTGACTGGCAAATCCATTTAGAATTTTAATAGTCAAAATCTTCTACATTTCACTACTACAAGACAATCCGTATTAATATTTTCTCTGGGAGTGAAATGTGAGTACAGTTATTCAGATATACAGAACTGTACTAGTAAAAATTTGGGCCATCAATTTTTTGGTGTCATATTTACCTCCAAAGAGAGCAGTTATCAGTTTCTAATTAGATAATAGATGTTATGGAATTATTAGGTAAATTAGATTTATCTAGATTCTTTAAAATGTGACACAGTTACAGTAACTACTAAAAGTAAATGTATTTTTGCTTTTGGATAGCTCAGTGTCAACTGACTGATGCACTAAGTCTAGTGTATAGTCTAAACTTCTCATTGGTGAAATTAAACAACTGTGTAGAATTAAATATTTGTTTTAGCTCTGAAAAAATATGCTTTGTAGATAATGGCAGGTCTCACCATAGCATGAGTATATCTTGTTGTCAGTCTGGAAGTAATACTTTGGAAGTGATACTGGGAGTTTAATGTCATTTGGCTGTTACAATTCCTGTAAGATCATTCATTGCCTATTGTGATAGGCATATTTTCCCTATGAACAAATGGATAATTAGTTTACTATTCTTTATATAACAATGAGTTCTGCTGCATGACAATCACATTTCAAATGAATTTAAGGAAAAAAAAATACTTAAAATCTCTTTTATAGGGTTACTGGGGTCCAAAAGCCATGATTGCAACACAGGGACCACTACAGGAAACTATCTCTGACTTCTGGCAGATGGTAT
This sequence comes from Anser cygnoides, assembly GCF_040182565.1. Taxonomy (NCBI): domain Eukaryota; kingdom Metazoa; phylum Chordata; class Aves; order Anseriformes; family Anatidae; genus Anser; species Anser cygnoides. The sequence goes on along the minus strand of NC_089880.1, from coordinate 7,506,855 downwards.
TCCAAAGAAAAGTCAAAGTCATTGTTATGCTGACAGAGCTAAAAGAAGGAGATCAGGTGAGGGCATCATTTTCACACTGATGTATTAAGGGTCCTCTATATAGAAGGAAAATACTGAATTTCATTCTCTTACTCTGTTCCTCCACTTAAGTGTGTTTCATGAGATGAGGAATTTGTATTTCCAATATAATTTTTTTCTATTGTTTACCTCCTTAATTTGCCTTCTAATTAATTTTTGAGGGAAAGTGTTGTTTGATGCTATATTTAAAAATACAGAGAAACTTCTACTACTTTGAAGTGAACATGTTCTGTAAGTGCATGTGGAAGATAAACTAAAAGGAAGTTTGAATGGTAAGCACTGACTTGTACTTTTATCTATTTTAGGAACACTGTGCACAGTACTGGGGAGAAGGCAAACAAACATATGATGGCATAGAAGTTCAAATGACGGATGTCAACTGTTGTCCTAGCTATACGATACGAGCATTTGATGTTACACATCTGAAGGTAAAAGTTTCTTTGCAAATTATGAAAGGAAGTTTTACACTAGTTCTTCTAATTATAAACTTAGCACAAAGAAAGAGGGGAGGGACAGTTCCAAACACAGGTATCTCCTGTGCTAAAAAACTGAAGTATTTTCCTCTTCAAGACCAGCAGTTAATCATGATAAATGTTACAAACTGGCTAAAATTTACCACTTAGTGAATTGCTGAGATGGTAGTAGTGTAGTCTCAGGAGGTCAGCTCTCTTTTGTACTTTAAGCAGTGCTTAGACCTCTGCCTAGCTCATATTTGCACGAAGGCAGAACTCATATCACAATATAGTTCCCCAGGAATAAAAGCTTTCTTTTGTAAAATAGTTGCAATGGGTGTTCTACATGTATCTTTAATTTTAGCCTGAACTTTAACTATGACTCCACTGCTGTTTTGCAGAGGAAAGAAACACAGAAGGTGTATCAGTATCAGTATCACAGGTGGAGTGGCTTGGATGTTCCAGAAGATCCTAAAGATTTAGTCAGCATGATTCTAAACCTTAAACAAAAAATCCCAACCAGACCAGCCTCTGAGGACAACAGGAACAACCGCAGTGTCCCACTCGTCGTCCACTGCCGGTGGGTCTAAAATGCAGCACGCTCTGTAACCTGGCTCTAAGTTCTGGATATACTTAATAATCACAATTTTGTGATACCCACCTTTTCCCACAAGCCATGGCAGGGCTTGTGGGAGACACTCAGCTCTCTGTATAAAATTCCTCAAAATGCTCAGAACTGACCTTTTTGACTATAGTGCTGAAAGGTGAGTGCAATTCTCTTCAGCCCATATGGATGTGGAGTAGGCGGTTAGAGCTGGGTGCTTTTGCCTGGTACATGTATTTTGAGAAGAAATGCTAGCTCAGAGAGTTCTTGTATTACTAATGAGGACCCAGAAGAGCTTTTAGTGCAACCCAGTGTATAAGCCCACTTTTTTAGGATCATTTCCAGGAATTGCCTTGCATACCGTTTTAAAGAGAAGATAATCCTGATAATGATTGCTAAGATTTTAAGACTGAAACTTCTAATTTCTCTCTTATCTGTTAAGTGTTCAAATGAGTTCCAAATGGAATCTAGATAAACTGTCTTGTGTGTGTCCTACAGATATTCTTAATTGTAACAATTTCTGTCCAGTAAGAAATGTTTTGAAAATGTAATTCATTATATAGACTTTGAATTAAGCTAATGTTTAATGAGAAGTCTTGCTGATTATACATTTTAAAAAGGTGTGTTTTCTTCTAGTGATGGATCGCAGCAGACTGGTGTATTTTGTGCTTTAATGACACTCTTGGAAAGTGCAGAAACAGAAGAAGTAATAGATGTTTTCCAAGTAGTAAAAGCTCTCCGTCGCACCAGGCTGGGAGTGGTCTCCACCTTTGTAAGTAAATCCTGTGACTTACCAGGACAAATCACAAGATTGCTTATCACAGTCACAAATATCCTTATGATGTTATGCATCGTTTCTGCATAGTGAATACTCATTATAATCAAGACATTCACAGCCACTAATCACTACTTGGGAATTGGCATTACTGATAAGAATAAAGAAGTCTGTGAGATATCCAGAGCTGTAATGCTATAACACCTAGTGGAAGGTTGCACATTGTACAATTACAAATTGCATAAATTGGTGTTTCTACAGTTGGTTTAGAGACGTGTGCACAGCACCCTGGGTTAGGAGGCAAACTTAATTTCACAGGTTATGAGCCATCAACTTTTTTTAAGTCACTCCAGAGAATTTGTGTCTCTGTGGCATACACTTTTTATTTACTAAAAAAACAAACCAGGTTTGGTTTAAGATAAGATATAAGATAACTCTCCCAGAGTCCTTGTGATAAATGTTGTTTACAATTTAGGTACTCTGAAAAACATATCTGGGGGACTTTGCCTTGTGAACCAAGAGGGTACTGAGTGACTCAACTTGGAGCATCTGATAGAAGCAGCTACAGAGACATTATATACACATGAAATCAGAATAAACCATAGAACCACTATCCTGTATGCCAAAAACTGCGGAAGCTGCTCCATATGTGGTCCTCCATGTTCAATTGTGCACTATGTTTCTAAAATTCAAGAAAAGAAAGAATGAATGGGCTTATTTGTGGGCTCTGTGTGTTCCATTCATACTAACCTCTTCTCTTTATATTTAAGGAACATTACCAATTTCTGTATGACACCATTGCCAGTATCTACCCTGCACAGAATGGACAAATAAAGAAGAACAGCCAGCAGGAAGATAAAGTTGAATTTTGCAATGAAGTAGAAAAAAAAGATCAGGAAACTGATTTGATCACTATTGATCTTACCCCATCAATACCAGAGGAAAATGGGGCTTCTGAAGTTTGTGAGGATTCTAAGGCTGCAGATACTACTAAGGGAACAGAAAGCTCAACAAATGGCCCCACAACTCCAGTTTTAACTTAGATTTTTTTGCTAAAAAATAAACAGTGCATTTTCATGTGAAAAAAATCTTAACCAAAATAAGAAGTATATGATTTTTTTTCCCCTCTTCATACCTTTTTGGAAGACATCTATTTTTATATCAGATTTTCAAAGTTACAAATTTAACGGAATACTTGAAACTTGTAGAGAGTGACAAAGAACTGTGAAAGTTCATTTTTTTGTGTAGATTTGCATTTAATTCTTCCAAAACTTTTCACTGTTTTTATGCTTTTCATTTAAAAAATATGTACAGTGTAATACTATAATACTATGTTCTTATGTTGAGCAGTGGGAAGTGTTTATTTTATTTTTTTCTTCTGTAACAAGGAGGAAAACAAATCAACACAGCAAGACTAGTGTATTGCTAAAACGGGCCTGTCTTCAAAACTATTAGCAAGTACTCTAATTGGTAAGCATATGTTCGATCACTTCAGGAGTGCTGACCAAGCACTTTTAATAAGTGGAATTTATGGGACTTTGCCAAACAACTTCAAGAGCTTATTGTTTACACTGTGTGCTAATTCCAAGGATCAGATTTTCAGTAAATCCTCCCAAATCAATGTGGAATAGAAGTTTTGCATTTTTCTAACTTGCCTCAAGATGTCCTTGTTACTCCATATATATTCATCTGAGATTTCAATATTAGATTCAAAGCAGAAAGTTTGGAGATTTGAATGATTACAGTTCTGACAGAAAACATGTTCTGTTTATTCTTAGAGCTTGAAATACTGTGTGCTTGCACATTTATTTTGTATGCTTATATCCTGTAATTTAAAGAGACTACTTCCATGAATGCATATGACTTGTTTTCAGAGTAGATGCTTTTCTCCAAACTGTGTAGATTTCAACTAGTACAAAGATTTTTTTTTTTAATTAAGAGATTTTGTATGTTATAGTTGTGATACTTCTACTGTTTCTTGCTGAATTTTAGCCTACTGTTTTTAAAACAAATAAAAAGATTAATTAATAGTTAACAAGGTGGAAATTGTTCTAACAGTCTGTAAACTGGTCATTTCTTCTAAATGCACAAAATTTTGTGCAGTCCAATATATGGATAAAAAATACAAATTTCAGCAGGAAATTCTTATAATACTGTGTATGAATCCAGGTAAGTGTTATGATTCTCTCATTACAGGTGAACAAAGCCATTTTTCTCTTGCTTGAAGTCATTAAAGAAACAGTTACTCAACAGACTTAGTGCCCCTCCACTTATCACTGCACGCTCCTAATTTCTCCTTACAAAACAAAATTGAAAATACTTAGAGAGCTATGTAAAAAACTTATATGGTCACAGTTAAAACATTAATTTAATTTTGCAGCTAATTGAGATCAAATAATTAATTCACAATTATCAGTTAAGTACTGCACCTTGGTAGTCTTACTTGAGTAAGTGGCAGCAAACACTCACATATATATATATGTATATATATGTGTGTGTATATATATATATATATATATATATAAAATAACTCTTCATACAATCCCAATGTGACAATTGAGGGAGTCTGCTTTAATACGTTTTAGAAGTTCTGATTACTTCTAGGAACTTGCTATGTATACATCAGGCTGCCTTTTTTTTCCTTTTTTATTGTCATTTGAGTTTCAAAAATCCAAAAGGTGGTGACAGAATCTGTAGAAGAGTGTCATTATGCTGGGATGCTCTGTATTCATGTGGGTAATCCGTGGTTGTATTTTTATGTCTCCCAGGAACACAATGAAGCACATCACAGGTGAGGCACAAAGCCCAAGCAAATAATCTGCTAAGAAACTGCTCTGGCTTTGTTAAGGCAAGAACAACATTGTAAGCAGGCCGGATACCTGGCATAGCCTAGAAACTGAGCAACAAACATGCCAAGTAAGATACAAAACTTTGCTGACTTTCTCAAGTAGAGCTAAACTGAAAAAAGACTGGTAACCACAGCCTCAAGCTAAGAGTTAGCTGTTGTTCAAAAGTATTTTATAATCCGAAATCCAGGATAGAAAGAGCTAAGCAATGGGTGAGTTTAAGCAACAGGTAATCTGGGAGACAAATTCGGTTAATCAAGGCCTAATGTGACCAAAGGGATTGGATTTCTGCCACAATTTACTGGACAGAAACCAGTAGAAAAGTGGAAGAATGATAATGAGTTAGTGGAGTCAGGTGTAGGAAGATGTGGAGAGAGGAAGGGTCTCAGAGCCTTCACAAGGTCTTTCTTGGTCAGGTAAATACAGCTGGGGATGAACTTTGTGTTTTTTCTCTTTTGTTTATATTTTTATAAATTTCTTGCACTCTGTAATGAAAGGTAGTAATATTAATATCTTTTGCAGAGAGAGTATGTTATGAATATCAGCCATATCATGATTCTTGACATGAATGTTATGCAACATAAAAATGTCCAGCCCACTGAGCATGGGACTGGTCCAGGCTGCGGTGGTCAGAAAAATGTAAGGCTTCATAAGAAGAATGGGACCCAGTACATCATAAACGTACAGCAAGGTATAAATGAAAAGTTTTATACAAAAGTTTTATTAGTTGATCTTTCTTTTCAATGCAAATGAAAGGAATATGACAACTGCAAAATTATTAAAGAAATTTAATTTAAAATATCTCCTTGCTAGGGACAAAAAGGAATTCTACAGCAATACAGTAAGTTACTGTAAATAAGTCTTATTGTTTTTTTCAACCTTAGTGAAAAATGGGGGTTTATTAAATAGCTGTGTCCTCAGACTCAGAATTTTCAGCATCAGCAATACATTGAATCTGAAATTTGTGAAATTAAAATAATAAACCTTTTTCAAAGGAACAGGCATATAACCATTTACAGCCAGGTTGTCTTTTGAATCCAAAAGTGTGACTGTACAACACAGAGGCAAAAAAGAAACGGGAAATTTACTTTGGACCAATTTTCGCAGTCAGTATCACAGTTTTGGTTTTGGAGGGCAAACCTCATGCTAGCCTGACCTTGCCTGACAGTTAGCTGAGATCCCGACCACGCAGAGTGTGCCCACAGCAGTGCTCCTTACAGTCCCTTGGTGGCCCTGCTGCATTTTCTCAGTTTACCCGCCAGGCTGTGCTGAAATTCTTCAAACACCTCTGTTCAGAGCTCTGCGCTGCGTTCAGCTTGCTCCATTTCAGTAGCATGAAGCCATTTGAGGTAATGAAGATGGCATTTGTTTATACAAATGCACAGATTGTGTCTGTGTAAGACAAAGCTCTGGTTTGGAGTGCATGTTGTAGCTGAACCCTCTATACTTAGCCTTGATAGTTTGGTTGTGAACATCATTCATTGTTGTATCAGTGAGATTACATTCCCAACTCAAAACTGATGATTTTTCAGAAGCTTCTTGGACTGAAAAAGAAAAGAAAAGAAAAAATGGAATGTAGTGTGCCTGTGATAACTTTGTTTGTAAGGCAATACAGCATGGAGTCAATATTGGATTGTGGGGCTGATAGACTTTATAATAGTGGTTCTCAAAAATGACTTTGCAAAAAATAAACTACAGGTGAGGTACAGCAGACTGCATACATACAGAATAAATCAGTGGTGGCATCACAGTCTACCAAGAAATCATTTGTCAGCTCTCTGCTCTCCCTCTGTTGAAATAGAAGTCATCGCTCATATTCTTCAACTTCAGAGAAATGTGGTTAAAAAAAAAAAAAAGGATAATAGTAAGTTTTCACTCAAGAATGAAGTTCTTGCCAAATGCAGAAATTTGGCAAGTGTCAGTTTTGAAATTTAAAAAAAAGAAAAAAGAAAAAGAAAAAAAGAATCATTTTTCGGCGTATTTTACTTATGTTAATGTCATTTTGAGAACAACCATATCTTGTTATAATTTTGGCACTGAATTATTTGTCTTTTATGAAATATTTAAATGTCATATTTTAATGTTATATCATTTTGTCGTTGAAACCACTTCAGGACTACAACAGTTCAGCATCTTTAAAAGTGTTTCCTTTGTCTATGCTGATTTTTAATATAATTCCTATTCAGCAGTAAAATGAAATTCTGACTTTATGTATTGATTTAGCATAAATAAAATTCCCACAGAACAGAAATTCAATTTCTTAAATGGCATTAAAAAATTATTCCATAAGGAGTTCTGTCTCCTTCCCAAGAGAGCAAGCGATTTCCACTACCAAATCATGCCTTGCCCCTTCTCCAACCACAATGGAAACACTTTTTCTGCGGACATGCCAGGCAGGCAAAGTTTGCAGCCCCCTTTCCAGCAGACAGCCCCATTCTTGTCTCCTCAGTCCAATTAGTCAGTCTCTGCCTTTTCCTTTGGTAGCTCTTGCTTGAGTTACTGAATGGTGGCCTCTTCCTACCTGAATACTTATATCAAATGTATAGGTTTTCTTATTCTTTGGAATATTCAATATTTCATTGACGTGAAGAGATGTCTGTTTTCTGCCACAGCCTTTCTATCCCATCTCCATCCACATCTCTGTCCTCCCTGCTCTTTTCTGGCACAGATGTCAGCAGTGCAAGGTGCCAGGGAGCATCAAGAGCTGGCTGCCCTGCCAGGGAAATAGAGCCTGGATCAAGGGTGAAGCAAGGCAGACAGGGAAGGGATTGCATTGAGGGCACAGTTCCACGGTGAGCAGAGCAGGGCTGGTGACAGCAACCAGCATCAGACAGTGAACCACTGCTCACCATGCAAGTGCAAAGCAACGAAGCAGCTGTGAGGCTAAGGAGACGTGGGTGAGTCAGGATCAGCCATGAGCATGGCCAGGTACAGGCAGCCCTTAAGGCACAGCAAGTCTAGGCAGTGCTCCTTACCTTAATGCCACAGGCTTCCTGGCTTGTGTTAAGAAAGAAGCTTATGTTACATCTCTTCTAAAGGTCTTATGCTGCTTTGGAATCACTGACTGTATGAAGTTCATATGCCTCTTGGAAAGATGTTACAGAGGTTGATTACTTGTGATAGCATGCCATTTGTTGGGGCCTGTGGCTCAGCCTCTGATACCAACCTGCAATTGGTAAGGTAGGAGATGTCAGCACAACTGTCATATCATGGTGCAAGATTCCATGGGCTCTGCTTTAGCATTTCTGAAGATTGCCGAGATTTTAGATCTTTCATTTTTAGCTGATAGGACAACCGCTCACCCCTATAAAACCAATAATGCCGGCCAAGTGCTGACTGAATATTTAGACCAAAACTTGAATCTTTATTGATATAAAGTTTATGACTATCTATGTAGAATTTAAAGTTAAGCATATAGAGATGTGAGAAAAACAAGTTAGCTGAATTCATTGACTTACAGATAGGAGGTTCATAAATTTTCATTCTAGGCCCATTTCTACTGTGTGTGCTACATCTGCACCTCTGCATCCCAAGTGAATACCAGCTGAGATTTTATTGTGAAAGATCATCTTAGAACAGTTACAAAAGAAATAGCCGCAAACTAGATATCTTGTTCTCAACTTTTCCATCTAGCAGGAATAGTTTTCTGACAGTGTTTTGTGAGAGTCACCATTTCAAGAGTACTATTTTCGATTTTCCAGCTCAATACTCCTTGAAGTCATGGGTTTTACACTGCTGCACAGAAATGTATTAACAATCCCCACATCTCCTTTTCTGGTCTCTCTCCATAGCCTTCCAGTAGGCTTCTTTTCATAGCAAGAAGCTTCACTAAGTTAAAGCAGTACAGGCACGAAGCCAGCAGTGGTGCTTGCTGCATGGCAGGAGGCTTCTAGCAGGAGGCACTGTTGGAGAAGGAGTAAGGAAGCTTGAACTGAGATGGCCTCACACTTGCATGCTTTTTATGTAAAGAAATACTCAGGAGTCATCAAATGAGTGTTATTCAATAGCCATTTCAATCTCTTCTCCCTTTTCTCCTCCAAAGCTTTTGGATAGAGCAGATGGGTATGTTTTTCCTTATATTTATGGAATTTTCTCTTGCTTTGGTTCCTTTCTATATTGCTTTTTTTTTCCTTTTTTTTTTTTTTTTCCAAATTGCAGCTAGCACTCTATTACTCAGCTTCAAGCTTTTGCTTGTAGCTAAAAATATAAATAAATCAAGAGTTTGTTTAGTTTAATTCCTGGTGCTGCGATTTTTTTCATCCCAACTGTCATTATGAATTAGTCATTTCTTTGCTCAAAACCATCAAGTACAACAGCATCCAAGGTAAATACTTCAATAAATCAAGTCTGATAAATTAAATAGTTATAGCTTCAAAAATCTAAGATAAATAGGAAGAGGGAGAATATTTTTATAAGGTTTATTCAGGTTTCCTTGGCAAGAGCTTGAGCTACAGTAGACATCCCAGCCAACACATTCCCCTGCAACCTGACACTCTTGGCTGAGAGACACCACAAACACAAACGAGTGACCCTGTGATGGTAACTGCTCTGAACAGCTACAACTGTGTGCTGATGGCTCCTCTGAAATGATTCACAGCCAGCGCTCACATATAAAGTGCTGTTAGAAGGTAGCATGAGTAACCCAGCCCAGAAGCTAGAACAGGATATATCTCCACATTAGGGAAGTGGGCTGTATGCAGGAAATAAATGCAGGTGTCTGGTGTTCTGCTGGGCTTCTACATGGGAAAAAGGTGTACCAGATTTAGTGCAAAGAATTTTTAGCCAATTATATCATTTTATAGCAGCATTTAAGGGAAAAAAATGCTAATCACACCAATCACTAGACACTAATCATGTCTACAGCAAAGTAATAAAATCACGTGGTAGGAAGGAACTTGTTCGCTCCCATTGCTCTCTGGTACTGGTTCCTTGCTTTCCTGTAAGTCCAAAGCACACACACTCTGTAAGGCTGCTCCGTGATGGTCACAGAATCACAAAATGTTAGGAATTGGAAGGGACCTCGAAAGATCAAATGTCAAATGATCAAGTCAGTTTCCACAGAGAGGACTAATATGCAGGGCCAGCAGTACATGTTGTAACAAATATCTAAGCAGCCATTGTTTATCAAAGACTAAGAGTGGAAAGTAATATTAAAGAAGAAAAGAGCAAAAATTCCTATGGTGATTACTTTGAGGTAAAGGAAGAGCCCCAGTGTGTCAGGGTTCAGACAGAAGGAGAGATCTGGAAACTGAGGATTTTTTTATTTTTTATTTTTTTTTTCATGTAGGGACTGCCCAGAGTGGGGATTCTGTGACAGTAAGGACATGGTCTTAGTCCTCTGTTAAAGAGCATTTCTGATGACGTTAACCAGACTTTGGAGGGCAGCTGTTATGAAGCACAGCTCAAGAAACCGTGCTGCCTCAAGGCCCTGAAGCAGCCTTTTTACTTTTATGTCTTGGCTAATGAATAGTCTGCCCTTTGGCATCTCTTACATAAGCTGAGAGCTTTTTAAGCCCAATGCATTTCACATTCTCTAGAAAAAAAAATAATTAAAAATTGACCCAACAGGATAATGCGTAAGCAATTCCCTGAGTTATAGCCTTCCCTCATTTTTCCCAGTGTGGGTTTTTGCTCCACAAAGCACATTATGAGCATGGGGGAAGCAATTCCGTGGATGAACTGCTTTTGCAACATTGCTTAAAAGTGTCCAGTGACGTCAATATGATCACACCATTCTTCAGAGCCAGGACTCTGTCCTGTATCAATGAAAATTAGTGGGATTTTTCCCAGTGATTTTGCTGTGTTGTATGTTGGGGTTTAAATAAGAGAAGCAAGCATGAATAGGCTACATTCAATATATATTTTTTGCCCTTCTGTACCAGAGATACTGACATTCACAAATATTGCCTCCATGCAGAAAGTTTCCCTCCTGTAATAAGCTCTTTCTTCTCTCCCCAAAGCAAGGGAGAACAGAGGTCATCTACATAAAAATGTGCATTTGGCACACTACTGTGCCTTGAAACAACTCAGTTTTTTGATTCTGTTGCCCTGTAAGTGAAGAACAACACAGGGTATGTTTGTGGTGGACTCGTAGATTTAACTTTCATATTCTGCTTCTTTAAGAAAAAAAAGGCACAAATAATCGGTTTCAAGTTTTACCTGGAGCCCACTGTTGAATTGGCCCCCAGCCAACAACAGTCTAAGAATATGCCTTCCTGCTAATTTGGCTCAGTGATAAGATCCCTGCCAGCAGTATATAGCAGGGAAACTGTATGTGGTTAGCCTTGATTCCTTGGCAAACAGGCACAGAATTTGAACAGCAAGTGGGAAATTCCTATTGACCTGGTTATAGTGTTTTTCAGAGTCTAACACCTGTTTCTTTTTCAAATCCTCTCTTCCTTTGCATAAGGTTTTTGTACGTGTGTCTGTGTGTAAAAGATCAAAGCAAGAGGCAACATGAATTTGCCCTTAGAAGTGGCTTCTTTTACATCAAGATTCAGTCCAGCATATTAAAAATCAACATCTAGTTAAAACCAACCAACCAACCAACCAACCAACCGTCATCACAGATACAATTTCTGCTACCTCCTGGTTTATTTTTGGATAGGGGCAGTTACAGGAGCATAGTTGGAGGACAAACAAGTACCTGTTACAATTTCAGAGTTAAGCAACAGAGAAGTATAATTAAATGTGCTGTTCTGATGGGCTTGAAACCCATTTGCAATCAAGCAAACGATTGGGCTTTTCAGCAGATTTGGCACTCCCCTCAGAAGAGGTCCGGTGCTGGGACAGCAGCCATGTTTCACTGCCCCTCCTGACTGAGATGCATTGATGGAGATGTGTGGGAGTTTACACAGCGTGCTTTTGCAGCAGACTTTGCTCTGACCTGGATTAATCTCCCACTTTTGTGAGCACTAAATGTCACCAACATTTACACCCCAAACAAAAACTAACCAAACCTTACTGATAAAGCAAATAGGATTTTATTATTATTATTACTATTTTTCTGCATAAATGAAGTCTTAGTTAATCTTTGTTGCCTTGGATGAGGAGGACATGGTGCTAGGAGCCAAACCTTTCACAGCTTCCTAGACATACCTGAAATTAACTCTTCAAGAGGAAAATGAAAATTATGAGTCCACATCAGTTTGCAGTTTCTTTTTATCCCCTGTATAACTAGGGCAAAATTGTCAAAAGCTTGAATGTTAGCAAGAGTCTATATATGATGTATGTTCACTGCAATGCTGGTATCTGAAGGCTTCATACAGACGAGCACAGCATAGGAGCTCCTCAACCAATGCTGAGCCAGTGAGCTCGGAGCCACAAATCAGATGCAGCCTAGCAATGTTATTCCAGCACTCTCATCAGAATTAATTAGCCTGGCTGAGAGGCAGGACAGATTTGTCTGGGGAGACTGCAAAGACAGAGCAGTTACAGTGCTTAGTACCTGAGTGAGTGAGTTTGGAGCAACACGGAAGTGCTGTCAGTGCTGAGAAAATCGTGCTGACTGAAATGTGTGTCAGATCACACTGTTCATTAGATCAGTTGTCTCAAAGACACATGCACAATATTATAACTAAAATAAACATTTTTGCTCCTGTGCTTTTCCTTTTTTGGTACAGCTTCAAGAGAAGCAAGAGTCTGATTTCTTGAAAGAAATGAAATCACCTTTGAAATCAGCAAAAAAAGATTAAATTGTAGCAAAATAGTTCCCTCTCCCATCTCTTACATTTCCCATCTCCTACTTCAGATGCTGCAGTAGTTTGGCAGAATGAGCACAGAATAGGAATTAGGACTTTCAGAGCTATCTATTAAATTTGCATGTCCATTTCACTTCAGTTAACGGAATCAAAATCCAGGACTGATGATGAAAACCAGGAATCTCTGGAGAAACACAAGGTATATAGAAGATTTAGGTAGCTCAGAAAGTAGCAGTTGATGTCCACATTTATGTCCAAATCCATTTTGAAAGTAAGTGAAAATAATTCAGAAGAACTTAAGCAAGACTAATTAAACTTCAGAAGAGCTTATCTAGGCATATGTTTTTTCTTCTGCATCCTTGCTGTTTTTGAATGCTGAACTCAGTCTAGAACGCAAAATCAAGCTTGAGAAGAAATTACTAGGAGATGTTCTGTGGCTTGTTGCGCAGAATGTCCGACTAGAAAAATCTCAGTGTTCCTGTCTCCAGAAGCACCAAAGCTAGATTTCATTTCTGATACAAAGATGGTCCTCTTACTTTCCAATTAGCAGCCTTTATTAGCATACGCTTTATCATGAAACAGAATCATACCTTGTTCTAGCTGTCTGAATTGTTTTTCTCTCCTGATGTTCAGGAGCATCCATTAAACCTTAATAATTGCAACTCTATGCAAAAAAAAAATAAATAATATATATATATAAATTAAACATTTTTAACAGAAGCAACACTAATGAGGAAATGTGTTAACAGGAGCACTGATTCATATCATTAATGCAGGCAGGCAGGAACTGTAGAGAGTGAAAGAGCTGTTGCAACATGCTTTTCTTGAGAGCACACCTAAATTAAGAGGCTGTTGGAGACATATTTCATAGTGTTGGCAACCCAGGTGTAGCAAATTTCCAAGAAGACTATTAGTGAGTACTTACAGCTAAGAAAGCACTTCTAATTTCTTGATGAATATGGAGTCTTAAGCATCAAGAGGAACAGGCGACTGTGAACAGAAGTGAAGGTCAGTTGGGATAGATGTGCAAAGTAATGCCCTTTGGCAGAGAAAACACAGATGACCTCCATACACGATGAGATTCAAATCAACTGTTCTGGTTTACAAAAAAGAATCAGGACAGGAGGGAATGGAAAGATCACTTCCTACTCTCCTAGTGCAGAATTGTTTTGCTTTCAATGCCACATTTTTTGTCTTAGACAAAGAATCTTGGATCTGGTTTGGCATGGTGATTCCTATCTTCCTCTATTTGATTTTCTTTTAATATATTTCAGAATAACATTAATTGCACTGGGGAAAAAACCAACACACACACTCACTCCAATTCTTTTTCTTTTCTGAGTGCTATACTGTTCTTCATTTATAGATCAGTTTCTTATTGTAATGGAAACAAAGAAATGCTCGGATTCTCTTTCCTGAATGTGACTGATCACTGCCTGAAGAGATTACTTTATTTCACTGGGGCTGTTTTACAGAACAGAAGCAGAAATTAACTATGACTTCCAAGAATTTTTATCACCTGTATTACCCTGTTCCTTTAAGATAGTGGCCAATAATCTGCAATGGTAAAAACACTTAGGCTCATGACATAAAGTAGACTATATCTTTGTGCATTTTTTGATATATATTAGGTATCTTGCTATTAAAACATTAAGCTATATCACATTTTATTGCATCTAAAGATGAGAGATTCATGCTATTGATTTTGAAAAACATTTTATTGCACATTAAAGATGTATTAATGCTGGTAATTATAAAGTGCTGAGCAGTTCACAAAACAAGGCATGAAGACCAATGAAAATGGGGATGCTCAGACCTCAGAAATGGAATGTCCCCAGATCACATCTGAAATGCATAGGTTGCTTTTTCCAGAAAACACTGTAAATCACTGGTGCTGCTTCCAGAACTCTAGCCATGCAGGCAGATCATGCAAGATACCTCCATGTTACTCAGGCTTCAACACTGTTTTCTGTTGTTTTGTTTTTTACAACTATTAGGTACTCCACACTTATGTAATTCTGCAAGTTTTATTGATTAATGAATCTGATTTATAGTGTTAATTAAAATTCTGTCTGGGAACACTTTGGAAATGCATGTTATTTAGACCCTGTGTGGAAAACCTCTGAAGGACAAGGGATTGTTCGTTCCCATGACTTTTCCACCTGTCTTTCACATGATGGCTTGCAACGTGCAGTGAATTTCAGTAAGTAGTTGAGCTATGCTTGGAATCTGTATCTGTGGTGTCTGGTGGAGATGGCACCAGAAATTAAATTACAACCTACTATGTGTCTCTGATCACTTAAAAAGAATTTGCCGGTGTTGTCTCAGCTGGATAGACAGCAGGGTCTTAGTTATCCCTCTAATATATTTTCTATATAGTGCTTGTCATAAGTGATGATTTCTGGTGTCCATCCAGGGCTTGCAGAATCTCATGCTCCCATGGTTACTCTTAGGAGATGTATGCACAAATCTGAATATGACAGAATAACCTTATTTTCAGTGTTGACGTAGAAGCCTAGCATAACATTTTACACTGTGTCTGTCCTGACCATCTAACAGCATCTTTCTTCAGACTAAATACCTTTGCTGTTTGCTGTGGTTTGAGCTTGAACCGCTGTCAGGCACAATGGGAATAACCAGCTGGAAAAGGAATGAAAAGACAAGCAGAGTTTGTAATAGCCGCCGAGTGACCTCTGAAGCAACCCAGAATGCAGGAGAGCCCTCACCTGCCTGTGAGCAAAGAAGACAAAGTACGTGGCCTTAGGCTAAGGTAAAAGATTTTGGCTTTTGCCAGGAAATTTGTATCACTTGCTGATCTGTGTTATGTTTGTTGACTGTTTGCCCTATTACCTTAGCTCCAGTATTTTTCCCTCACAAAGAGATGCTCTGAGGCATCTGTGCCAGCTTCTGCTGCAGGCGCAGGCCATCTATGAGAGCACTGGTGGGACATGCAGGCCCTGCCTCCTCTTCCCCGGTCACTCGTTCCTGGGTGAAATGGGCTCAGCAGGCAGGGGTCTGGGGATGAGTCAAGACCAAGACAAAGGCTAGAAAAGTTTATGCAGACTGACCGCAGAGCAAACACCATGTCTGATGTTCCCAGTGTGAATGTGTTTAGGATGTCTTACGGCTCTGAATTTCAAGGGGATTGTATCATAAATCCCTTCTAATACTTAATGAAACTATTTGTAATAGTTAAATGTCAGGAGTTTGGGATATTTTTAAATAGTTATTGAAGTACCTTTTCTTTTTGCCCTTCCAATCTTGTGTTTCTATGGCAGATGGATAACATGGAGTAGATGTGTTACTATTTCAAGTTGGCATGTTCTATTAAAAAAAATGAGTCAGGAGCTACCCTATAATGACTCCTGACTCCAACAAAGCTAATGCAGATAATGTTAACATTTCTGAGAAGCGAAATTGGCTGTGCCTGAAAATCAACATTTTCTAGGCAAAGGGATAGGCAGCATCTCCAATAAGGCTTCATAACCCCTCATTAATGGGATTTACGTAACTTGAAGAGAAAATGAACTGCTGGGCAAAATCTTTATTCTTTTCCATCTGTGCAAGCTAGTGATACATATCTTAATTATATATATTTATAATTACACATATTAAAAAAAAAAAAACACCTGTCTGGAGCATTTTCTACTGTTGTGCTTGTTATGTGTACTGTATTTGAGTATTTTATTTCTACTTATATCAGAGAGCTATCTTGTTCATAATACAACATGCTACGTATAAAAACTTTATACAGTGCTTAGCAAAGTTCTGCCTCCTAAAACTGGATATTGGAGTTCTCAAGTAGGGCATTTTCTGCAATAACTTTCCATCATCCCTTCCAACATTCTTTGTCTCTTTTGAAAATCGTGGCTGATTAAAAGTCTAATGCAACAGCTGTTTATGATCATATATGTTTTCTAGACAGATGATGAGTATTAGAAGCAGAAACATTCTGAATTCTTTGTAATGCTCAACAAATTTTGGACTGATACTTTTTTAAAGTCACAGTAGGACAGAGCTGCCAGGCAAAGCAGAATCTTTAAGTACTTAATTAAGAATCGTTGCAACTCAAAAGTTCGATCATGCCACACAAGCATATACAAACAAACAAACAAAAAAACAACAAAGATCAGCATGACTTTAGGAGGTGAAATTCTCTTTGAATGAATGAAAAAGTTCTCTGGAAACGTTTACATAAACTACTATGGTTTTTTTTTTTTTTTTTTCTGTGTAGCATCTGAAGTCCTCTTATGGTAAGGCATTAGCTAGCATTAGCTGAACACTACGTAACAGATAGCCAAAGGGCTGTGAAAGGAGGAACACAGGTAGAAATAGGACATTTAAACAAGCTGTAGTATGGTCCATGTCACGTTTTGTAATCACTTTTAAACAAATAAACACCCTAGAGGTCAACCAAGGGCAGAAACATTCCCTGTGTGTGTGTTACTCAACTTTGGAAGCGCAGGGCTGCAGAGGCTGAGCCTCGCTACCACCCCGTGGGCGCCATCTTCCATGTGGCACAGGCGGGTTTGCCCTGAGGGCTGGAAGAGCATGCAGCTTCCTCCGCTTGTTCCGGGTGTTTCCAGAAAGTTCCTGTGACAATTTCTCAGAAATTACAGGCAAGAGCTGGGTTTCTAGCACTTCATAGAGAATACCCTGGTACTGGGCAACAAAGCAGCTCAGCAGGTGCAGCTGTTAATGAAGCACATTAATTTGCTGGAAAGCCATTTCACTGTCAGAGATAACCCACACCTGGCAGCACACATCCATGTGGATTTAGAGACTGCACCTTGCCTTTGGGGGGCTTGGTGGGGGAATATTGAGGAGCCTGGTGGCTAAGCTGGCTGCAGCAGTCAGTTCATGTTTAGGCACTTCCCTGACAGGAGCCCGTTGTTCTGGGCAGGGGAGGCATTTTGGCACACTCACCACACGCAGACCCACACCTTCAGGGCAGTGCTGAGGGAAGCCTGCGGAGAGCAGTGCCTCAGGGAGCTCTCAGCAGCACCTGCCAGGCACACCTTCTTGACTACCCCTCACAGCTGTGCCACACCACAGTATGGCATGCAGGGAAACTGAAGAAGAAGCTCAGACCAAGGTCTGCATGGTATCACAGCCCTGAGGGCACAGCTGCTCTGAGGGCACAGCTGCTCTGAGGGCACAAGAGCTGAGGGGCAGCACCTGGGCCCAGCCCACAACTGTGCTGAGCCCAGGCCTGGTTGGAAGCACAGTCCCCATGGTGGAAACTATTAAGGCCAGTCCCGAGCAAAGAGCAAACCTTTTTTCCTCGGGTAGCTCCTCAGGAAAAGGCTGAGGTACTTAGGTGGGTTATTTCTGTTAACATTCTTTACAGGTATGACTGGTTATAGTTTTCACTGAGTGAGTGGGAGTAACCGGAAGGGAAGTTTTCCTTGTTCAGAGGTGATGTGGGGTCTGAGCTGTTAAAGGCTCATGCCTTCAGGTTAAGGTTGCTCTTATTACAGCCATGTAGATGTGTGAAAACTTTAGTGTGTAAATGTGGTCTCTGCTTTGTTGTTCTAGGCTTCTTTTTTCATCCAACCTCCCCTGTAGGTTGAGGACACTGAGCACCCCTGTGGCTGTGCACACATGCTGTGACGTGAAGAAGAGTCTTGGGCCTGCAAATGGTATGTATGTGGAAAAAGTTTGATGAAGCATTGTTGTAAGTGCGGTGTGATATGATTCCCAACAAGTACTTACAAGGGAAAATTGAATGGTGTTGTAAAGACACATGTTTGTATTATTGGCTGTCTTGTAAGGAGTTGTTTTTCTGCTGCTATCATAGATCATGAGCTTGGATAAGATGTTCTTACTATATCAAAGTGGCTTCTGAAAGGTAAGTGTTTAATACTTTTAGGGAGCAGAAATCTTCAGCAGTACAGCTTTTCTTCTAGAATAGATGTAAAGTTGACAGTCCAATTGTACATACAGTTTTTCTTTCTTGTTAGTAGGAAAACTTTCTTTTTCTTTCCTTATGGATAGGACCAGAAGTTCTATTTGCAATTTTTTTTATCATTGACCTATGCAACATGGCCAAAAAAGTGTGAAGGAAACATATAGCTTGCATTCACATTTTATCAGACCTATTTCTTAAATCAGGTGTCAGTGACTTTGGATTAGAAGAAAACTAAGGGGAAAATAAAGTGAATTTATTCTTTTTATTTTTTTTAGTTAAAATCTGTTGAATTTGGTGTACAAAAATAATGAAGTTTGAGAACCTAGATGATCGCAAGCTTAAAACAAAGTTATGATCCATTTTTTGCTATTTTTTCCATGGGGATTACTATTTATTGATAGAAGAACTCAGTCATAAAATGGTTATTATACAACTTGAAGAAGCAACATCAATATGTTTGTTAACAAAAACCAGACAATGATGTTTGATTCTGAGAACAGTGCAACTATTTACACTGTCATTAGTCTTTGTGTGTACGCTATGAGAACAAATATATGAAATGCACATGATATGGAATAAGTTTTTTTTGCTATGCCCAAGACAAATATGTTGTGTGTATGTTCAATTTGTGTTGCCTTAATATAGAGCTTGCAGAAAACTTCTGTTCATGGGAATCTACTTCTCATAGTTGGTTTGAACCTAATTTGGCAGTGATGACTTTAAAACTCTGACTCAAATACAAAAACAAATCAACTTGTTTGCCACTTGGGAGAAATTCAAGGGAAAGAACAGGATCCAGCACCAAGAAATGAACAGCCAATGGCTCTGAAAAAAGAGGGAACAGGAATGAAAAAAAATAAAGCATGCAGCTTGTGTATTCCTATATTTGTGACAGCATACTTTTGAAACAGAGAGGGTTGTGCTTCCTCTGTAAGTATCTATTGCATTGCCTTTCAAAGAGGAACTAGTTATAAACAGAAACATACAAAACAAAATAAAATTTATGTAGGTAAAGCAGGCAACTTAAAAAACAGATGCATACTGTTTTATTATACAGGGCGGAAATACTTGTGAATATTCCTAACATACAAGATATTCTTAAAATTGGGCCAAAGTGATGCCTTCGCAAAAGTGCTTTCAGTAAACTTAAGCAGATCCATTTAAGATTGGTTATACAACTTAGAGAAGCAAAAGCACTATATTTTTGTTTTTCTCCAAAGTTAATAGAGCTAATGTGCCACCATTTTCACATCAGGACATCACATGCTTAGTTTGCCTTTACTAGCCAGAAACAAAGAAAATGGGCAGCTACATAACCTGAATGATATTACTGAATTCAGGTTGTGTGCCTAGAATAGCTTGTTATATGTAACTTTAGTCCCTTGGAAGTTAACAGTCTTGAAAGCCTTTCTTGGTGTTGAGGAACTCCTTTGGATAAAAGGCCAAGCTGTTCATTAACTTATATGAGGCATAGCTTCTCTGAAAAAGTTTCACTTGCTTTACTTCAGTTTTCTGGCGGCTTCTATGCTTCATCAAATTTTTTTACACATGGATGCAGTTGTAATTCCTAAACATTCATGGAACTACTGTGGAGAGAAGAAATACAGTAAGTTTGGGGATTGCTTTTCATGTGGAGTATCCATTAATTGTAAAATTCTAATAACACCATTAGAGTTGATTAGCTGGTTGATGAGTTATCTTCTAAAGGATCATTAATGTAAACATCTGGGGAAACAAGCAGTGCATCTCCTGAATGCATCTGCAGGAAGTGGAAAGCAGCATTGAATGTCTGTCCTGCCTGAATCCAGAGACTTTTACTGCCCGTTACCGTTTTCCTGTAGTTGGTCCCAGCTTCTTAAATGGGGTTCTGGCCATATCTGGCATTGTAATTATTTAATATGCCACCTATGTTCCTGGTGCTATGGTAAGAATTCCGATGTCTAAAACTTGAAAGACCTCTTCCTATGAGCTTTAACTCCTAGTGGATTAGATTGAAAACAATTTAATGCAGGTGTAGGCCTTAAAATGTGGATGGAAAAGCTCAAGGGAAATAAGGGATCCACTATGTTTCCATAGGGGAAATTGCTTAACTGGAATGAAATTAAGCATTGTATCACAAGATATCTTTGTGAATATGCATTTAAAGTACTCTTTAACTTGTATATGTATATTCTGGTAATGTGGGTACAGATGTAGTCTGCTATACGGCTTTCTTTATTAAGAAAATGTGTTTTTTTCGGGGGGGGAGATCTAATGTTATGTTCATAAAGACGGCTTTGCTGTAAAGCTGACTCTGGGAATTTAGGACATGTTTGTTTATTAATGGTATACTTTGTACTATGTATATAAAGAAAGGCTATCAAAAAGTGTATTTCTGATTTGTAGCTTGAAGTACAGATCTTTAATAAAGTTTGTTTCTGTGCCAAATATTTGCTCATAAAGATATATGGGTTTGTGGGCAGTTTAGATATTCTGAGACTAAACTAGTGAAAGGAGGCAGGCTTGACTGCTTTGTTTATTAATACACAAAAGCAATGTCTGAAAATTTTACAATAGAAGAGTAGTTCTAGACAGACAGCAAGGCACCACTGTGGGAGCTGATTGCTCATTATATTTATAGATAAGCATAGAAGCAATGTGTGAAAGATTGCTTTAAGGGGTGAAGTTTTCTAGTATATGTTATGAAATGCCAATCACCGCTTCAGAGTAGTTGAGAATATGGATTTAGAAAAAGTATTCTGTCTTTAGTGGCTGCTTAAAGATACCAAGTGAGAATTCCTTTTTTTTTTTTTAGAAGACTTTTCTTTTTTGG
The DNA here is from genome assembly GCF_040182565.1 of Anser cygnoides. Lineage (NCBI taxonomy): Eukaryota > Metazoa > Chordata > Aves > Anseriformes > Anatidae > Anser > Anser cygnoides. The sequence goes on along the minus strand of NC_089880.1, from coordinate 7,485,677 downwards.
TAACAGCTCTTGTGTGAGTGAGGGCTTTCTTAATTAGCATCTAACTCTGCATGCCTGATGAGCGATGAGGAACTTGTGAGCTCTTGAATAAAAGTTTATAGGAATGTTGCATAATTTAATATATGGGGCTGATCATCACCACCAGTACTTTAACTTAACCTAATTTATTGTTTGGTATAATTTGTGTCACTTTGGAGCCTGTTGCTCAATTCAGTGAAGAGCTGGCTTCCCAGTTGACCAGTTCAACCCACCATGTATTTAGGTAATACTTGAAAGCTTGGTGATCAGTATTATATCTGTTTTAACAGTATCATTTTCATGGGGAATTCTCTGACCTATCAAAGAGCAGTAATTTATTTTTAAGGGGAAGCCTTTTGTAGCATTAACTATGATTTTGAGACTTCAGTCTTTAATTTTCATACTTTATTGAACTTAATGCTATGATCAATTCAACTTCAAAATTAAACTTTCTCTGAATCTTATAAAACATTAAATCATTGTAGTTGATGGTTTTAAAAACAAAACAAACAAAACCCACACTTTACTGTATTTTCTCTTTTCAACTTGGCTGAAAATGCACACCATAAGTAATTTTCATAGGGGAACTCTATTCAGGAATGTTGTTCTATAGTGTTAATATATAGGCTTAAAAGTATTGCACAATTACACTATTTACAAAATTATCATTCTGAATTTGATGCAACTCTTTTTCCAATAGGTGTGTTTTAGATGTGTTTGAAGTTTATAACAATATAATCTATGTTATGAGGTTGTGTGGCTGGTATTTATAAAGAGCTCAGGGATTTTCTCCAGAATCTAAACTGTCAGCTTTATCACCTCTTGCTGTTTGTAAGTTGACTGGAAAGCTAGCAAACCCAAATGTGTTCAAGTGCTAGTGGTATTGCTGATGGCCTGAAATGGAGGTCTTCCAGCAATGAGTCTACACAACCCTTTCCTGTTTTGTATAGGGGCTTTGACAGATACAGCAAAAGTATCTACTATGCAAGTCAGCAACATCCTTGCTCAGCCACTGGGGGCAAGCTCTCTCAGAGGAGGTCGTGAGCTCCACTGAAACCAGTACAGGCATGCTCACTTATACCTGGGGCCACTGTTCAGTCCCAGCAATGAATAAAAACAGTGTTCTAGGATAAAAATCTTACTCTGTGCAAGTTTGGAGAACTTTACAGCTACTGTAATGAGCTAATCCACAACAAGCATGCATGGTAAAATCCTGCATTGCAACCTGGGTTCCAAAAATATCTGATTTTTTTTGTCCATTTTTGCATACCTTATTTTTAGAACGTTGACTGCTGTTTAGAGTTGACTGCTTTTGCTTTGTTTTCTATTGAAGCATTGCTGTGGTTTAACCCGGCCGGCAGCAAAGCACCACACAGCTGTTCACGCACCCTCCCCCCTCCCTCTCTGGGATGGGGGAAAGAAATGGGAAAGTGAAGTGTGTGAGTTGAGATAAAGACAGTTTATTAAGGAAAATAACAATGATAATAGTACTACTAATAATAATGTGTACAAACAAATGATGCACAATGCAATTTTTCACCACCCGCTGACCGATGCCCAGCCTATCCCCGAGCAGCCGGCCCCCCACCCCGGCCAGCCACCCCTATATATTGTTTAGCATGACGCCAGATGGTATGGAATACCCCTTTGGCCAGTTTGGGTCAGCTGTCCTGGGTCTGTCCCCTCCCAGCTCCTGCTGCACCCCCAGCCTGCTCGCTGGCAGGACAGAGCGAGAAGCTGAAAAGTGCTTGGCTTGGTGTAAGCGCTGCTCTGCAACAACTAAAACATCAGCATGTTATCAGCACTACTCTCATCCTGATCCAAAACATAGCACCCTACCAGCTGCTAGGAGGAAAATCAACTCTATCCCAACTGAAACCAGGACAAGCATGAAGTGTTTCGATTTGCCAAAGAAGCCATACTTAGAATCCCATGTTCATTGAATCTTCAATCTAAAAAAAGCAAGCCACTCAGTGAACTGTGAGGCAGGGCAACAAAGATGTAAGTTCCTCTCCAGGTTTCTGATACCAGTTTGTGCTCTCCTCTCTTGTTATCTACATGGATTTATCTATTCTATATTCCTATGCACCATCATTTGGGGTTTTTCATATCAAATCCATTCAGATGGAATATTGAATTGGATATTACACATCAGAAGAAAAGAGAAAAGGATTTTCCAGAAGCAGTGATTCAAGTACTACTGCTCTCCTTTCAGTTTCTGTTTTTAGAGTACGGGTGGCAGCTCTGGAATCAGACTGAATAGGGTATTTTTGTCTTTATAATGGGAAGAAAGCAGCTCATCCTGCCATGCTTTCAGTACCTGAGTCATTACCTGGGTGGAATGAAGCAAATAGTGTATCTTCTGAGCTAAAATAACAGATTACATTTATATGCAAATTATGCTTGTTTGTATGTAATCACTGCTTTATTACTTCGATTTTTCAAAGGTGACTGAGTTAGTCGTGTTCAGTTTTCACTCCTAACAGAAAATTCCTGCCCAAAAAGTAATTGAACAACCTAATGGCAAGTTTTCTGTCTCGTGCAGACCACCATGGCAGTTGAAATTACCCTGTGAAATATTTTTTCATTTGCCATCCTTCATTATCATACCACTTGATTTTGTTTATCTAAAATGCTTTAAATGTAAAGTACAACCATGGCTGTCTGTAAATAGCCTTGTGAGGCCTGTTTCCGTGATGCTTGCTGTGAATGATGTAGGCTTAGTTCACTCTCATAAGAACCATAGTTTTTCTGACTTGTACAAGCTAGCAAATACAGAAGCTAAATTAATTTTGGCCAAGCTGCCTCAGAGTATGCCTTCAATTTATAATATTTTGAATGAAATTTAAGTGAATCACCTTGTGCTGTGCCACCTCCCCTCACCCTTCAAAATCCACATTTAGCAGGTGTTTATGCAGTTTGTGCAGGCTACTCAGACTTTGAATAAAATCTTGTACAGGGAGAAAAGTCTTGCCTGGAAATTTTTAGAAGGGAAAGGGGAGCAGTGGTGGGAGGGGGCTATTGAGTGCTATCACTGACAGTTTATCACTGTCTTCATTTTGGTTGTCTTTTTCTTTACTGCACATTTATATTGGACTCTGGTCTAGTACTATTTTTGTGTGTACATAAAAAATAAGTATATTTTAGTAACGCCTCTGTATAGAGGGAAAGTAGAAACATTTCAGGAAATTTTCTGCATTGACACAATCTCTTTTTTGTGCATGCTTTTGTATTTGTAAATAATGTTTATAAAGTCATCTGCTTCCCTTTCCTCAGTTGTAACCCCTGAATCCAAGGAAGCAACTTTTACTACACAATGGTTAATTTATGTAAGTGAGATCAGTTCTGCCTTTTAATGTAGACGATGATTCTTGGAGGTACTGCATGTCTGTCTCGATTAAAATAGACTATTTGGGTCCTAGAGCTTTCATGGTGGCAGCAATGGCCCTTTCCTGACAACAGTGAAGGCTACTGAAGAGTAAGGAGTTTAAAGCGAATAAGAAAGTAACACAGTTTTCTCTGAGTTCATTGTGCAGCAGATTAAAGTGATGGTTTGTCCACTACAAAGTTTTCTCTTTGTTGGTGCATGGATTCTATCCGCAGTTGATCAGTTTGGTGAATGGCCCCCAGTGACATCTGATAAAAACCTAACATTTTAAAAAGTTCCTTGCCGTATAATTAAATACTGCTTAGCAAAAGGCTTTGCAATCTTCCAGTTATATATGTGCATCAAAGCACAGATGTTAAATAAAGCTGGACTTTTTCAGTTCAATGATTGAATTAAAGCATTTGAAAGGAACAGAGGGAAAATGGTTTCAGGACAAACCAAACCAGATGGGTGAAGGTGGGGGGTTAGCTTTCCCATCAGTGTCTTTTGGGTGAACGCAAATTTCTGGTCTGAAATCAGTGTTTTAACTTAGAAATTACTTTATAATGGTTTGACCTATATTAAAATATAGCTTTTTCTTTTTAGATTAAAAATGTTCAATATTTTTTGCCTGAAAATGATAAAAACAAATGACTGAGCTTCCATTATTTCCCACGTCTGTTTTGGTTCAAGTTGATCATGCAATTTGACTGGAAATCACTAAAGGCTTTTTCTTCTGAGTAAACATTTGATGGTGAATTCATTATTTTATTTGGGGGTGGACAGGGAAGTTTTGTTGCTACACTGAATGCTTTGGCTTGCCTATTATATGTTTGAATTCTGTTATGTTCATTAAGGCTGTGATCTAAGAGAACAGGGATTTCTAAGTTTGAGTTGCACTGAATGTCAGGTCTGCCCATATCAAATTATACAAAAAATGAACCTGTCATAAATCTTTATTTTAATTTCCCTGATGTTTCCTTGGTGGGAATTGAGTTTTGTCTCAACATTCTTTTAAAAAATTTATTGAGATACCAAATTACTGTCTCTTCCCTACATTGTGTACAGCAATACTAGATTTGGAAACATTCATTTTTTATCTCAAATAGAATTTTTGATGAGAAAAGAGATGTTAAATCTTTCAGATCAGCAGAAATACCCACTGCAATTCTAATTCTGGAGTCTCTGTTGGTTAGATGATAAAGGCAATATTCACACACGCTAGTTGATGGAGCTATTTTGATCCCAGTCATAGAAGTCATCACTGACTTATGCTAAGTATTATTCACTTTACCTAGAGGTTGATGTGTATGGACATTTGGGAAGGTTAGTGCTGTGGTTACTGTACTGAATTTTGTAAGGCACTCTGCAAATAGGGATGTAAAAGAGCTGCACAGATTGTTTCAAATAGTGGTGAATATTGTGGTTTTGGCTGAACACATTTTTGCCTTTCTAGATGAAAGCAGAACATAAGTTTGCTGGAAGCCAGAAGTTTTTTTTATGAACTCGAACAGTCTGGGGAGAAAAAAAAAAGTTGGCTTAAAGAAAAGAAAAATGAGATGAAAAAAATTAACTTGTGGAAAACAATTTTTGCCTCTTGCAAGAATATCATAAATGCCTTCATTGTTCATCTGTTCCCACGTTCTCACTAAGTTTTCAAGTAGAAGACAACAACACTCTGACTTCTGATGTCATAGGACAGGTAACTGAAATAGTACTTCAAGAGGCTAAAGTTTATCTAGGTACTGCTGCAGCTTGTCTAAAGCCAGTGGGGTTTCACAGGATATGCTTTCTGCATGAGACCAGTCCTCTTCTGAATATAGAAATGTGACTGAGTTGCTATAAGTCTGATCTGTGAACATCAATAATTACTGCAGTCACAGTCCAAAAAGATAGTTATTAAAACAAGAACAATGAGGAAATACCGATTAGCCAAATCAGGAAACAAAAATTTGGGTTATTTGTGTTGATGTGGCAGTGTAGAAAACTGCACTGTGAGGCTGAATCAACAGCTGTGCATGGGCATAGCTGTCCGAGCATGTTGGCAGGAATGGGATGTTGATCTTCAAAAAAATCCACCCAGAAACAAAACATTTCAATAAATAAAAAGAGCAATGAAATGTGTAAGGATTTTATCCTGGAGCTGGCTACAAAAGGACTAGTATTTATTTGCCAGGATTCTCAATGCATTTCTGAGACAGTTTTCCTTCAAAACAACTGAACCCTTCAGTTTGCAAAAGACCCACAAAGAGGAAAAAAAGTGGTTATACAAGCAAGCTTTAATTATGTTTTTGACCCTTCTAACTCTCATCTCCCATTGCAATATTAGAAACAGAAAAGCTTATTTTGACAGTGAGGCAGCAAAGATTCTTCTTTGTTACATCAGCACATGATATCTCGTTCAGGGAGCAGAGAGGGTAGGGCAGACCTGTTTAGCTGTGAGTAAGGGTATAAGGCCAATGACAGATTTCAGCTGCTGATTAAGTATAAACTTACCTTCATAGTGGTTTAAAAAAGAGTGGAAAAGGTGGATATCTGGTTTTGGAAAATAATCCATGCGCAGGCAGGCCCAGCTGGATGTCAGTATTGTCCTTTTTAGCTAACAAAGGGGTTAATGATTGCTGAAGGGCTGTTATCAAATGTGGAAGTGAACAAGAAGAGGAGTGCAACAGCTGCATGCCATTTATTGCATCTCTGTTCACAGTCCTTTCTCTGATACATTTATTGACTTGTTTTCTCCATTCCTGCAAAATGTTTCACCTCTGCTGCATTATATTTTGCTCTATACTGGGATACCATTGACACTTCTGTGTTCTCTCCTCTGGATTTTTTAATATTTCATTTTACAGAGCCTTCCTACATATTTCCTCACTGGAATTTGTGTACCAAGTGCTCTTCTTTCTGAGCTGTCAATGTTCCTTCAGCCTGATCACATCCCCTCCTTCTGCCATTGCTACCTGATCTAATCCCCAGGCACCCGACTGTGTCACGTCAGTGTCCACAGTGCCCAAGGTGCTTGATCATGTCTGTGCTGTCTCCATGCAAGGCTACCTAAGACCCAGCAATGTCTTCCTCCAAATTTGCACCATATTAAATGTCACTCATTCCATTTACTGTTGGCCTGTGCTGAGAAAGTGGGTTATATATTTTTGTCTACATGTTTTTCTTCAGTTCTGGCATATTTTAGCTCAACTAATTTGTCTCCTTTCCTGCCAAGTATCCTGTGCTTACAATGTCAATCATCTGTAAAACACCCAGGGTTCTCTCCCAAATGTTTTCCAGAAAAAATGCATGAAAGCTGTTCTTCTAAGGAAAGATGTAAAAGTTGCAAAGTTGAAGAGGACAGATGATGGCTAGAAAGTAAAATAATCTTACCTATCTTTAGGAACTGGGGATGTAGTAAGAGGAGTCATGGAATTATAGGTCTGCTGGCTGAAGTTAAATTTCTTGAATTAATATTGGAGTAAAGGGTCCAACTTTTTAAGCTCTTGAAATATGAGAAGTAAGAGTCAACATGGATTTCTAAGGAGCAAACTGTCAAATTAATTTTCTTTACGGTGACATAACAGGACTTGTGGAAAGCAGAGAAGCAATAACTTATCTCCATATTAGTAAGGTTCAGGGTAGTTGCCAATTATTCATTGTCCAAATTAAAAGCTATTGAATGGCAGTATGCAAGGTTCTGTCCTGTGTCTGGTGTTCTTTAACAACTTCAGTAAGAACCTGCTGTTGGACTCCTGGGCTCAAGCATCTTCACTAGCTTTACACATAACAATTATGTTGGGAAAGGGGTAAGAGAGACCTGCAAGTCTGTTGGAGAAATTGAGGAAAGGGTCTGAAAATATTGCTATTGTAGCCAGCACTAATAAAGCATCATCTAAATTACTTCATAAAGTCTAGGATTTGGCACTTCCAGAAATGTGGCTCCGTTGGATGGAGATCCTAAAAAGGTTATTGAAAATGATCAGAACTCTGCTGAAGAATCTGAGTGTTTTGGCATAACCCAAGAAAATTGAGGAGAATGTCTTAAGATATAATTGTCCCCCAGATAGGAAGGGGAAAACTTGTCCTTTATGCCTGAGTGGATGGAAAGATATAATGGGCTTAGTCATAACATGAGCAGTTTAGTTTAGGCATTGGGATATACTGCCATAGATGCCAGCACTGTAGGCCTTTAGGAAGAACATGGACAAGTGTCTGTCAGGCATGATATGTATAGCTGCTTCTGCCTTAGGGTTGGTAGATGGACTTCATGCAATCTCTGAAATTCCCTTGTGGTTTCAAAATTCTATATGCTGTTAAAAATGTGGGGTGAAATAGAGCTATTTTAGCTGAAAACAGTTCTATAAGTGATATATGTGCAGAATAAAGGGAAAATTGTTACTGGCTTTTTTGCTGATACTGTATTGGACCACACCTCAGGAACAACACTAAACCCTTGTGGGTTAGGAGTATATTCTGACGTGTTGCAGATGATATGTAGCTTAGAGAGATTAGGTGAACCCCCATGATTTTTATGGGCAGCTGAATCCCTGTTGTAGGCATGAACGTATATTGATCTTCTATTGTAGCTGCTGTGTAGATCTGAAAAGAGAATTCAACTGTACAGTCACAACCTGTCTCCCTCCCATTTAAAGAATATATGCTTCTATACTGTAACATACCTGGATTAATCCAAACCTGAAGTCTGAACAAGTCTGAAGTTCAGAGTGGAAGCACAAACTGTTACCTCTTCTTCCCTTGTACTTCAGGGGCCAATGCTAAAGCTTTTTGAATTCTTGAATGCATATGTAAAGTTATGTTATCTTGGGCCACTCCCATGCAATTAAGCTTCATGGATTTGGTAATGCTGATTTTTGAATTTTATAACTTTCATTTTTATCTTACTGTCAAGTGAATACAACTCAAAATTATTTTCTTCATCTGGGTCCATGAAGATCTACTAAATTTAATTATCCCAAATTTTTATTATCTTAATGGTACTTCTTGTCCAAACTTATCATTCTTTAGGATTTTGTGTGTTGAGGTGATTTAACAGTTAGAGATAGCATAAGAAGAATTGATACTAGTGCTTGTCCCAATAGGAGTACATTTCACATCTGTTATTTATGATGTGAGGTGCCACTGGGGACAGATCCAGTAACTATGTACATAGTAATACTTTTAATTAGACTAACTGAATAAATATTGCACACAGGCTTGAGGGATCTCATAAAAGTTTTACCCCTGTTGAAGAGGAAATTGGTGCAACTGGAGAACGATAACTCCAATAGGAACTGTACACTGGGAAGATCAATATCTCCTAACTTCTTGTGCATTGATTCTTGTGGCACTTATGGATAAACTTACGATTCCTCTCTGACCTTTCAGAAAAACCTTCCTGTGAACTTAGCTTAGGTATAAAACTTACTTGTCAGTCAAATGACAAATGTCAGATGACCTTCTGCTATCACTGTGCATATACCAAGGCTTTTTTGTTTGCTTTTTAAATCTAATTTCTTTTGTAAGCACTACAGAGACTAGATTATTGGAGCAGAAAATATCTTTACCTGAGACTATTCTGCCTCTCTCCTGGACTGCACTGCCTGCAGTATAGAGCTGAAGCTTGGGGGTATGAAGGCTTTGAAGTTAAAGCATAACAGCCTCTTTGTTTTCTCTGTTTTCCTTGCCATAAAGAGTGCATAACTGGAGTGACAGAGTTCAGTGAATAGATGCTTTACATGACTGCCTATTGCAACACCTGCTGGCAGCTGAGTGTGACACTGCTGCAAACCTCTACTCATGGCGCAGGAACGGACACAGAAACCCCTTGTTTAACCTCATGCTTTATAATAGTCAGAAATATACATGTGGTGGGTTGCATTTTCCTCATTCTTGAAGCCAGTTTTTCCATGTATTTCAGCCAAAGCAATACCTGCAGATGTTAAGACTGATTTTTCCAGCTCAGTGCTTTAGAAGGATGTATGGCAATACTACAATCATTTCTTTTTTTTTAGCTTGTGGGGCTGGTTTCAGTGTCCTTACAGTGGTCTGTAGGCAGTTAGGTGGACAGTATTTTAATAATATACAGCATTTGGTTGTGCCTTGTAGCTTGTGTCTAGCTCAAGGTGGGGTGGGGGGGTGGGGAATGCCAACAGCTAAGGCTCCGGAAGGAAAGATAAAATAGAATTTTAACGTTGGACCTCTTTGCGTGGTTGTTACAAATTAAGGACTTGCTCTCGACTGTTGATTTCAGACAAGGTGGTAGAGAAATTAAACTAACAAAAACCTTGAGCATTGAAGGTGGGCAGAAGAAAGAACACCTAAAATGGTGGAATCCCAGTAATCACTTGTATGCCATCCCAGACTAAGGCTTTATTAAGCTCTATTAAGTTCTTCCTGTTATCATTTGCATGTCTTAATCCATCAGCATCACTTCTTAAACAGGTTAAAAAGTCTGTGTTCCTTGAACAGTTTTAAGAATTATTGCTCATATAAAAAGCATATTACCCATCAGATTTTTCTTAATGTTAATTTTCAGATGGTAGGCTTGAAGAGGAGGATAAAAAGCAGACCTACTATGTTTTATGTAGTAGATGCATTTGAGCCATATTCTGAAATGAAATGCATTTTTTAAAATATTTAAATTTTAACCCTTATTTTGACACTTAATATACTAGATTATCCACAATAATTTTAATATACTTTATATCCATGTCTTCTTTTTGCTTTTGAAAGCTTTATCTGAAGCAGCATTAGTGGCTATTTACATGACATGTAGGCCAAACCCTTAATGAAAATAAAAGCTGAGCACCATTACAGTATTTTGTTCTCTATTATTAATTGTGAGAGCTTTCTCGGTAAGAACTTATTTTAATATCATGAGAAAAATAAATCTATATATATAAATAAAGCTTGTGTATAGGAAAAGTGAAGAAAAGTAGGTCAATCCCTTAGTCTGTTTTTTTTGCTACGTCTTAAAGATTTTCCTCTGCAGTGATTTGCTTGCACTTATTTTTAATATCATAATCCTTAAATTTATAATCCTCAATGATAGTTAATGATTGTTAACACGTGTAATTTTGCTCATCCAGTGTCAGCAGCACCAATGATACACTTGGTCATGTGTTTGTAAATGGCTGTCTGTTTCAGAATCTGGTTATTTAAAGTGAATCTAATTTAATTATCAAACAGCAAATACACTGTCTGCAGAAGTCACTGACCTAGAATATTGCCTCTAAGCTTTTGAGCATGGCTGTTAGTGCAGTGATGTAAAATGACATGAAAGCTGAAGACATAATTGCTCATTGTGAATCTTTTTTCAGTAGCTAACATTATTCTGAAGATGAAAAGTGACAGTTATGTATTTTTGGCAATGTTTCCCTGTAGGAAAGGAACATGCAACCTACTTATTTTTGCTACTGTTAGGGCTGACTCTAAATTATATTCATAGAAAGTTTATTTACTGACATTATGGACTGAGTTTTCAGTGATCTCTACTCAAATACTTATTTAGGGCTCTTGTTGTCTAGGTATGTAGTCATGCAAAATGAGTTGTTAGAGGTTTATCCACAAAATATCACAAGAGTTATTCCTAGGAGCAGACACTGTGTTTTGGGAGTATCCAAAATAAAAGAAGTGAAGCATCCAAAATTCAGATGCTGCTTTTGACTATGTGGCCGCACAAAACTCAAAAATGCCATCTGGTGACAGCTTTACCTTCTCACTGCCTGATGGAATCAGTGTAGCGCGTGTGTTCTGGTTGCTTGTAAATTTACACTTGTAGCTGATGGAAATGATACATATGTGAAAACTTGGAAAGCAGCTAGTGAGCAACCTTACTTTAAAAAGAGATGACAAAATGCAGCAGCCAACAATCTTAAAGTGAACGTGGAGCCTGTCTGTGCTTTTAAGCACACATTGCAGCGTTCTGTGCCTGTAAGCATAGAGGCTCTGAGTTCACTTTTACACTGGCTGTTGCAGCTTCTGACAATGATAAAGCTATATGAGCTGCCAGTGGCCTAGCAACCTCCCGGTCTCCTTTACGTGCAATGCAGAGATACCAACTTCATTGCTGAATGTGTTCAGAGGGCCTGTTGGGAGGATAGTGGCACCAGTGCCCATACTTATTTAATTTTAATGACTACAAAAATCCTTAAAATATGGCCTATTGTTTGCAGACACTTTAATGAATTAGCTTTGTTTCAGTTCAGCAAAGGCTAACGTATCGTCATGGCAAATGATTTTATCATAGGTATCCTGGGCTAATGTGATAGCACGTTCATAGAAAATAAGGTAGGAAGATTCTCTTTAAGGAAAATGTAGCTCAAGATGCTTTGTCTAAGTAGAGCACTTGTGCTAGGCATTAATACTTGTCAAAAACAGCAAAGGTATGCATCTAGGTTCTAGCCAAAAATACGTGTGCAGGTATGCGTGCTGCAGACTTGGATTATTCCTGACTAGTTAGCAATAGATGCAGTAGCACCCCCAAACTCTCAGTATGAGATTTAAAACAGAAGTCAGGTTCCCATACAGTTAAGCCTCTCTAAAGAGGAAGGAAACCTACTGATTTTCTTCTTCTAAAGCATGATGTGTCTTAAGCGACTGTCTGCATCCACAAGGACATTGAAGGGAGAATGGGTGGTGGAGGGTCTCAGTAGAGAGAGCAAGAAGGTTTAGTGTTTTCAGCATTAATTTTTTAAATTGACTTTTAACAGTCAGTTTGTGGTATTCGCTTGAACAGACCTGTGGTTTGGTTATCTGACACTCGATGCACATTATCTGATTCCAGAAGACGCTTCCAGTGAGCAGTTAGAAGTCTTTGTACATATACCTGCAGTGTCTGAAATTTTGCCTGAAATCTCTTGTAAAGGCTGATACACATCTGAAGTCAGCGCATAGTTCTAGGCTAGACAAGGGTGTCAGCAAGCATGCTGAAAAGAAGCTCCTTCATATTGTGAGAGAAGGTATTTTAAAGACTCAGGTGGTGGTGTTTTGTTTTGGCTTCCCCCGTCTGTGCAGTGAGAGGCTTTTTACCGTTTTACTAGCTCTGGTTTTTACTGTTTTACCATCACTGTGCAAGAAATACTGGAAACTGAAGTAAAGAGCACAATGTGAAAGGAGAGAAGAAACAAGCTGCCATTGCTTCAAGTGTGTACACTGGTGGTGTGGGAGCCATCGTCAGACACAAATATGCTGTGAGCTCCTTCCACCCACATACCTCAAGCTTCACGAAGCGAAGGAGACTGTCATGTGGTGGCAAAGGCCAGATTATCATAATGTGGGTGTGAAGTTTCTGCCCCAAAATGCTCTCCTGCTTTGAAGCTCTGTATCTGTACCTGCAAGGCAGTTATCTGCACAAACAGAGGAGTTAGGTGTCCAAGTGCTGTGTGTCCAGGGCCACCCACAGACTTTTTTTCTGTGGGCAGAAATGCTCTCTGTAGGTGGGAACATGTGTTTTTAAAGTACGTGTGCTTTTGTTTCTCTCTTCCTCCTCCCCCAAGAGTGACATCTACCTCTGACTGCATTTTTTAGTGTAGGATGTACAGGACCCATTCTACTTTTATATTTCTCTTGCATGTTGGTTTGCCAACCCTCAGCTTGTATAAATTGGCATAGTTCCATAGAAATCCATGTGTGCTGACTAAAACCAGCAGAGAATCTAAGTTCTTTAGTTAGCTGACCATGATTCATGCAAATCTCTGGAATGATGTCCCCCAATTGTTTTGGGGGCTGTACACAGATCTTAGGCCATGGCAGCTTCTGTCTTTAAAGTATTGTCTCTTTCTTGTTGTCTTCTACAATTGTATCCTGAATATATATGAATTTTTTTTTTTGGTATTCCTTTAGCGGTTTGTGGCTTCCCTAGTCTGCAGGGCAGTGGCTGCAGTAACTATGTCAGTATGTTAACCAGGGGCATATTGATACAGGACGGTGAACAGCATGACATTTAAATGTAAATCTATCATCGTGAACTCTGGGCTTGTTATTGCACACTATTTGGAGGCAAACAGTAATTAGCACAGGATGTACTTTATGATAATTAGCAATGTTTTACACCTCAGATGGTGATGTTGACTTTAGAGGGCAACCACCTGGACTAAGCTCTCACTAGCTAAAAATTAATATTTTTGTGGTTGTTTTGTTTGTTTCAAAGTGTCTATGATAAAATATTTTAACTGTTTGATTACTGAAGAGTAGTTGCATACAATCAAATAGCTTAATAGCATGATTATTGGGATAGCTTGCCATTAATGACAAATTATACCATAGTTCAGGTAAATAGCTTATGTATAATGCAGTTTATCCTGAATGCAAGGTGAAATTTCCCCATCTTAATGGCCAAGGGAATGTTATTTTCCGACTCTCTTGCCTCTTTGCCTGACCTATTCTGAACAGTGGTACCCTAGAATTGTGGTATCTGGTCCATTTTGGATTTGTTTTTCATCTAGACCTAGTGTAGTATTTCTAATAGGGAATAACAAAAAAACACGCACAGTTGACTTGCGCCTTCAGGTTTCATGATAACCTTTTTACAAACTTGATAGTTTAGATTTAAAAAAAAAAACAACACAACCACCATCAAAAACTTTAGGGCTAACTTGCATGCAGCTGTAACTCATGAAACAAAATCAGGAAAGGCCAGAATATGTATTGTCCCTGCATATTCTGGCTGCAAAGTTAGGGGACTTAGTTCTGGTTTACTGACACATATAGACAAAGTTTTTGTTGTAACTTATAGCTTTTGTGGATGCTCCTACATTTGGAGCATTCCCTACATTATTGGGTATCAGTTCAGATCCAAGTCTAGAAGGAGAAGACTATTTGTAGTTCCAGTGACAATATGAAGGCAGTGATATAATCAGTGAATGTAGAAATTGCACAATTCTTTCAGTCTTTTTTTATAATAAAGGTATATTTAGAAGTTGTGTAATTTTAATACTGGCCTCGATTCCTCCTCAGATCAGTATTTCTTAAATTAAAAAATAAACCTTAGATACATTTATGCCAGGCTCACTTGCATGTTCATTTTGTGATTATTGTTCATTTCAAAGTGAAGGATCTAACATGGCAATGAAAATACTGAGCTTGTAAATAGGCTTTCAATGCAGACTACAGAAGTACATTTATGGGAAAACGATCTCACTCCTCATTTGTCTTGGAGGGGCAGTTAACCAGAATGCTGCAATATGAAAACAGAAGAGGATACAACAATGCAAAATAGTTATACTACTTTACGTTTAATAGATTTCTTATTGAGTAGTTAACTTTTGTAATTGAATTTTAGATATTCCCTTTACTTAAACTGAGACAGTATCTGCAACATCTCCCAGTTGTGACAAATAGCAAATGTTTCAACAATTCTTATGTCTATGTGTCTTGGAAACATAGCTCATTTATAAGCAAGAGGGAATGTCTTTAAGCTCATGGAAAAAAATGTTGGTTTTGTAGTCGTTCTTTCCATTGCCCCTTTTGAAGTCTGTATGAGACTTTTAATTATTTAAAAAAGGTGAGTGGACTAGATGATCCTTGTGGGTCTCTTCCAACTCAGGATATTCTGTGATTTTTTTCAAAGTTTATTCCATGTGTGCTGCCATGGTTTCTACTTTTTTGAAAGCTAGAGTTTGTAGAAATTTTAAGTTCAAAAAATGGCAAGTGTTGCATTTCAGGGGGATGAAATAATCTACTTCAAATAAGGAAAACTTGTGGACAGTAATATCTATGGAATAATGTTAGATAAATTTAAATGTGTTAACTGCATAGTGCCATTACAAATGCTATTTTTGGCTGGAAAAGATCAGTAGTTCCTTATAAAATAAGGAGACATCAGACTATTTCGGTTGGCCTTGGCTGGGCTGTTTGGAATGCAGTCTGCATATCTGGGACTTGCACTTAAGTAGGATGCACAGGACGACTTGAAACAAAAATGAGCAAAAAAAAAAAAAAAGAAAACTTGAGACAAAATTATACAATGCTAAGTAGAAGCAAGGGCAAGACATAAATATTAATCTGGACAGATGGAGTGGATGACAACTCTAGCAGGAAACAAAAATAAATATCAAATGAAAAGAAAAAGGGGATGGTCAGGAAGAAGGAAAATATGGTGTTCACATTAGGGAAAAGTCAGTTACAAGATTACATTTTTTCTTCCCTAAAACAGGACATGAGTGGAATGCAAGATGATCTAGATACTACTTCCAGCCCAGCTATAGACTTCTTATATTTATCTCCTTAGCTTACTGTATGTCATTTGGCTATTCGTAAGGAAGAAATGGTAGTGTGGTGATGTTTGGCTGTGCCGAAGCCTAACATTTCCATCCTGCTATGGTCCTGAGTCACAGCTGATTTCTATTGCAGGGATTCAGTAGTTTTAAAGGTAAGACTACCTGTCTTTGTGTACTCACTGAACAGAAGTTACAGACTTGATGCAAAAATTGTTGGGATAGATGTTTTCACTCATCCTATGCCAGAAGTCAGGAAAAATGCATGGACGTTTGGAGGTAACTAAAACCTCAGTGACTGCAAACCTAATAGCAGCCCTTTGGTACTACCTCTTCTGTCTTCAAGCACAGCATTGTGGCACTAGGAAACAGTGACTGATCTCTTATGTACAGAAACTATGTTCCTTTACCTCCTCTTCCACCACTGCCATGAAGCTAGTGCTCCTATTATGTCAAGGTCCATTGCATTTGCTGTAACCTTTGATATGCTTGACCTGAAAATATTGCTGTGAGTGAATTATTTACAATGACACCAAGGAGCAATTTTCTAGAAGGTCTCTGTGGCCCGTGGGCAGTGCAATGGGTACATATGTCTTATATTTGCAAAAAAATCTGAAAATGACCATGAAATCTCTCCACAGTATTTCACAGCTGCTGTTACTGCCGAGATCACTCTTGCTTTACGGTGTAAGGAAAGCCTACGCAAGCCAGTGTCTGTTGTTGGGTGTGGAGTAATGACATTGCTTTGCCAATAAGCTTTCTGTAAATTACTGTTCTGCGGACATTACCTTTTAGTTAACAAGCTGTATGAAGTATATATCTGTTCGCTAAGAAGACTTTTTAGTCTTGATAAGAAAATGTGACAAATAACTGAAAAAAGTTATACTTTAAAGAGTGGAAAAAAAGACTGTTGCTGTTGAGTCTGTTCTTCAGAAACTGGTAAAAGCTTGCTATCCAGTTGAAAATATTTGTTATATCCTTGTAACGTGTGTGGGCCAATTATCTGTGCCTGGGTTGATGCTGACTGAGGTTTCTGCAACCTGTTACAGTATGTCATGAATTGTTGCTGTTTAATATTTAGCATAGGCAACGAAATCACTGTAGAAATTTTTTAACAAGCATTTGTTTATTTTGAGGAAGAGTATTGTCAAAGCAATCAAAACCAAACAAAAAACAATTTTATTTCCCCCCTCCCTGCATTGGAATCTGTCCCTACACCAGCTGTAATTGTTCAAGCATTATCAGTTGCAGCGTGAATGGCTTCTGCATGCATTTTTTTTCTCTACTTGAAGGTGATTATGTGCCAGGACACTTTCTTTCCAGTGCTGTCAAATTCCAAAATCTTCTATTATTGAATTATCTTTGTGTTTATAAATGCATAACACAATTATAAGTAGCATTGATAAATGTATTGCAGAAACAAGTCTTGGTTTTTATTTCAATAACAAATTTTGATGCATGCTGTTGCAAAACATACTGGCTACAACTTACCTGGAAAGTTTCTCCTTCTAGGTAGAACATATGAGTCCTGCTTTTAGTATGATCCTTACGTGCAGTATGTAAGCCAATAGTAATTTGGGTTCCCATTGCTCTGTAGAAATGAGAAAATCTAAAGATAAAGGCTTATCTATAAACAGTGTTGCTGAGAAGCCATGCATCCATAGCTACCCTTCCTTTTAGTACTCAATTCTGCTGTCTGTGACCTCAATAGAACTCTGCAGGTTCTTCTCTAACAAATATTGTAACACAAAAACAGTATTCCCAACCATCAAATAAATAATATCCACACAGTTCTGGTGTTTAATGTAATTCATTATTGTGGCTCTCTTGGAGGAACTGATTATTTTTTTTAACGTAAGTATCAGTCTTGCATG
Organism: Anser cygnoides; assembly: GCF_040182565.1. Classification (NCBI taxonomy): domain Eukaryota; kingdom Metazoa; phylum Chordata; class Aves; order Anseriformes; family Anatidae; genus Anser; species Anser cygnoides. Next base: position 7,468,218 of record NC_089880.1, on the reverse strand, counting down.
TGATCAAGGACTGATCTCTTCCATGATTGAAATATATTTTTATAATTTAACTAGACCGGTTTCCAAGTTCAAGAAGCAAGTACAATTGTATCCGCCTGTGATAGCCCTGATGCTTTTATCCTGTTTAGCAGTTGCTATATGATAAAACCTGGATAAAACAGGCAAGTACAGTGAGCAAGAGAATTGTGTAACTGAGGTGCTGAAGATATTTTGTAAATAATCAAGCTAAAGTATTGTTATGAGACTGCCCCCGTTAGAAGGGGAAATGATGAATGACATGTGATTACCTAACTTTGGAAGCAATCCCTACTGCAGAATATCAAAATTGTGCTGTCTGAAGGCTGAACTTACCTTGGATGACTTCTGAAATGTAGATGGGTCTTGATGTGTGTCTGGATAAATAAGGGTTTTAAGGAAATAAGGACAAAGCAGTGAGCTTTAACTTTGTTTATTTTCTTATTACTATTAGCAATACTAAGTGTGACATTGGTACCCGAAGTAAACAGTAATTTTACAGTTTAACTGTTTATTGTTCAATTATAATTACTGGATATACATCTATTTCTGTAATCCCTCTGACCACTAGAAAAGGCAAATCTAATACTTGCTAACACCATTTATTTAGGTGCATAAGATTAGTTTTGTGCAAAACTAATTTTTTGATACATCTATATATTTTAATTCCAGCTTTCATTTCTATTTTTGTCTTGACAAGTATAAAAGGCGTTTTTGTGAACTGTTCCACAATGCCTAGTTTAGATGAGATTTAAATACCCTTTCCTCCTATGCTGAGTCTTGAGGAGTACATGTACACAAAGTTCCTTATTATTTGCTTCTACATACATATTAAACAAGAATTTTTATGGTTTCAACCATGCCAAACCTTGCAAGGACAATATTCCAGAAAAAAGGCAGCAGTGTTTTTTCAGTCAACAGAGTTAAACACACTTAAAAAACAAGGAAGTGAAAATTGAGTATCCTCAACTATTTCTCGACCAGAAAAAAAAATGTAGCCTATAAGAAGTGTCTACTTCTTACTACTCCTTTCAGAGCTGATGTTCCTCTCAATGCAACTGTAAAATGTGGGGCCACAGTTGCATTCATTGTTCAGTGAGCTTGTCCACATAGTTAAACCCACCGACAGCAATGAATGTTGATTGTGACCTTTTTTTGTAAAGCTGGGCAGGGTGGGGGAGAAACCTCATGTGCTGGTTAGGTTTCTATCTTCGGTGTGAAGGCCTGAAAGCATGAAGTAAGGAGGAGGATGGTTAGCTGGAGGGTACAATCAACGGTCGATGGTTTTCACTTTAATTCCAAACTCACCGACAGCGTTGAATGTTCACTGAAGCAACCACTACAACAGAACTCCATTGACTTGACAGCGTCCTTAAATGTCTGAAAGGAGGGGGGAAAATCAAAATTGACACAATCATTTTAATCATACAGATGATGCAATTTCAGTCATTGTTCTCTTACCCACACCAGCACCCTTTTCTGCCCATCCTGTTTCAATCTTCGTGCAAGAAGCTGGCAGTTCTCCAAACATCTTTCTAGGAAAAGAAAAGACAATTTCACTTATTCAAGCTTTAACTATATACATTGGACATTGAGGCAGAAGTGGATTAGTGTTGTCTGTTATATTACAGAACTGAACTTTATAACAAACCAAAACACAAGATCCCATGTATTAACAGATCTGGCCAAGAAAGAGCGTTATGAATCGGTGTTGCCAATTATAATTTGCCCAATAGAGTAAAATCTATTCTGCTGATATTCTCCTCTTGATATTACATCAGGGTTTTATGTTCTAAATTTCTTTTCGTATGTTTTCTAGGTGTCAACATGCTGTACATATCCAGAACATGATCATCATATACAGTAAATTACATAGTAAAGTTCATAATTTCCACAGTAGCACAGTACATTTTCTCTAATATCAGAGCTTTCCAACTAAGTTCTCATCTTACGTGGTGTGCATGTGAGTAGTGTGTATATAAATATATAGGATTTAAAGTAATGAGGGCACAACAAGGTAACACAGGTATTTTACCTTATTTGTATTTATAAGCAGTTCTCCTGAAGAAGGCTGTTCTCTTGCAGCTTTGTTGGTCTGAATTCCTTTTGTTAGGGCCTCTTTTAGATTGTTGCATTGGAAACTGTGACTGATTCATTGGCTTCTATGCATTGTTAAATCTTTTACCAGAGGACAAGGTAGTCCTGTACTCTCTCATTGATTTCTGCATTTAAAAAAAGCACTTTGTTAATGTGTTTTGTTAAATTTGTTTATAGTTGCATAAAGGTAACCAGCACCAAAAGAATGCAGTCATAAGTGTGCTGCCTGCGGATGTTTTGTAAACACATGATGAGACAAGGACTTTGTCCAAGCTGTTTCTTTCAACTAATTGCTCTGCATGTACAGATATGTATTACTTTTTATCATTTAACTCACCTGTATTTCTATCAAATGTATCTAAACTACAGTCATTAGTACAGTCTGCTGGAAAACTACAAAAGAATGGAATTATGATCCTCCATAAAGGAGAAACTTATATATTTTGCTTAGGAATGCCTCTGTGATTATGAATATCTCTGAATTCCAACCAACTGTGGCAGTGAGCCCCTAATTTGCTGATACAGCAGCAAACATCCCATGCTGCTGTGGTACTTTAGCTCTAAAGTTTGATTTTTTTTTTTTCCATTTATTTGTACTGGCTTTATCACAGTTTAACTGCACGGATGTTAGGAAAAGAATTCTTTGCACCAGCACAAGCTATGAGACAATAAATCTCTTCAACTCCATAGTCTTCTGTGCATCTGCATCTGTTCAACATTGTTCTAGCAAAATAAATAGACAAAATAAACAGACTCTAAGGTTTAGGGTCACTCAAGTTTGACATCCTCCCTGTTATAAGCTTTCCTTCTGTATGCCATTTCTTTTAGTACTTATTCCTATGCTCTTATTCCCTGCTTCCCTCTGTCACTTCATATTTCAGTATGAGGTCTTGCCTGGCTGATACCTGACAGTAGGATGGGGTGTAGGGGAAGGAGAGTAGCCATGTAGAGCTTATGACTGGGTGGATTGCATCTTAAAAGTAATTACTTTCACAGGTTGTTATTATTCCCTCCCAACCCCGTAATGGGAAAACCTCAGTATTTCCTTGGTTACCTAGCCTATGTAGAAGAGGGCTGAAATTTGTAAGTACAAAAACACACACACAAAAAAATTACTCCTGAGCTCCAGCCATCGTTCCTTATGTGTGCAGGTTATGCAGGGTAAAAATGCTTTCATCTTCTCTCATCTGGTTTTAATTTTTTTTTTTTAAATCCCTTACTGGGCTTAGCTAGCTATTACAAATGCCAGCTTTATTTTAAGTTTTATTTCAGATCTGCAGGCTTATGTGAACATTCAGATTGGATGTGTGTTTTTTTATTTAAGGTTAGTAGGTCATAAATAAACCAAAGCACTTTCCTTGCTATGAGCAATAGGGTCATGGTGTACATGAAATATCGCTTTAAAAAAAATTGGAACCTAACGTGAATTGACAGAGGTACATGAGGAAGTAGTTCGTTGTGTCGTTGTAAAGGCCATAGGGATTTGGACTGCCAGAGCTGCCTGTTTTAGGAATAGATTAGATATCCTGTCTGATGACCTGTACTTAATTTAAGTGACTGCCTTTGCCAGCCCTTCCAGAGGGCAACTGTGTGAAGTAGAGCATCTCATCTTCAGTCCTTTTGCTCCTCTTGATGGCCTGACCTAAATTGAAGATATGGGTGTTGTGCTGCACAATTACTTCACTAGCTACATGAGCTGCATCTTCAGTTCTAATCAGTTAGCTTTTCTATTTTGACCTTAGTATCTTGAATCAAAAGACGAATTTTCAACATCATTATACTGGTTAATAATGGCAGCTAGGTTTTGTTCTACACTATACTTGTGTTTAACAGCTGCTTTTTGTAAAACACTAAATTCCCCCTCTCTGCTTAGAAATGGTGGATGGAGCTGTGAAGTACTATTCTGCCATGCTTTTTGCCCCACCTCTTCCTTTTTCTTCCTTCTCCTTCCCTTATGTTAGTACTCACTGAAATACAGCTTCAAACAGCTGCATTAATATTGTTAAGTCTTATTGCTTGTCCAGCAGTGCCGTCCTTTAGGAACAAATTCTTAGGTGAACAAACAGATCTCGGGTTTGCTTTTTTTTTTTTACAATTTTAGATAAGTTCCCTAGTGTTGCATTCAAACATTCTGTATCAACATAATTATGTGGTAGGTACTCTGCCTAGTTTATAACATCTCTCTTGTTGGCATTATTACTGGAAATTGGAATTAAGACTTTTTGAAGGAAAATACTCATTGGTATCTAAAGACAGCAAAACAATAGTGTTAATACTTCTATTCCAGAGTTATCATCTCATGCATACAGTTGTTGGCTACTTCCACTTCCCAGTTGCCTTCTCCCACAGTCTGTCAACAGGCTTCCAGTTATACACTTGGACAGGAAGAAATGCAATGTGTGGATGTATTTTCAGTTGTTGCAAAAGTGAATTCCAGTGGTAGTTTCTAAAAATGGCACACACATGGGATCAGACACAGTGTAAACCGACACATTGATATCAGTGGCATCTGCCTTTACACCAGCTGGCAAATGAGCTGATGCTCATTTGAAAAAAATGAAGTAGAATGATCAGTCATCAGTTTTCTACATTTTTTTTGTGATCATCTTTATTAAACTCTTCTCAAATGCTAAATCTTAATGTTGTATCAACATTTTACCTGTGGTAAATTAACAACGATACTAAATCTTGCTATGCATTGACAGTGTGCTTCCACCAAGAAGAATTAAATCCATCTGACTTGTTATTAGAGATTCCAAGTTATTCTTGGATGTCTTTGAGTTATATGCTGAAAGTGAAGACTGTTCAGCCATAAAGAGGAAGGTCTTTACCTGACAAAATGAAAAGCGTTTGCTTCTTCTGTGTTCTTGAAGATTGCAAGAAGAGAATCCAGTAAGCTTCACTGTAATCTAAGACTCTTACTGTGTTCTATAAACGCTAGCTGCAGTTGTTTCTATGCTGCGTTGAATTAGCATCAGCTCTTAGGCGGTAATTCTAAAGCCCATGCTTTTCAAGAAATCCAACTAGACAATCACAATGTTTTTGCATTGCTGTCAATCTACAGAAATGTGGTAACATCTTCATAAACCTCTGCTGAAAAAAGATGTTTTAGAGAGTATTTCACCATTTACTGGAGTATAACCATTTCTGGAGAAAAGTAGCAGCTGTATAATGTCTTGAAGCACAAGTGCATGCCAGCCGGAGACAGGAGAGAAAATTGTGGCTGCTCTGTTTAAATTCTACATTCTGCAGGGCTGCTCTTCCATACATAATGGTATGGAGAAATCTAAAGTTATGCAGAATTATCCTGGTTCTCCCCCATGGAAGAAGGGGGGGAGGAGGCGGGAGGGAATGCGTCTTGGCATACCAGAAGGCATTTTTAGAGGTGAAATAATAATCTCATGGCTGTTCTTAAACCAAATTAAAAGTTGTGTGATATGCATACCTGTCACAATGTCCTCTTGGAGTTCTGCTGGTCCAGAAAGCAGTATATCTCCAAGCCTGCTAGTTCATATATTTGTAGCCTTTGACTAAGTTTTCTAGTAAGTCTGTTATCCAAAAACTGACTGTGCTTTTGAAATAAAACCCATCAAATAACATTACATGTTTACAGCAGTCTGAAGTGGGATGCTGATTAGCCAAGCTAATTTAGGAACAGAGCAAATGTGAGGAGCAGCAGTGATATTAGTCAATTAAATATTTGATTGCATTTCCAGAAATAATTTAGTTTGTTTTGCCCATCAGAATTTTACCTGATTAGTATTTTTGTTAAATTTTGGTATTAACAACATTTCCAAAGCAAAATTTTACGTAAAAAAAAATATATATACCCAAGGCAATATGGGCTTTTTGCTTACTGCATTAAACTTACTATACCTCAATCAAAATAAATTTTTCTTATTTATCAAATCATAGCTACGCTCATATGTTCTAAGCACTTATATCTGAGCAATTAAGTCTGACTCTGCAATTTAAATGAGCGTTACTTCATATTGTTAGCCCTGGTGGGAAAAATATTTACACTTTCAAACATACAGGATTGCCACAGTAGACCTATAAGCTTTGCTTTTTATTTAAAGCCAAGAAATTGTTGAACATATTCTCATACTGCCTGTAGTTTCCCAGTCTTTTTGGACAACAATTCTCAATTCTCTACTCTTTATTACTGGAACACGTTACTATTTATGGAAGATATGCACATATTTCATTTAAGTGTCCATAAATCATATGCAAACATCTGTTTTTAAAATCACTATATGGACTATGGTAACTGTTTTTTACATTAATATCCATGAAGCAGTGCTCACCTACTGATATTAGCTTAAACTTAAATATTTTAGCAAATAGTAATGTAACTTTTCAGGCAATGTAAGTCAAACAGTAGAAATTGCAAACAGTCTGGCATAGAGTTCTGTGTGGCCTGTACCCAAAAATGTCTAACAGAAGTTGTAGGATAGATGGCGTAAATATTAAGAGCAACATGATCAACTTGGCTAAAACACAAGAGGTTCTGTTAGTAATTCTCTGTGCTACTTACTGCCTTTGAAGGGGATTTCTTACCCTCCCCCTGCTTGTGAAAGCCCTAAACAGGCACCCTTTTCTTATTTGATGAATCTGGATTGTATGTAGAGGTCTACATTTTTGTCTTAGTACTATGATATATTTCCCATGTGATCCTGCAGGCAAGGTTTGAACGCCAATAACTGTTAAGCTGTGCTCTGAAAACATATGGTATGTGTGGAAACCAAGACTGCATACAAGTTAAAATGTAAGATGTGGGAAAGACAATATTGTATGATAGGATGGGTGCTAGATGAAAAGTCAGAAGTTTTTGTATTCCAATTTTCTTTTTCTTCAGTCTCAATGGTATTTTTTTTTACACCGAGTCTTTTTCAGTTATAAATAGATTTTTTTTTTTCAGGATTTGTCCTCTATAGCTTTTATTTCAAGCATGAATTTGGTTGTTGTAGGTAGCATGACTGGATTGACTGGCTGGTTTTCGCTATCTGCTTCTTTGTCTCTGTATTTAATCTGCAGGAAGTGAGACAATAGTTTTAGGCTGGATTTATAAATGTCAGTATGGCAACTGAATTAGCATAGGATGAATGTCTATAAAAATGGAAATAAACATTCAATATTACTAAAAGTTGAGTCCCACTGTAGTCACATATTAAACAATAGATTACAATAGATTACAGTCTTTTAACTGCAGAAAATGGATGATTATATTTAACTTACCTTGGTCCTTGCCTACTAAACCTCCTGATTTTAAAGAAACAACAAAACAACAAAACCTCCGCTTCAGAGCAGATGAATGTAGATACCAATCTTGGGTTTTAAGGACTATTTCAGTACAGTTTGTGTTTTTTTTAGGTTCTTCGTAGTGATTATGAAATACGTATATTCAGAAAAATGTGATTGGGACTCTTAAAACATTTTGTTTTATTTGTGCTTTTATTTTTTTTAAATTGTTATTGAAAAAGGTGCTGCTTGAGTGCAGTTAGCTTAGGGATTCTGCATGTGCTTGTATTTCATTCAGCCAGAACAGAATGCAGTTGCAACTGGCTTTAATATCCCATCCCCCCTCTTCTCTGAGTCACCATAGGAATGGACTGTGAGAATTACCAAATTCAAATAATTATGGTCCTGCCGCACAAAGTTTCTTTTGATCAAGAGCAAGTCATTTGAACCCTAATGTTTAGTGGGTAATACTTACAGCCTCATAAAAGTGTAGTGATGGCTGATATCTTATAGTGCTTTGAACATGTGAAGTGCTATATAAACAATATAGGGCTATTGCACACAACTGAAGCCATTAGCATTTGAGGAACCCTGCCCCAGGCCTTTAGAGGGGGAATCACGTCCTCCCTGGAAGAGAGGCACCTTTTTGGGTTCTGCACCTCCACTTTCGGTTTAAGCTTCAGGAACTTCCTAGGTAGCTATGAAAACAACAACAAAAACAAAAACCCCAACAACATGTATATATAAAAATATGCTTTTTTCAAATACAGTGTTTATTACACAGTACTGGAAATGAACTAAAGGTGGACAGCATTCAGTTAGAATTATGATCCTGAAAACATAAGGATAGTAAATCACTGCCTGATCACAGTATCTCCTTTGCTGTAAATGTTTTGGTATTCTCGTGTTTTTTTCTTCGTGAAAGTTCTGTATGCAAACCTATTTGTTGCTGACAAACTCAGTACTTTCCACGTTTAGTTTAAAATGGATGAGAGATTGTGCTTCAAATTCATTCCTAAAAATATCATCATACTTTACAGAAGTTAGACCACAAATTCAAAAGTGCGTTGCACATGTCATGGGTGCCTGTGCATAAATGCTGGTGACATCGATTTGAGATAGGAAAACAGTAGAGGGGCACTTGCCAGACAGCCAGTGTAACATCTGTCTGTTAACTGGATGTACTGCTCAGATTGGAACAGCATTTTCATAGGATTGGTGGACCTGCCCGATTTGCTTCATTTTGACTCTCCATCACACGTTCTGTACGCTGTGATAAACAAAGGCTGCTGCGTAGGACTCTCAAGATATGCCTATCTTGCAGTCACTACAGTGTGCATTCTGGGGCAGTAGAAGGGGTCATGGCTATCTTCAGGGAGAAGAGGAAATTCCTTGAAATCTTTTTATGCAAGTCATTGCTCCAGTTTAAAGAAGCAAAACTGTTTTTGGCCCACAGTTGATAAAAACATACTTTTTGCCTTTCGATGGTGTAACTTACTTTCAACAGTGGAGACCATTCTAAAAAATTGCATTATGTGCTTGCTTGTGTTTTTTTAGCATTGAGCTAAGCTTTTAGGCATGTTAAATGATGTAAACAAGTTTGGGATTTTTGTTACTGTTATCTAGGAACAACCATTCAGAACAAATATGCTATTGACTGAACCCTACAAAGCTCTGAACACAGCATAACCTCAGACTTTGAAGGACAGGGCACGCAGTTTAAATGTTTAGCATAGCAAAATCCATTGCAGTACAATTACTTGTACTAGATCCAATGATTTACTGCACAGGCAAAGCATAATCCCACGTGTTCATGGAGCAAACTCCTAGCTCATTTACTGTTCTTTTTCTTAAGACCAATGAAAACAAACCACTTTTCTGCCCCGGCAAAGGTATTTTTAAGTAACGTATATTTGTCTAAAGAAATCCCGCAATGAAAAGGTACAGGATAACAGGAACTGTTAATAAAACCGTTGTTGTTGTTGAAAAATAGCGCACCCTTAATGTCTTTAATGTGTCGGTATCTGTGTAGCTGTCCCACCGTCCTCCTCCTTGTCCCTTTTGAGTTCAGCTGCCTTTTGAACAGCAATTTGTGCTCCAGTGACCACTTTAAACTTTCCATTGACAAAATTAAACTGGACTCCTAATTTATTTTTCCTAAAGAAAGTGTGAGTTGAAAGTGGTCATTGGCCCAAAACCCATTAAAACTAAAAAGATGATTTTATTAGGAAGAAGAGGGAGTGATGTTTAGCCTCCTTTTCTGTCCTTCAATCCCTTTCTCCTGCTAATTTCTTATATTCTCTTTGCTTTCTCCCATTTCTCAGGAAACTGCAGTTCCTACACCCCTAAAATTTCCCTTTTGCAGCCCCACAGAGTGAGGTTTCCCTTTTTGCAGTCATCTGCTGCAGGAAGGCAGGGCAGGACAGGAGGAAAAAAAAACAACATGGAACAAAAAAGCAAGTGTTTGGGACCTCAACTGAAACTAGTTTATGAATCCAAATTCTGTCCCTTAAAGCTGTGGGAGATGGACTAGGAGATTGGCAATAAAGTAAATGAGCAAATGGGATGAGGGAAAGCACGTATAGCCAAAGGAAGCGAGGATTATTAAAACATTCCCTTTGCTTCACATATGCTTAATTGTGTTTTTAAAATACAGGTAAACATATAATACAGACAGTTGAATGTGATGGAAGAAAGGGAAATGTCTCTTCCTTTTGGCAATTTAAGGGGATCAGATTTGTACTTCAGTAACACTTAAAAGGCCCAAACATAACCAAAATGTTTTTCTGCACAACTGGGTCTTGCTCTTCTGCAGTGCCCAGCCTGTAATGGATGGATGGCACGTCCAAAAAGATTCCAGTGCAGTCAGCACCTTTGCTGAAAGTGTGTTTGGTGTAGAGATCAGCTGATACTATCTCAGTAATCACTCAATCAAAAAATCATAATCTAAACAACCCTAGGTGACACTGGCTGTTCTGAGCGTTTTTTAATCAATGGATTTATAAAACCTTTCTTCTTTAGGTACCTAACAAGTTTCGTGCTAATGGTACTTGAAGATTCTGTGTTTCACAGGTTTGTGTTGCCAAAAGGTGTTTTATTTGTATTTTTCTTTAGAAAAAATGGGATGAAATTCCATGCAGTGGGAGGACTATATTACTTAAGTCCTGTGTAAACTCTATACTCTGAACACCTAATGCAGAGACATTATGCTGGCTTTTAACAGATAGGGTGAATTTCATTCTTAGTGAATGACCCAGGTGCTAAAAAGCTATGGCTGAAAGTGCTAGGTTAAAAGCACAAGTCAGCTAGCTACATAAATATTACATGGCTACATCTTTAATGGGTTCCTGTCGTAGACTTGCTTTGTTTAAAGATTTCCATAACCCTGCTGATTTATTGCATCTTTTCTAGAAGTATGCTGTTAGCAGGAAACTCAGTTGAAGCACTTTCAATCATGTTTGAGGATCATTATACTTTCACTTGAATAACTAATTAGTTGCAAGAAATTAACCACTGCTGTTTAGCACAAAAACACTTCCAAGAAGGACTTTCATTTTTGTTGTGGAAAATGACCTCAGGCACTTGAGGAGGGGGCAGAAAGGAGAAATAATGATCCAGCTGTCTTTTAATATAACTTTTGTTTTCAATTCAACCTGATAACAAGCAGGCAGCATAGCTGTCTGAATAGGGCACTGCATTTGCACTTGCAATAAATGTTTTAATCTTTCCTGTCCCGTGAATCTCATGGCTGACCTCATCCCGTTGCTTGAAACTGGTTTAAGGTTCCAAATGCTGTCCTTTAAGGCAGTGGGAGGCAGGATACAAGACTGACAAAGAAATAAATGGGATGGAAGGAAGAAATACGACCAAAGAGAGGATATAACCAGTCTGTTCATGTCTCTGGAACTTATTTTTCTTGTGAAATGTGGATCATGCTTTAACTGGCATATAAGGGTCTATGTATCTTGCATAACAGATCAGTGTTATTGTTATGTGCTGTTCACAGCATCACTGATAGAAGGCATGGTGAAGGGTGGAAGGAGAACAAAGACCAGTTGTAATGCGTGGTGTTTTGCCACAATCCTAGGGCACAAACTGCAAGGAAATTGAGGACATAGTTTCTGAGATCTAGATTCCTCCCAAATGTGTGGAAACAGTTCAGGGAAATAACTGAGTGATAAATCCTGGTAATTTTTTTTTTCTGTGGAGCTTAAGTTTCTTCCAAACTATTTGAGTTACCTGTATATAAAACCAAGTATTTTTAAACTGTAAAATTGAAAGTGAAATTATGATGCATATACAAATCAGTTTTCTTCTTTCACTCATCTCCTCCATCTATTGCAGAGGTCTGTGAAGTCCTCAGGTATTTGGGGAAAGCGCAAGTATCAGCAATTTAAGGGCAAAGGGTGGGGAAGTTTATTGGTATTTCTTGTTCTCCCCTTCTCTCTACCTGCACTTGCAAGATTAGAAAGATGAGTCTTCAATAAGTGTATCTGAGACGTGGTGATACAGAAATGCTGGGAATTAGTGTAAAAAGGGAGTGAGTGGGCTACTGTAGTCATGACAAATTCCTGCTGAATATCAAACAACAAAAAAAAGGGAGGGGGAGCACTACCAGTTTCCTATGATAGCTTTATCCCTTTTCGCCTCTCCTGTTCTTTGTCTTCCTTCCAATGCTTTCTCTCAAGCACCTATTTTGGGCAGTGTACCTGAAGGTTAGGTATCAGAATCTCATTCAGCTGTTTATGATTATGTTGGATTACTTGTATAGTGTAGGTGCCTTCTGAAAATATTTGCATAAGCCCAGTACTAGCTGGGTGTGCTTTTTCTTTCTTTCTGGCCGAGGAAAGGACAGGAAGGTCATGGCTGACTTGTGTGTGGGGGGGTTGCACACGGGCACGTCAGGAACTCTAATTTCACATGGAAGAAAACAGCAGAGATGCCTTCTAGAAAGAGGGCATGAACGATGCCATCACATCTTCAATCAAACTCATGATAGCATTTTTTGAGGAGTTATGGAGCAAACAATTTCAGATTAGGCACACTGCCACTAAAACAGATAGGCACAAACTTGCAGCCAAAAGCTTATATGTGTGCACGTGTGTGTTTGCACACATGCAAGCTGCTCTGCTTCAGGATATTTGCACATGAGAGCTCACTAGGAAAAGGGAAGGGAGAAGTGCTTAGTGAAGTTTATTTTCTAGTTTCTAGATGTTATCTTTAAACTGCATGCAAGGAGTTTAGAAAGTATCAAGGGGCTCTTAAAGATCCATTTCCTTGACACTCAGTGATATTTCTGCTAAAACTTCCAGTCCTTTCTGCTGTGCTTCACTACAAAGTGCAATCTGAATGCAGGAATGGCATAGAAATTTGTTGAATTCAATGTGATGTATCTTTCAAATGAACACTATGGTACAGTAGTCTAAGGTTCCTTAGTTCTCATACCTGTTGCTTGTCCATACTCTGTAGATACTTGTACCTTACAGTAATTCCAATTGAATAACATATAACTGAATATAACATCAGTAGGCATTATTGTGTTAATAGATGCCTCAACTTTCCCTTCTCCTTCATGAACGTGCTCTGATTTACTTCCATTACCTAATTTTGTTTCACTTGCTCTTCCATTTTGGTCTGTAACTGTTCAATGAGCTTAATGTGCTCCAATTAACAGGTTCTGTCTTTAAGAGTTGTTTTAAACTTCAGTTTGGCCTGCAGTTCAGATAGGGCTCTTGAAACTCTTTTCCCCTTGGATACTCTTGCCACACACCAAATACTGACTTTCTGTTGTTCAGACATCAGCTGTCCCTGTGCTGTGAAAATATATGGTCTTTCATACTCTTGTATAATCAAAAGAGGTGGAGACTGAGTAGTCTAAAAAGAACCATATATCTAGGAAAAAGAATGTAAGACTCTTCTTTAAAGGAAAACCTTTGAAATACAGTTAAAACAAACAGCCATGTCTACCTAGCATTCAAACTTAAGTTATTGGAAGAAACCAAAAACCACAAAAGCTGATCATGGGTGAATCAACAGCAGGATAGTCTTAAGCATTTTTACTGCAAAAAGAAAATGAGTCTGGACTGGGTAAGCTGTGCCAAGATATTGAGGGAGATGCAGAGAATTACCACTTGAAGTGGACTAGAGGGAAAAGCATACATCTATGTTCCGTTCTTTCCACTAGGAATCTCAGTTGTATTGGTTTTCTCTAAACTTAACTGATAAACTTAACTAGCTTTCTGTAGTTTTGCATGAACATAGTTGAAAAGACAAGGTATCTGAGGAAGTGGGCTGGATTAGTCACATGCTGGAGAAACCTTACCTTGATTGGGCCTGTGCTGTGTAATCCAAATGGGGATGGATCAGTTCTACAAGCGTGTGCCAGGCACTCAGTTACTTCAGACAAATGGAAAGAGAGTTTCATTACGTGAATTGCAAAAAGGCTCTGAACTGCAGAAAGCGTGCTTGCTTACTTGATGTGGTCCAGTATAATTTCTTACCCTTTCCCAGCTCTCTCCCCTCTCTAAGGACATAAACCAACCTTGTTGGTCTTCCCTTCATATTTCTCAAAGTGAAAGTCTGTAAACTTGTTTTTATGTGTGTACGTAAATAAGTTTCTGCAAAATTCTAGTGTGCAAGAATAACCAAAGCATGTACATCCCGACAATTGGTTCCTTTCTGATATTCAGCAACAAAATGTGGCTGCTTTTCTCAAATGATCAGCAGATTTCAACACCCTGTTGGTACTGGTTGGCTGGGACTTCTGTAGTTCAAGTCCTAAGTGTAGTGAAAGAGTAGAAATTCACCATCTTTATGATGAGACAGACTTGCTAGAGTTTTACAGTTCTGAGTGGAAGTGGGGATAGTTATACTGGTCAAAAAATAAATAAATTTACTTTCCAGATTATTCCATGTCTCACAAAAATTAAGAACTAGCAGTCTTTCTTGCATTAAGGTTTCTTTGTGCCTAAAGTGTTAGTTATATATTTTAGATGTTTGTCGGAGATGTGTAGTCAGAAGTTGAATTATGAACTTTGTCTGCATTCCCTTGTCTTTGGCACTTTGCCCAGGTTTTTTCCCCCCACCATTTAAAGGAAAAAAAAAAAAGGTAATTTTGGGGCTTAGGATCTACTCATTCTTTTTTTTTGTGCGCTTATTTTGAGCCTTTGTATAACATAAGTATCAACAATTCAATCAACATCTTTGAAAAGACACTGCCAGATTCCCAGATTCCTCCTGCAGAGAAGCTAAACGATGCCAGGAATCAGTCACTCTGTGCTAAATATTGCTGCTGGCTCCTCTCCCTGTCTCTCAGACTCTGTAGAAGTATAATCCACTGCTCTTCAGTGAAAGGATGGCAGGATTTGAAGAAAAAAAAAAAAGCTATCTGAAGTTGCTGTTACGTAACAAACACCTTGCCATCCTGCATGGTTAAGGAGTTGAACTTGTCTCAAATGGTATCGAGGTCTTTTTTCGCTTTCTTTTGGTATCCTATATTGCATGCCATGCCTTTATGCTTAGCTACTGTTGTATTTGACATTCTGTGCTTCATTTGCCAGGATTTATGTTTAGTGAATTTGGAAATTCTATTTTAAACAAGAAGTGTTTTGCTGCCAGCCAAATCTAAATATCCTCACCAAACCGCTTTGCACGTGTGCACAACACCAACCACACGATACCTGCAAAGCACTTCAACTGCACCCTGTTTCCTCCGCAGAGATGATATCTGTACAATTAGCATACTGAAAACTAAAATGGTGTAATACTAAAACTAAAAGCAGTAAAAGCAAAGATAATGTGCCAACAAATCTTCTCCACAATCGTGAATGTCTCTTCATGGCATTTCCAATTTTTATAGAATTCAGGGACCCTCCCAAAAGTATTGAGACATTTGATGGTATACAAAATAATAGAATAAGTTTTCTAATCACACTTATTATAAGCAGATAATTGTTAGTAGTCACTTAAAACAACCATTCCAGTAAAAAAAAAAAAATTACGAAAGTAGCATAATGTAACCCTGATCAAGCTGTGTTATTTTGCTTAAATGTGTTCTACAGCTAGCCTAGGTGCTTAACTAGTACCCAGTATATAAATTAAAACCCTATCCAGTGCTTGTTTCACCACAGATGTGCCCAAAGCTCTGGGTCATCACAGTATCTGTCAGATGAATTCCCTGGTGCCTAGGCCAGGCTCGCCTTGGCCTCACTTCAGCACAGCTTGTGCAGCTGGCTGCAGGCACGTGCAGCTTCCTGCCCCTGTGCTTTCGGCTCCTGCAAGTAGTTGATCATTTGAGCAAATGCTAAAGACAAGGGAGATGGTTGTCTCAGTTACCATGCTGTAGCTGAGCATGTTCTCTGTTGCTGACTGAATACTTAATTGCTCTTTGCAAAGTATAAAAGTTTATGCAGGAGGCATTTGAGAGGAACCCTTGCATCAGTCAGCATACCCTGTAGTGGGTATGGGGTAGACTCGTTTTCAAAATCTCATTGGTAAAGTTGGAATTTGAATCCTGGTCCTCCATGAGTTGGGCGTGCCCTCCATTCCTTGAGAGGGAGGCAGCAAAAAGTGCCTACTCTTTTTCCAGTTAAGAGGGGAGTGAATTCCTGGTACTATCGCCATAATGGCAGGAGGCAGCAACATTAAATCCAAAGATTCAAGGCTCCAGGTTTAGACCTGTGACTCTCCTGCTTCTGTGCCTAACTCTTCTTGTGCTCAACTAAGTGACTAATACATTCTTTGGATGTTCTGCTTTCCTCTTAGGCCAAATTTAGTATTTATCCTTATGCTGAAGTGACAGCTCCTGGGTGACACGTGACCTGGCACAGCCAAGAAAACCGTACACAGGATGTGTTTGCTCCAGCTGAATGGTTCTCCAGGAAGATGTCTAGCAGGTAAATCAGAGCCACAGTCTGTCTCCATTATCAAACAAATTTGCTTTAGCTACTAATTCTACATATCTGATATATGAATCGTACATATTTTATGCGTGTGACCTTGTTGGCTGAAAATGTTAGCATCTGAATTTGAGGGTCTGAGAAGGGTTTTTAGTATCTAGATAAGCTTTTAGCCAAACTACACTGAAAGCTAACCTCAGAAGATAAAAGAAAAGATATATGGAACTATAGAGTTCATTTATGTACATTACTCTACTAGCAAGTAGTTGGATGGCCTAGATGAAAAGAGAAAGCACATTATCTTACAGATTCTTCTCTGGAGTTAAACTGATGGGAAATAGCTCTGGGATAATTTTTTTGTTAGTGGGAGCAACATATAGCCTTCAAAAAACCATTCTCCTGTGTGTTTATCCCCCCCCCCCCCCCCCCCCCCCCCCCCCCCCGAAGAAAAGTCTTTAACCTTTGGTTTTACTAATGCTATAAACCACCTTCTATGTATGGGGCTCTTAAGCCTTGCAAATCTGCAGAGTTGAACCTTAAAAAGTGTTTTGCAGTTTTCTACTATTCTGAGTGCCATGTAATTGGCATAAGTCTACCTTAAAAAGGGGTTTTCCTTTTGAGAAAAGGATGCTTTTGAATAGGCTGCTGAAGGAGTTAACTGTGTTTTGACCTTCCTTATCCATGTTCACCTCCTTTAGTATGTTGTCAGATTTATTTATTACTGAAACTTCATGCTGATATTTCTTGGACTTATTGGCTCGTTCGGAAGATCCAAGTAATTGAAAACAATCTAGCTACTCCTCTCTAGATGTCTTTGGGGATACTTGGAAAATATAGTTATAAGAAAGTGCTATAGTACGAAGCTTGCTGACTTTCTTTTGATTTCTCTTTTATTAATTTGATACAATGAAGGTGAACAAATGTTCCTTATGTAAAATGAGAGTACAGAAATATGGAAAACATGTCTATTCTTGTGAGAGGTGTGGTGTGCAATGGCTTATGATGACGTGCAGTTGAAGAGCTGTTACGAGCAAGATGGATGGATGGATGCTGCCTAGTACAGGTTGGGTAAAACAACTGTTTCTGACTATGCTTTTCTTCCCACCCCTGCAGCATTGTCCTTTTTTTCCTCACATGAGGGAGGAAGACATTGGGGGAATACTGTTTGGCAACAAAAGCATGCCTCCAGCTGTACTCTAATGATAAAGCTCAGAAATATGTGCAAAAATGCACTGCAAGAAGGGAGAAGGGGGAAATTGCCTCAGGAGCTATCCTCCTGTTATGAACTGTGTCAAAGTAGATTGCATTAAAAGGTGTTACGTGTCTGTGGCTCGTGACAAGCTGGTGATTATAAACTGAAAATAATTCAGTCCACTGTTTATATAAGTTCTTGGCAAAATCATGGATACTTACTTGCAATATAATTCTATTTAGGTTGCTTGGCTTTTTCATCAGACAGTGTTTGCATCTATTTCTGAATTTCTTAGATGGCTGGAAAAAGAAAATCAAAGTTTGACCTAGATCTGGCAATAGAGGCATTTTTTCAGGACCAGAATACAGACAGATGTTTCTATGGGTTTGGGAAGACTCCTTTTCTTATTTTTGTTGGAAGTAGTGTTTATGTATTTCTTTGATAAAAGATGTAAGGAATTAATCGTGGAACTTGATAATGTTTTGACTGCCAGGGACATGATTAAAAATGTGTATCAAAATTTGCAGCTTAAAAATGTCTCTGGACAAGCTCAGCAAAGCAGTTCTCAGATTATGCTAATTTATGTTCACTCTGGAGAGTATCTATGGCAAATTATTTTATTATAAAATTCATAAATTAATATGGAAACTCTCTCTACTGTGGCAGCTTAATTTTTCTTCTAATTTGTTTAATTTTCATAACACTAAATCTACAACAGTATTTTAAAATCACAGGTGTTTTAGGCCTGCTGTAAGTTTCTCTACAGACCTATGCATTTGAGTCATTACAAGAAGTGTAAAGCCCAGAACTGACACCTTGTTTGTATTTAATTGTTCCATTCAGTCCCATCACATCTATGAATATAGCTGCTTGCTACTTGACTATGAAAGGAAACAATTAAAATAAGTATGGCTGGATTTTTGGATATACAGATCAGGTATTACAGACAATTCTGCTACCCTGGCGTGTGAGTTTGAAAATGGGAAAAGGTGAGGCATTTAGTTCGAGAGAAAACAAGCAAATCTGTTTGAAGTACTTAAAACAAATGAACATAAGGAGATATTTTATCAGGATTATCAGGAAATTCAAAATTTGGTCACTCTGAAAATGACTAAAAGTAAGCTGGTCTGAATAAAGCAAGGTATCTTTGAAACACTATCAATAGACTTCTTGTGATGGTAAAGTGTGAAAAATGATTTTTACTGTGTCATATATTTTGTCTATTTGCTGGACTTCCCAGAGCAGGAACTTTCTATGTAGCTGTGAAGCATAACAGGGTCTATTTTTGCATTGCTTTCATAAAGGTTTTTCCTTCAATGCTCAATAACTAATATCTGCTTGAAAAATATACTGACTTAGGCATTTAATTTTGTCTTTCTCTATGAATGCAGAAGAATACATGTACTGGAAAAGTATAATATCTATTTTGTTTTGATACATCCTAAATTGAACAAAAATTATTTTTTCTGAATTCAAAAAGGAAGCTATGAAAATACCAATGTAAAAAGATATTAAATGGAATGTATTTAAGTGTTTATTTTCTGTCAGTTGTTGAAATACAGTCTAACTTTAAACTTCTTGCTGGCTTGTAAGATGGGGTACAGAGGGTACAGATCATTCTCATTTGTTGTTTTTTGTGTGCGTTTAAATGCGTTCCTCTCCCTATTTTTCTGTCACAGTAATCAGAGAATTTCTGTTAATGATGTCAGTATCAGTAAATTCAAAAATGGACCAGATTTCAGAGGGGGGATACAGGGGAAGCAATTCTAGTGTTCCACCCATAAGCTCTTCTTTTTTACACCTAAAATGCAAATTACTCAGATAGCAGTCAAGCATGAATTAAATCTGTTATGCAATATCATGTCTTTTGAAGCAGGTGTCTGATGAGAATGCCTAGTATTTTTATCATTCCTTGAGGGCAAACAATCTCTATTGAACCAACTAAGGGAGTCAAACTCTATGCAAAGGATCTCCAGTTCTTAAATAATCAAACCTAGTACCTTTTAATAGATACTTTGAGGGTTTGTCGTACTCACTCATAGACAATGAATTGTTCCACAGATAGCTTTGGGCTATAAACCGTATGTCTTTTGGAGTAGGTTTTCAAAAGGACCTAATTTTACTTCACTTCCCATTTAACTACATTGAGAGTGAATTTTTGTATTGGTTTTAGAATTGAACTTAGGAAAGGCTATTTACTTCAGTGCGAGGAGAATTTTCAAATCGTCAGAACCAAACTGCAGGTACTTAGTGCAGTGAGACGGGATTTATTCTAACTTTGGAATTAACTCAGACACTTCTGGTGAATTATGATATTTGAAGGAAACTAAGGGTTAGGAATGTGGCTGGGTTAAAATGATGCAAAAACTAAACAAATCTTCACAGCATCACCCGTGTCTAGATCAGTGATCATTACTCAATCACTTAATACTCTAGACTAAATTGAGTTCATTTACCAACAGCTACCACTGAGTACTATCTGGTCTACCACAGCCTTTTTTTTTGTTGTTGTTGTAAAAAGGCAACTAGAAGTAATGAAGAAAACTTGAATGCTACAGCTAAACTATAGATTTTCTTCAACTTTAGTGGCTTATGACATAAGCTTATGTATAGAGTTGTTTATACAGATTTGTCAAGTTTTGCCTCAGTGTTACAGTCATGTCAGCAAAGGCTGGTATCTCCATTCTTGGCAATATTTAAGAACTTGTTAAACAGGGCAACCAGTACAGGGTAGTATCAGATTTTGCTCTGGTTTAAGCAGGGCATTGGGCTAGGTGAGGACCTGGGGTCCCTTCCAACCTCAGTTACTTCAGGAGCCTCTCTAAGGTCAGTCATGCTGAGTATGCATCAATGAGGCTTGAAGGAACTGCGTTGGAACCACTTCTGGTGGTAAAAAATATTTCAGACAGCTCAAGACTTTAAAAAGTAGACCTACTTCTACATGTTTTTGTCAGCTGTTGGAGAAGAACTTTTGTTTAAAAAATAAAATAAAAACAGTGTCTGCATAACTTTCTCCAATGCCTGCAATGTATTTCCGTTGTTATTTAACTGTGAGGAGGGCTGGGGGGAGTTTTGTGTTGCTTTTATACTCTGTCCAATGTCAAATCATTGCAGCTTTGGATGAAGTTTAAAATGGAGTGCAGGGAAAGAGTAAAAGACGTTACATTTCAGGGGAAAAATAAAAATAAAACAAGCTAGGTCAGTCATAAAATACTGTTTTCTTTGCAATAGAAAGGCTACAGTTTTCCTTTAGGAAAAGTAGGGCAAACAATTTCAACGCTTCAGAAAAAAATGTGTGCTGACTTGGCCCTTCCCCCCAGTGGAAACAATTGTAAAGGCTCAGCTGAACTGCTGAATAGATTCAATTGCTCTAGATAATCTTGGCGAGTTTGTTACATGCTCACAAAAGTGTATGGATTCCTGATATTTAGCTCCTCAGGGTTGAGGCTATGCATTTAATAAGCAATAATCATCATTAATTTTTATAAGGCATTAGAAATAAGCCAATGCTGAAAAAAAGTTTGACTGCAGTTTAATAATATAAATTGTTTATTTCTTAGTGTGAATACTTTAAAGCATTGCTTTGAGCTTTGAGTGCTGGGGCTGGTGAACAACATACTTCAAATTGCAGAAAATAGGAAACATTATGAAATCTTGAAAATTCTCGCTTAAATAAATAATCCCTTTCATCTTAAGTGGAGCTGTCTGTCTGAGGGCTGCCAGCAGGGGACCAGCTTATAGGAGCAGACCCCCCAAAAAAAGCAGTTTAGTGACACTGAAACAGCTTTCTTCTTAGCTTTTGAGATGAAAAAGCTTTAAACACAGGCCAAAAATCTGGATTCAGTACCTAGCTCCATTAGTGACTTCATATGAGTGGTTTTAACTTCTTGGGGTTGTTTAGAAAAAGGAATGTCTCAGATTTTGTCACAAAATCATTTTGAAATTGAATATATTCTTGTTTGAGATGCTGTCAGAGGGCTGTTGCAAATCAGTATTTGTTGTGAATAAAGATACATATGTACAGGTCAGTACGTGCCTTTGGAAAATAGTGTTTCAGTACATCTGGAATGTATTATTGAAACTGGACACTAAAAGTACTTGATCAGGTATTTCTTTTTAGTGTAATATTTAGTTTAGAAGTTAGCATAATGTGCTTTAATTAATCTGCCTCCCTAACAATATCCTCTATTTTCAGTTTAAATTCTCTATAAATGTTTTTATCTAGTCCTTGTACCTCTAAAAATTTCATGGTTGTAAACAAGAGTCTTGGCTATGTAATGAATGATGAAGTATTGCAGTTGTCTGAGCACAAAATTTCAGTGGAGTCTAAAGATAGAATCGTCTCTTGTATCTATTCTTTGGCAGAGAAAGAGAGTGATTGACGAGAAGTACAGTATATGAAAGAACAGTTAAAACACAGACACACTGACATTATAATACAGTGTCTCATCGGATGATGTGGTGTTTTGACTACATGGCTGCAGCGGGTCTATAATTTAAATGCCATTAATGGCAGAAGAAGCAATAGCATGGAGACAGGAATACTGTAAAATCTCTGGGTCTGTACTTACAATGCAGATAAAATAACCCTTTGAACTTGTGGTGCAAAACGTTGTCCAAAGTTACCATTCTTCCATGAGGAAAGCAGTTTTTGTTTTTGTGGGGTTTTATTTCTTCCCCTTCTCCTAGCACAGCCAGCCATTTCTGTTTAGATTGCTTGGCTTGTATTGCTACAAAGATCCCAGGCAAAGGGAGGCTGCTTGTATTTTGCCTAACCCATGTCCAGTTCACACATTCAGTACAGAATTCGCTATTGTGAATAGTCATGACTATGTTTTCTTTGTGCTCGTTGGCTTTTGAATGTGCTTCTTTATACTTTCACTAAAGTGGCACACAGAACTAATTTCACCAGAAGCTATTGGTGTTTAGCTGTAACAGAGTTACACAGAGTCCTGTGACTGCATCCCAGTTATAATATCCCATTTGTTTCCACTCTGCTGTTGTAGTGTTGCCTGCCTTTTAGTCTTGTTGTCTTTCACTTTGCTCTCCTTTTTTCCTTTTTTCTTTCAATTTTAAATTATAACTGACTTTGTTTTGCTTATTGGACTTAACTGTGGGTAAAGCACATGTTTCTGTACCCTCACGGAAGCCAGACATTTAATGCACCTTAGAGTAATGTATGCTGTAATTGTTTGCCAAATTGGACTGAGTCTTTCCAGAAACAATTCCAGATCTTTGAGGACCTTGCAAAATGTGTACAATATGTTAATTGTGAAGCATTTTTAAAGTATGTATTTCAAAAGAGAAGAAATGCTGTGTAAGTGAAACTTGTTTAAAGTACTCCCCCATTTCTAGCAGGAGACGTTATTGCTTTATGCTCTTGTTAGAATGCAAACAAAAGAATGAAGCCTTTGTAAATCGCATGTAGGCATTTTTTTTCCTTTAGACTTGTTCATTGTATACAAGTCTGGTACTAAACAAGGTACATGTTAGCTGTTTCCAATTTAGACTAAGTGCATGGATTCTTTTAAAATATTCACACTGGGCTAACAAATTTCAAATCCAGTTTATGTTCTCTGAATAAATCAAAACTAAATAATATTTGGTATTTGCTAAAGAGATGGGGAAGTGGTTTCAGAAAAGCTTTCCTTTTTTGTTTTAAAAACAAGCCTCAAATTCCAAGGGTGATAAACGTGTGTGCTTATGTATGACTTTCTCTTCTCACTTAAAAGCAAATCACACCTAAAATTCAGTGTATGTTTACTAGAAAAATAATGAAATTGATCTATTTTATATTACTGAAGAAAAATAAGGCTATGGCATTAATTTAGCCTGAACTTTAGCAGAATTTACTTTCTGAAAATTTTCTTTGCCTAGTGTCTGTAATTCATGGTTACCTCTTTGAAGTAGAGTCTTTCAAATCTGCGCTCATCCAAATGGCTTTCTCCTGATTCTGTGCATTTATGTAACCGCTCAGGTTCTTTCAAAATCTAGTACTAGAATATGCTGAACGAAATCCTATGACTGCTTTGATTTTGGAAGGAATCTTGATTAGAACAGTCAATAAAATGCACGAAGGTACATTGGCCAAGTGAAAGCAGCTGTCTGTGTTTCTCCCCTTCTGAATATTAGTAAAAAGGTTTTTGCTTAAACCACTCTGCATGGCTACTACAATCAGTACTTTTTAGTTTTGGCAGGGGGTGGAGGGAGCTCTTCAAAGAAATGTTTAGTGGCTTTAAATAAAGTTGCTTTGTCAGTAAGTCCAGGAATTTTAACTGGAAATTACACCTGTAAGTAATAAATCTGGGAAGGTTAAGTTTTCTATAAACTTCTAACAGCAAATGTAATGGGTATAACCTTGGAGTATGTTGGGGGGACTGCACATTTTCTATCTTCTCTCTTGTAGAAATCATGGTTTTCTTTGTTCAGAATTGTCATGAGAAAAGAAGAAAAAATAATTCTTGGGCTACAGGTATTAAGGAAAAACCTGGCTTTCCTTTATTTCCTCTTCCTCTATTTGTTGCTAGTTTCTTCTTTCACTGCCATGCCAATACTTATGCCTCATTTTTGGCTAGAGTTTCACTTTTTGCTTCATAGCTCAAAAGAAATCAAATGCAAACAGAAATGAGATCTACTGTTAGCTCTTACTGTAGGTTTCCTTCTCCTTGCTATCATAATGGAATCATTACTTACAAAATCTTTTTTGATTAGCGTGATCGCACTTTCTCACTATGGCTAGTCATAGTAATTAAAACAGCGTAGGATGTACCCACTGCTGAAAAATTGTGCAACTCAAGTAATAAGAGGGCTCACTTTGTGTGCTAAACTTCCCAAATTCTGTGTTTTGCAAACAGACTTGTGTGTCTGTGCACATAGTTCACAGTTTATCATGTGCAACTTATGCAGATGTGCAATCTACAAGTGTGAATTTTGGGTAAACTTTTGCTTATTTAATTTTTTTTCCATGTGAGATAAAATGAACAGAAGTACCTCTACAGTAGACATCAAATTTACATATGTCAAATGCTGAAAAATAGTGTTGAAGGTGACTGACTACTTTGAAAATGCATAGATTTTTGCTCTTTTTTTTTTTGAATAATAATGGTTTCTTAGCACCCATGTTGCCAACAGCTTTGTTGGTAGGCTAGTGTTTCCTTCCCCAAATTATTGAAACCCATAGAAAATTAAGATTTACCTAGAGTTTAATTACCTATGCTGAAATCTCCTTCAAGCTAGTGGAAGTGTTTATAAGAAGAGTAAGTCTGGAAGAGCTTAGGAGTATCTTAACAGCTGCTCCCAAACCGAAATGCTAATACCTGTGAAGGGTCACAGACTTTGAAAGAAAAGTCTGGTGTTTTCAGATCATGGATGTAGTCTTCAGATATTTAAGTTACAACTTGTTCTAATAGAAAACTTAGGGAAAATGATGAAGAAAAAATTACAGCATCTTTGTATCATTTTCCCCCCTATTCTTGGCCTTCATGTTCTTCATACTGCTCAGAGGGATTATGTATAAATATTAGAAAACTATTGTAACAGCATAATCAGTGGAAAAAATTATCAGTTTCTGAGAAGTGGAGAGAAAAATTCTAACTAACTAAAAGGCTCATTGATTAACTAGTAATTACGTTTGAGAGCATTTGGTGATGCTAGGAAGGTGTGCATGCATTCCACGCAGAACAGACTGATAATATTTAAGTACTATCCGGTACATATAGTCCTGCAGGAATCAGCAAAGATAAATGAATAATAATGAAATATTTAGTGAGTCACAATCCCCTCATTTAACTGAAAAAAAACAAAGTGTGGGTAAAGTGTGCATGTGTGCTGCAGAAAGCTAGAGAGGGTGTGATAGGTACTTATCTTATACTATTCTTATAGTAAGAACTTAATCTTGCCTGGCTTCATTTACCTAATATAGACCGAGGTTGTAAGTGGTCACTTTCCTGTCATATAACAGGGTTTGGTTGAAGGTAAATGAGTAATTTTTCTTATGTCTATTGCCAAAAAGCCTTTGCAAGGAATAATGTGAAAGCAAAAGACAACTTGAAAGAAGTAATGGCTAGCATTTTTCCAAACCGTTTTTTACTTTCCTAAAAGTAAGATCAAAACATCTGTTAGTGAAAAAACTCTACTGGTGTGTTTGGTTTAAAAACAAACAAAAAAACACACACAAAATATCTTTAGGTTTAGCACTATTTGAGAAATAATTTCTTAACTTCTGAAATGAAACCATTCTCCATGCTCAACTGTGTTTTAAATACAGAATGAACATGCACAATGTCTCCATGTCATGCAAGCATATCATATACTCAGATAACTTTTCTAAAAATAATGCTTTGAACACAAGTAATCCTTCAAGAAACCAAAATGGCTGTTCCTTTTCTAAAAGTCCTGCGTATATTCTGTAACAATTAAAACTCTGAGGAGAGCACAGTTCACTTCCAGATATAGCAGTGCACTCCCAGCTGCCATCATGAAAGCAGGATCCCAGATGTTCCTGTTTTGCTGTATGGAGTGGTGCTGTAACTGTTGGACAGCAAGGATATAATTTGACATTCTGATAAGTTATATCTGTTGAAATACTTTCAGTATGGCTGTAGCGATGTGGATTAAGCATGTGAAATAAACCATTACATTGGGAAGCAGTCTTTTACATGTATTCATATTACTCAAGTGGGTGCAAGCAGTAGTTAGGTTTGAGGATATAATAATGGCGTCTTGAATCCCATGTAAGGGAAGAATTGTCTAGTACCTAATGAGACAAAGTAGAAAAGACAATGATCAAAACCTTCTATTCATCATGCTACTTGCTTTAGTTGTGATTACATTGTATATAAAGGAGAATTAAAACCCACTTACGGAAGTGTATCTAGATGTTCAGCTCCAGTGTTTCTCCCACTCTGTTCTTACAGGACTCTGAAAGCTTAAAGTTTGAAAGAATGCGAGAACAACGCTAACAGTGATTTTTTTCCTAGTTTTTAGCATTATTTCAGAACCTGGGCCGGGAGCTGGTCCTGGGTTCATTTCACACCTAATTATTCCATTAAATATTATGGATACTCTTCTTGTGGATTTTGTTTTAAACTATTCCTTCAAATCATTTACGTGACTTGAAATGCCTTGGTAGGCAGCTCATCAATGGCAGGAAGTTTCATAGGTGCTGTCACTTGTGTAGATGTTTCTAATGGTAGCTTCCTATGTTATCTGTGGATACAGAACAACGTGGGAAAGTGGAGGTGGTGGTGGGGAACAATTAACCTTATTTTTCTCTCAATAAATAAGAAAATTTTGAGAGGTGTTAAAGGGGAGGGAAAACTTATTTTCTTTTGGAAACTGTGTGAATAATTTATCTTTGCACAGGCTTTCCCTGTTTTTTTTTTTCCTTGGATGTTCTGTGCTATGGCCTGTGATGATACATAGCTCTCAATTTACTGGGAAATCTGCACCTCTTAATCCCAAGGATATTAATCATGAGCACCATGAGTTTAAGAAGGATCAGAAAACCCAAACCAAATAAATCACAACATCAGACCATTGTCTATTAAAGACCTTTGTCTATTAAATCATGAAACGATAGCATTAGTGGTGCTCTGAAGAAAGCTGAAAATTATTTTGAGGTGAGGAAGCTTTATTTTACTTTTAATTTTTTGAAAAACTCAACACTTTCTATTTACTATCTAGTGAACCGTGTACTGTTGAGTGAGATTCCTCTGTCTTAGTCAATTGTGAATCATACTTATAAAAAGCGTGAGTTATGGCTTTTGTACCCGTGTCAAAAAGGGGGAATCTCCTGTGGAAGTGTTCCTAGAAACAGCCAAAAAGGCTCGCTGAAGGTTTGTATCCGTAGCCCACCTATCAGGATAACAGCAATGTAGTCAAAGCTGTATGAAACACAGCATGGACTCATCACCTGAGAACTGAATCTATAGTTTTAATTGCAGTTCATGCTCTGTTGGGACCTGAAGGGATTAGTTTAGTTTAAAGGCTGGATTCACATGCTGAGGTCACCAGCCCTAGATCTTTACTTTGTCTTTAAAGGTGCATGATAAGAATTGCACTCTTCTGCATTGACTTTTACGTACATATAGCAAGCAAAGTTTCAGAATGGCTGGGCTAATGATGTTTCTATCTGCCTCTCCCTCAAACAGAAATGTCTAATGTAAACAAAAAACTATTTTTTAAACTCGCTAGCTTAAAGACAGGAGGATGAAACATCTATGCATTTATGCTTCCTAAACTCAGCCTTTTAAATACAGGGTACTATCAATTCCTTTCTACTTCATGTCAGCTGCACATAATCTTCCATTGTAGAGGAATCATCATGCTTTACAAGAAATGTGGTTTAGGGGCTCAGTCACCTGGGAATCAAGGAGCCTCTTTTCTGTTCCTAAATTGTATGGCCATTTCTCTTTTGTCTTCATAATCTTCTTAGCCTGTAAACTGCATTTTTAAACAAAATCTAGTAAAACAGGGCCTTGAAAACAGGGCCTTGATTTCAGGTGTAGTGTATTATTGCAACAGAAATTTGTAATTGGTATTGTGATTAATCACTGCCAACAGCATACATCTCAGCCTTCAGGATGAGAGAAATGGAGATGGAGATTCTCAGATTTCTAGAACCATACTTCGTTGGAGAGGTTAGCGTGGGCTTAAGAACATGGAGAAAAGGATCTTTTATGCCTTTTGGGTACATCGAGTTGGATATTCACTTTGCTTTGTGATCTAGTTTTATTAGTAAATGTTCAAGCAAGCCTGGAGGCATTTCCTAAATGAGTCTGCAACTGTATAGCTTTTAAACTCAATTAGCCGCCTTCTAGTTTCTGCATACTGCATCAATTATAAGAGAGTTTAGTTGGCTGTGTGAGAAAGGGAAGGTGGGGGTCCTCGTAAGGGTCCCCCTACCCAGCCCACTTTATGCCGGTAATGTGGTGGGACCGCTGCGTTCTGCGTGGCCCTTTGGCAGCAGCAGGTACTGCGGCTCCAGAACCTCAGCATGTAAATCGCATTTAAAGAGGGAATGCTGGAAAAAGTCATTCACTGGCAAAGAACAAAGTGAGTTAGCTTTCACTACCTGATGTGAGACTCTTTCAGAGTAGAAAAAACACTGAACTTTGCAGTGCTTTGTGTAGGATTGATGTGATGGGTTCACTCAGTGTAGTTCGTGCACACAGTGATCTTCTGAGGCTTGTGGTCTTTTGTAAAATGCAGACCTGTGATGGGATTATTTTTTCAACTATTACTAATACAAAAGTGTCCTAAGAAAACTGTTATGCACAGACATGTGAGCAGACTGGAGTGTATTTCACAAAGCAGAATAGATAGTTACAATTAAAAGTAAAACAACAAAAATGAAGACAAAATACCTAATACCTGCCTCAAGGAAAAACCCTTTTGTTAGGGTTCAGGCACAAGAAAATACTCGGCATGTTTTGAAAAGTACTTCTATAACATGCTTTTGTTGGATTGCAATCTTCTCTCTCTCCTGTTTGATCTAAAAGTCCAACTGTGTTAATTTAACAAATTAATGTAATGCATTAAGCTTGTAATATGATTAAAGGTATTACTAGAACTTTGTAGAGCGTGTTTTTTCTCATTATTTTAGTTTTTCCCTCTCATTTGCAGATGTAAACAAAACTGCAACTACATCTGGTTGAAAATTTAATCTTTTTTTTCCCCTGTGGGGAAAACCAAAGATGTCTTAAAGAAACATTTTTCAGTGCACGTTTTTCTGGGAAGCCCTTTTGCGTGAGGAAAAGAAAAAAGACCCCTTGCTGCTCCAGAATGGTTGATAACCTGATGTTTTTGGTGTGCCTCTGGAATGTTAAAGCTCTGTTATTTTTGGAGAAAGGCCTGGAAAGCTGGGTTTCCAATACTGTGTGAAACTCCTAACTATCAGACTACTATCTATCTGCAAAAAAATCATGTTGCCTAGGTTTTCTCCTCCTCTTTCCTTTGCCATGATCTACTTCCCCCAAAGCAAATAAAACAATTTAGACATACCTTTCCTTATGCTAACACAGAACAAAAACTTACCAAAACCTCTTTTCATCTTTTTCTGAAATAGAGGTCTTCCTTTCTAATCAGCACTAACAGTAATGCATAGATCCGTTGTTTATCTTGACTAGTGAATAAGACTATAATAAAGATGTAGAGTTCTTAGTAATGAAGCGTCAGGACTGTACGTGTATGGAGAGAGAGACACTAGCTGTGACTGAAAAGCTGTTTGGAGCAATGGGAAATTCTTGCATTTAGTCGACTGAGCCTTGCATGGAGGTGTCTTGCTCTCTGTGCGGTCATGTACGTACTTGATATTTTGCTCTATTTGTGCATAGCGTAAATTAGAATTAATGCAGTCAATGTGAGGGCTGCTTAAAATACAAAACCAAACAACAAACATGCAAATGTGAGGACCAAATCCTGTTAATGAAACCAAAGGAGACCTTCATGGAAGAAAAAGAAATCCATCTGATTCATCTGAATCCCTCTCTTCAGTTCATACAAAAACTTTTAAAACCTTAATTTTATTGTTGGCTTTTATAGCATTTCTTCTGATGTATAAATTCTAACTGCAGTCAGTAAAGTCTTTCAAAAGATTTTGCATGCATGCTAAGATACTATTATTTTTAATGTACTTTAACACAGGTATGTCATATTTCTTGAAAGCTTATATCACTGGGGAAAATAAGGCGATGGTTAGATCATGCTTACATAGGATGCATGTCATTTTTAGTACTTAATGTCTTTCTGCGTAGTATTTATTACTAAGATCTGTCTTTGAGCGCACTTCTAAATCATTACACTACAAAAAGAAACAGATACTGCTGTCCATCTCCAGATGGGTTTCCACCTTATTTAAAGATCGGTGCTCTTCTCCTTTATTCTTTCAAAAAGATCATTTTTTAATTACATTCTGCCTACTTTCCAGACATGCTGCTCTTCATTTTCAATTTGAAGGAACAAGAGAAGGTAGCACTGGAGTCTATTTGGTCTTACTTGAAACATTTCAGTCTTTATTTAAAAACTCACAGTACTGAAGCTTTCTCTTAAAAGGCTGCTGTGACATTCAGATGTTTGTTGGCTGGACTTAAAAGTGTGCTTAGGATACTGTTTAGAAAAATTTAGTGCCCCGTAAGTGCAATACACAATAAAAGGAAGTAATGTTCATGACCTATTGTGTGTGGATTGCTGCAAACTGCTTTTCCCTTAAAGCTTTCAGCTTGCTGACCTGGAGAAAAGGTTGTTTTCACATTCTATTCCAGTTACCTATGTGAAATTCTTCGTTTTAGGTCTTTCTTGGTTTAGGTCTCGGTTTTTCTTTGACCCACTTTTACAGTTTTTAGTACTGCCTGTTTAACACGTGCAGTGAACAGCTGCACTACTGAGTTTCTGCAGATGTTCTGAGCCAGTATGAGTTTTAACTGCTTCTGTGGTGTTTGGTCATGAGAGCCTTGATACAGGAAAAAGAAATCATACTTAGTCATGGATGTCTTCAAATGTCCTGACCTAGACCTAAGAAAAAAAAACAGCATGGTATTTTCTGGCACTCTGTTGTGAGCTGTCTGAGATGGTTTTCTTTTGTGGCTCCTAAACAGATCAGATAAAATTTGGAGCCATCCAGTAATTGCACTTTCCAAGTTCCTTTTCATATCTACAGCAATCCTGTTAATGTTACCTCTTTTAAAAGCTCTGTTAGTAAATATCACCAGATTAAAGGCTACATACTCTAGATTTCTGCTCTGTAAAAGTCCATTAAATAAATAAACACAGTATTGCTGGCTGACTAACTTCTGAGGTTAATTTCCCACTGGAGGTTTTAGTGGGCTGTTAATGACTATAGGTACAACTTTTTTGACTTCCTGATTTTGGGGGCAGTTTTGTTCATCAGATCACCTCTGCTTTCCTGATTCCTTTGTGTATGAACTTGCCTTAAATGAGAGCCATCTCTATTTTCACTGAGTTCAAAATACCTGTTCGCCTGAGAATACTTTTAAGCGTGTTCCACTGTTGAAAATAGTGGTTGTGACACTGCTGTCTTGTATCTATACTTTGGTACAGGAATTTTGCATATTTAAAATTCATAACTGAGTTTATTTTCAAGACAATCACCAAAATACAAACCTTAGAGCTGTTTCTCTGTTTATTTGACTCATAAATTGCACAGTAGGGCTGCATCATAATTTGGGGAGGGGGCTACACTGTAGTGGTAGTCTTTCACAAGGGTGCAGCAGGCACTTGTTTGCAGCATGTGATACCTTTTCAGCTGGATTTGACATTTTCTTCGCTCTGGAGATGTAAAGTGTTTTGTGCGGTGTCCTAGACCTCTACCTCCCCTCTCCCATCTTTACCATCAAATCGCTATATCATAGGTATATATGTAAAACCTTTTTTTTTTTTTGGTATTTGTTGAATAACACTGCCAAGTTTGTCAAGCAGAAATGTAATCAACGCTCTACACTACATTCTTTAGTGACTGATAGTGACTGAGATTGAAAAGGAAATAAACAACACCATCATCAGTACAACTGGTCAAGAGGTGCAATAAAGTGTTGTCCAGCAGGCAAAATAGTAACAGTAAAACCAGGACTCCTCGGTCCTATTCTCTGTTCTGGTGCACAGCGTTATCCTTTTTTATCCTTTTGCCCCTTCTTTATGCCCCACCACAAAATCTTGTTTGCAGGCCCCTCCCTTCAATGTGGGAGAATTAAAAATGTAAAGATTTAATCTCCACTCCTTAAAAGTAAATTTTTAGCCCTCTTCTGTGATAAGATAGAATGGAAAGCATAAACTAATGGTAAATGTCAACTAACCACTAGGCTTGAAAAAATTGCAGCTGGCTTCTGTTTATGAAGCACAGAAACTGCGTGGGAGGAGATGCGAAGAACCTCCTCCAATACCCACTCTCACAGGAGGAGGAAAAAAACCAACAAAAACAAAACTGTACTGAATATGGGGTTTAACCTTCAGAATTATTTTGCTGTTCTCTTATATTCTTACACTTGTATGAAAATGCTAAAAGGCAATCGCTTTATTTCGTGTAAAGGCATCAGAAAAAGGCCCTGTGACACCTTAAAGGTTAACTTTGATTCATTTCTGATAAGAAGTGAGGCACCGAATTTGCTTGTATCAATTTTGAGTGTGAGTTAAGATATGAATCTCCTAAACATTTTAAAATGTGTTTAATGAACAATTTTTACGGAGAGCTTCAGCATGTCTCAAATATGATGCAATGTTTCAATGTAGCAACACTATTAATGTTGTCTTAGAGTAGTGTTGAAACGGCAGTGCTTAAATGTATCACACAAATCTGAAATGAAGCACTTGTTTTGAGTCTGAACAGACATTTGGGAAGTAGATCATGTGATATTCATTCATGATGTATAATCTGAGATCAAAAATAGTCCACAGGTTTATGCTAATATAAATTGAGAGAAATTCTAGTTTCACAACACCATTTGACATTAAAGCTAAGCTAATGCTTCTTCTAACAGGAAGTTCATAGTCCAAACCTGGTATGAGGAAAGGCTAATTTTTTTTTGTTAAGTAATATTTGCAGAAATACATTGAACATCCATCACTTTTAGACATGGAAAACAGTATACAGCTTCAATTTGTTCATGGCACAACTAGTTCTAACTGTTTTTGAAAAGAAGGAAGGTAAATAGACTAGAAAAGGGATCAAGAAAGAAGGTGGCATTTTTTCTGATTTTTAATCTGAGACATTGCTATATCTAGATGCTGATTTTACTGGGCAGATGAAACTGTCCTGTAAAAATGATAACTATTGTTCAGTATGGGAAAATTGTTTTTACATGTTTGACTAACAACTTGCATATGCAAAAAAAATAAATGTGTAGAACTGCATCTCTGTTATTTCACCTGCTCTTCTTTTAGAAGTGTCCTTTCTTGTTTGCTGACAACTCCCACTATGGAATACTTGTCCAAAGACCCAGGAATTATTACTAACTCCCCAAGACGGGGGTGGGAAATAAGAACTGGTGAGCAAAAGCTGGAGGGATACCAGCTGGAGGATATTTGTGACAGATGAGAATAACAGGAAGGGAGGGAGAAAAAGAAATGGTCAGCATTTTTGGCTTTTTAAAAGTGGGGTGCAGATGACTTGCTGTTATGTTTTTGCAACGTCTTGTTTCCAGACTGTTGGCTTAGTCAGCCACATCTTTAATTTGCCCAGTCTATAACAGCTGCTTCTGCTCCTACCACAGAAATAGAAATTATAGTTTCCAAGCCTTCATTTCATCCCTCTTACCTATAATACTCGAGTTCCAGTCTGTCTGACCACTTTACTAGGCATTTTTTTTTAATTAGCAGATCTTTTGGGGGGCCCTTAAGTTTGTTTTGCATATACAGAAACACTAAACAGCCTTGGAAACTCTTGATGAGATGAAAAGCATCCTGCTGGGAATATAAAATAGCACGTAATACCTAGAATAATGATTTCTGTAACTGAGGTTTTCATGTGCCTTATTAGAAAACATCATTTATGTGGAGTCTTGTTGAATCTTTTCTTTTTCTTTTCATAAGAACATTTTAAACCCCATCTCTTTAATTTAGACTCTACATGTTTTGTTGATTACCTTTTGTTAAAGGTTTACAGGTATGTTTGAAGTAAACAAAATGCCCAAGATTAAACATAGTGTTCAAATACATTTGAGCATTCTTAGCTCAAATGTTCTTACTGGATTTGCCCAGGTGAAACAGGTGGAGTTTCATAACAACATCTTCCTTGTACCTGAGACCACTGTGCTGCCTCGTCACTTGACTGAGGTGACACATCGTTATTAAGTGCTAATAAATATCCTCAGTTTGGAGAGGTACACATGTAGAGGGTAACGGCTCTCACTGCTGCAAGTATCTTAATATAATGAAGAAACAGCTTGTTTTAATCACTTCCTAATTGTACAGCATGACCAACTAATCTCTGGGAAGTACCTTGGAGACCCAGTAATATGCTTCATAGACTTCTGGGGAACTGACAGAGAAGACGGTCGAATTGCCCTCAGCTCACTTCGTTTGCTCTTCTGCAGTTCTGTGATGATTTCTCTAGAAGGCAAAGAAATAAAAGTTTTAGTATTATAGCTCAGAATATATTCACTAGATCAGCTGATAATTGGTCTTGATGTTAGCTAAGGAAAAATAACTTGTGTTATAGAGGTCTGACAATATCTTTATACTACTTCTTTTTTATCCTAATTCTTCCTTTGGATTTTCAGTATGTTGTGCTTCAAGCTAGCTCTGAGTGAAAATAGATTATTCAGAATATTAAACAAAAATTAATACTGTGAAATAAGCCTCATATTCAATAATTTAAATATCACAAATAAGTAGGTCTATGGTATTTTGCTTCATGGTGTTCTGGTTTGTTTTTGTGAGATTATTCAGAAAGACAAAAAATGACAGAAAATGAGATGATTCTTCAGTGCTGCAGATAAATATTGCTAAGATCCTTCTCTGAAAACTTGAGCCCGTGTGCTCAAACCTATGGTCTTTTGCTCTTGTGGAGCTTACATTTCATTTGCTGTCTTAAATCCTACTTAAATTATCAGAAATACAGGTCTAAGTATTAGTCTAATCTTTTTTTTGGTACCATGTACCAATCCTGATGAAATTTTAAAAAAACAAAACAAAACAAAAAAAAAAAAAACAAAAAACAACACCTTGCAGTTTTTCAACAGTTCTGAAAACTGTTACGTCTTTGGCCTGCAGTATTCAGAGGCACCAGAGGAGCCATGGAATAACTCTCCCTTGTCCTTAAAGTGTGGGATGATGGGATCCCATCAGGCGATGGGATTCCCAAAGCCTTCTAATTCTTGGCATTCAAGATTGAAAACGCCAAGACTCAAGTAAAAAGTTCCTTGTTAAAGCCACTTGCTTATTAAATTGAACTCAGCTGAACAAGTCTGGTATCAAGTAAATATGGTATAGATTTGAAAATACTTTTTTAGGTTTAATATACTTTTCAGTGGTCTAATGATTGCTTTTTGAAGAGCTTGTGGTCTGCAAAATACTATAATTATACAGCATATGCTTTAAAAGACTGGTTTGTAGTATTGACCTTCATGGAGTTTCATGGGAGACATTTTGAGAATGCCAGATCCATCTTGAGTGCAGCTACACTAACTCCATTACAATTAATGGAGAAACATGCAAGGCTGAAATCTCCAAACAGCTTTCAAAAATCTCACACTTTTTATGTGTCTACTTTACAGTACATGGAAAAAAATACCACCCATCAGGGAACTAAAACACAGTGCTTTAATTACATAATGCCCATTAATGTTAAATTTTATGCTGAAGGTCTATATTATACAAAAGCCAACTAAAATACAAGTCATCTTTTCAAACCCTCTACCATGTATTGCCTGGACATCTGGTCATTAAAATGAACTTGGCTGCAAAGATAGGCGTTAGACAAAGACGCAACATTTCATGTTGACTTCCAACAGCCTTTATAGTTTGAAACAATTTTATTATTTTGATTTTCTCAAATAATCTTTAAAAGCATTCAAAGAGAAGTAATGCTAGTTGAGTGAGAGAAGAGACTCACATATCATGTGAAATCAAGTGATAGTATTTTCAACCGCTGCAGTCTTTCTATAATCTGATACGATTTTAGATTTTCTCTCAAAAGATTTTTTTGTAATGTCAGACCGAAGAATGCCTTTACCAGCTGTATTAGAGGAGAATGTTTGTAAATCTCCATTCATAAATCTTGTTTCTTATTTCATTCTTTGCTCTGAATCTTTCACCTAGTCAATAACTGCAGCCCCTAATTGTTTGTTTGATTGTTTGTTTGTTTGTTTTTTAATAAATATAGCTCTCCTTTTAGCATTCTTTCCAGAGTTTGCCCTCAGACATAAGTCTTCTCTTGTATTAATTCTGGAAATCAGGCAATCGAACCACTCTTGATCTATATGTTAAACTGCTGTAGTTCTACTTTCTCTGGGTGGAGTACAGGAGGGGGTTGGGATACTTTTTATGACAATTTGGAAGTAAATACATCTTTAAAAAAATTGCATCAGTAAGAGGATGCGATTAGTAGATACAGGTAGATACAGGTGAGTCAACATCAGGATCCCATCATGCTTGATACTGTTCAAACACAAAGCAGGGCAACTGCCCCTACCCAAGCACTTGGAGTTGCAGGAGCTGGTGTTTCGAGGCACAAAGAAAGGATCTGGCAGCACTGGTTTGGTCTGCCAGCTCCCTGACTGATGCTGGGCTGGCTTTTGTTGGCATTGCTGGAGATCTAAGAGTGGATTTAGTAGGACGTTAGGGGCTAGCACAGCTGTTTCTAAGCCTTTTCTCTCAAGATGAAGAAGATACCTGTCTGAGGAAACAACAGTTGCAGTGGATACTGCTAGCCATGAGAGGGGATGTCTTGTAAGGGAAAATGGGTAACGTGGATGGAAAGTGGAAAGGTGCTGGTGGTTTTATCTGGTGGAGAATGGAGACCAAATAGAAGGAGGGTAGAAATGCTGCTCTTGCTGTGGCACTGCGAATGGCTGTGTGTGGGGAGGATGGCATTTTATCTGAGCAGGGAGGATTTTGTGGCAGCAGAAACGTGAGATGGAGGGCTGAGTGATCTGAGTGATGGTTGGATGGTAAATTATACAGAGAACAAAAAGCATGTGGATGCTATCTGGCTAGGCAGACGTCAAAAATGCTTGGACTTAGGAAGTAGGAGGATAGTGGGATCAGCTAAAGGGATGTGAAGAATTTTAATGAAAAATAGATATAAAGTTATAACAAAACATGTAATGTTCAAAGTTCTTTCTTGCATTCCCTGTCCTTCCCCTCAGGTGAAATAAGGGGAATATGGCTGTTTTTTTTACTATAATCTTTGTGTTTTCTTATTGTTCCTGATTTATCACAAATCATGTATGATGATTAGAGTTGATACCTCAAGTGGTTTTATGAGTTAGCCAAAGGATTACCAGCCCTTTCTTTCTTAAGCCTATCATCAGAGCAGTCTTCAGGAGCAGACAGAAGGGAAGAGCAAGGGCCATGGAACAGCACCATGGGTTGAGCGAGAAGAGCACCACAACCTTGCGGCCTGGGTCTTGGGCAGGCAGAGGAAATAGCACAGCATGCGGCTGGGCTACAGGAAGGGGATGTGAGGCTGAGCAGAGGGTGGAAATCTGGGCTGGCCGCCCGCAGGGCTCTCCTGCGGGTGCCCCGGATGCAGGAGCAGGGCCTGCTCTCGTCCCAAGATCAGTGCAGCTGCAGAGCACATCTGGGAGAGGGCTCTTGGCACTTGTATTCTGGCCTCAATTGCAAACCTGTCAATTCCGGGCATCAATCACACTTCTAGTCTTTTCGCTATGTAATATTTTCTATGTACTTTTTTTTTTTTAAGACTGCATTAGTGTTTCTGATGAAAGAGCGGAAGACCTTGATGAAATTCAGGTGGCTCTGCTGCTATTTATGTGGGAGCAGCCTCACAGAAGGGCTGTTTTAAGCAGTGACTTGATAAGAATGCTCCATGTTGATGAGCAGTAATGATCAGATCTGTGAGCATTCACATAACCTTACCAGTGATGGAGCCTCCATTTTACACATCTACTTTCCAAATTCCCAGTCTGGTGGGAGCTCACATTATCTTTAATAGCAACTGGTTTTTGCCACTGCATCTTAATGGGTTGGAATCATGCTTAAAATGATTGATAGTTTTTAAGCTTACATGCCGTTGTTGTAAACATTCCTTTTCATTTTTAAATAAATGAGAAACTCAAATAGTCCCCAATTTTCTCACACTCAGTTGTGCTCTTTCCCAACTTCCTGATTGGTTTCAAGGAGAAGTCATGTTCTTCCTTTTTCATTTGCTCAGCTTGTCTGTGTTCCCCTCGCCGCTGATCTCCCTGCTCGCAGGCAGACCCATTCCAGCTCAGTGATGAGTGCCAGTCACGACAGCAGAACAAGCCAAAAGTAGTAAACTTACGATGAAAAGCTTGCAAACTTGGAAGTGCTTAGGTGCCAGGGTTGTAAACTCATTGCAACTTTATTAATGACACCCTGGGGGAAGAATCTTTTAATAGTAAACATATCCAAATGGTTTTGAGCTAAAAAAGATGGTTTTACTTTGTTTTGGTTGCTTGAGTACTACACCATTATCAAGAGATGATTTAGAGCAACAGCAGTGAAGTCTTAGCTTGGATCTTGTTGAACTTAAGGCTCTCCTCCACTGAAAATGTTTTTCCAGCCTTATGGAAGCTCCCACTCCCACCTCTGCCCCCCCCCCCCCCCCCAATGGCATTTTTTGGTTTAAAAAGAGCTATGTGTTAAACAGCATTCGTTGAGTTTAGTGAATAATGAAACACACACTCTTGCTCTGCTTTTGAAATGATATGTGTGTCAGTGTGCTGTGAGTATTATTCTTCTCTCTGGTAGCTTCTACGTGAAAACTCTTTTCCCCGAGAAAATGGAATCTTTGTGTCTTTGTCTCCTTGCTAGCTTTCAGGCATGTTTTGGCAGGAGCTCCGACTGTCGAGGCACTGGAGAGGAGGGGCCTTGTAGTCATTTGTCAGCTTTTCTTGCATCTGTAATTTTTTGTCAACTCAGCAGTACTGGAGGGGCTAAAAAAGGGGGGAGAGCTTGTAGTTGTTGAAAGTTAAACTCTTGAAATAATTGCCAGACTGTAACAGTTCAGGGAAGGTGTATGTGTGGGGAGAAACTACCAGTGTTTCAGCTAAAAAAAAAAAAAAAAAGCTACAGTGTTCAGGTTTTAGAAAATCTCCATTTCATGCAATTGCATGTCATATATCTCTACAGGCAATTTTACTGTGTTTGTAGACTTGTTTACTGTGTTGATAAACTGGCTTTTTTAATGGTGAAGAAAATATTTCACTGGTGTTCAAGACCTGGTTCTTTCCAACTAACAGATTAATTTAAAACATTTTGTCTTTAACTTTGGTCCTAATCCTCTGCTGCTATCTTCCTTCACAGGCCATGCACTTTCATCTCCTTGTGTAATGTAATTAAACATAAATTAGTTAATTTTTTTTATTAGAAGATGGATCCCTTCATATTAAAGAAAGCATTTTTCCTCCTTAGCTTTTTATGGAATATTAATGTTGATCTCTCCTCCTCATTTCAGTAGGCTATTTAAGCTCAGGGCTCATACTGTGAGCTGTTAATTAATCAGTGTGACAGATGAAGAAAGTATCCAACTATGAAAGAAAACCTTACTTCAGTGACTAACAATAAGGATGTGAGCCCGAGTGATTTAAAGGATTTTTTTTGTGTGGATGTGTGATAAGGAGTCTTAAGCTGTTAGAGGTAACGATGTTTTTTTCGCTCAGTTTGTGTCTCTGCACAAACATTAAAGGGCTCATCAATATTTTGTCTTGAAAAGTCTAGACAGCAGTTAAAAGAGCCTCTCCTACAGTTTGAAGAGATCCCGTTTCCCATAATTAATAACAGGAAGCAAGTAAATAAGGCTTTACTGACAAATGGAACAGTAACACGGACCCAGAAACATTAGCTCCTAGCTGAGAAATGTGGCTGAGGTCTGTTGGTATTAGTGCACAGGAAAAGATTACTGTGGAAGCACATTAGGGCTTTGCTCAAGCTTAATTCAGTTATGTGATAGCAGACTAAAAGTGCAAAAGTAATGATAATGCATTTTAATTATTGAGAGTGATTCCTGACCTTTGTTTACATCAGTGTTACAGCCCAAGAACGCTCTTCTCTCTGTCATTATTTGAAACTCTTTGAACTCTGAAGGAGATTTTTCATGTTTATTTAAAAGCTACCAGAAGGCATTTCAGACACTTCCGGGAACAAACTGTATATATGTATTTCAGGAAGATAAGAAATGAAAGGAAACGTTTTTAATTTTTTTTTCCTTTTTGAAGATTGCCTTTTCCACTCAAAGATACCTTTTCAGAAAGTAGTTGGCACCCCCCCCCCCTTCCAGTTCCTCTTGTTAAAATTGGTTAAACAACAAAAGGGGAATTACATCCTCATCTCTTGTGTAAAAGAGATTTACCAGTGTAAAACCAGAGCAGCGCTAGTTATCTCACTGAGCTGTTAAGGTCATTTCAGCAGCTCCACATTGCAATGACAAAAATTCAGTCTTGCCCTGCCTGCCATGCTTATGACTGATTTTGGTTTTTGGGTTACTTGGGGGGGGGTGGGGGGAGGTTGTTTTCCTAGGGGAGAGGCATTGACTGAATACAATATCCAGAGGCACTGGAAAGCACATCTAACACCATGTTCATGCTGGACTTTAAGTCTGAGCTTGTTGAATTAAAGGTTCATCATTCAGTATGTCTACAATGCGATACAATTGTATAATACAGTCTGTATGGCATCTTGGCTGACCTTGAAAAGAGAAGAAAAGTGAATTTGTTTCACTGATTTTTAGGCATGCTAGACAGTGAATCCCTACTTTAGCTATTTAATTTACAGTAACCTACTGGAATTATTCTTCCCCTTGTAGAAAACCCAACATTCTAAAAATGGCAAAATAGACCAAAATAAGCCTGTTTGTAGAGCTAATGTTTTTTCCTTTTCTGTACATTTTAGAAGATTAACAGCCGTTGCTGTATGGGAGCGTGGTGATGCATACTAAATAGTCAGTCCATAAGGCATTTTGGAAGGAATTCAGTAAATTCAAAGGAGATATCCCAACGTTGTATCCCATAATTTTTTCATTTCCATTGATAGTAGTTAAAATGTATGAAAGCAACAGACTATATCCAAAAAGAAGTTGCATTATTTACGTTGTTGCTTCCATTGCTTAAATCTTGTTAGGTTAAAACATTTACTGCAGATATGGTGCTTAGTGACTGATTAAATGAGGTACTTGAGCACATGAGCATAACTTCAAGCATAGGCTTTTTCCATTTGACTTGGTGGAATTATATAACTCCACAGTTTGTAACTGGACTTCAGTTACATTTAGAATGCATTTCCCTGTCCTGTTAAGTACTGAGTTCTGTCACCTTGAATCACACATGCCAGTATCCAGCTAGGCTTGTGGCTTGTCAAAGAGAACTTTAGGAATGTGGTGCTACTTGACACAACTGCCCAAGCTCTTAGCGCAAATAATATCTCAAATGACTATTGTAATAGGAAAAAAAATCAGAAGACAACTGTTGAAGTTGCATTTTCAGGGTATAACCATATACTACCATATACTTCAGGTACAATTTGAAAATACTGTGTTAAGATTTTTTTTTTCCTAGCTTAGAACTGCAATAACTAGTTCAGTTCCTGAGGAAAGTTCATGGTGGACAAGAGGCTTTTTCTTTCTCACCAAAAAAACAAACAACAACAACAAACCATGCTCTGTTGCACAGAAAAGCTTTGAAGAAAATTGTATGAATTTATTT
The DNA here is from genome assembly GCF_040182565.1 of Anser cygnoides. Taxonomy (NCBI): domain Eukaryota; kingdom Metazoa; phylum Chordata; class Aves; order Anseriformes; family Anatidae; genus Anser; species Anser cygnoides. The sequence continues at coordinate 7,426,420 of NC_089880.1, read as the reverse complement.
CATTTACTTTGGACCTTCAAAAATCAGATGTTTACATGCTGACCTAGGTTTAGAAACTTTTCTAATTACCGAGACAATACACAAACCTTTTTAATAAATAATTTGCATATCTTCAATTGCACATTCCAAAGGGCATTTTAAAATTGAGCACAATCTTTGTATTTGGCTTTTGATGTGACATTTGCATGCTTAAAGAGAAAACTTTAATGTTTAGGGTGCTTCTTTTAGAATGAAAGGTGATCAACCAGTAGACTGAATTCTTTGAATTGTATGATAGTACAGTTCAGTAACACATCAGTGGTTCTTAGTTCACCAGTACCTGCAGATTGGTCAAATGTGTATTTCACAGAAATTAACAAGTGTAGTAAAGTGTAGGATAGTGTAAAATAAGATTCCTGGTATAGACCCAATTTCACCTAAAAGATATGGAAAGTACAGTACTAACAGGACCAGATATTGGTATCAGAATTTTGTTATCTTAAACCTATAGATATGTAGCTTCCAAGTGAAACTCTCTTGAGAACTAGCAGTTTCCAGGCTATTCTCTCAATTTCCTGTTTATTTTATATAGTACTGGAAATTCTTTTTGATGCTATGGGGCACTGCTATGGGGCACTTTTTCTAAAAGGATGAGGGCTGTTTTTAATAAGATATTGTCCAAAGCCCACTCTGTCAAAGTAGCAAGGTTCAAAGTAACTGTAGGTACCCTGATTATATCACAGCTTTTAACACAATTTCTTTTGTCCTTGAGGATTTTTAAGTAATTTGAGCATATTCTTCTATGTGTGTGACCAGTGTTATAAAATATACTCAGGAGTAAAGAGAAGTTCTTCTGATTCAGTGGTAGGCTCTTAATAAAAAAAATAATAATAAAATAAAAAAAGTAAAACCCCACAAACTAGAATAGAAATAAAGGAAAATACATTTGCAGTCAAATTTGAATATTAATGTTTCTAAGTACATTCCAGACTATTTAAATACTTCAAGGATTTATATTTATAACACTTCCTATTAGAATAGGATTTTTTTTTTTTAATTCACAGAATTTGGGAAGCTCCACTTGTTTTAATCAGTAACAATTCTGGCACATAATTTAAAAATATTTCCATTCACCCTTCTTTTAAATGAAATAATTGTTGTATAGGTGAGAATCCTGTGGAAGTACTGTGAAATATGTGAAAGTAGATTGACTTACAGAATTGACTTGAAATTTTACATTTATCATGACTACTATTGGCCAGCTCTTGGAAAGTTCACACAGCTGTGTTCTAGAGTTCTACAGGCCTCTGAAGTCTTTCCCTCTGTCTGGAAGGTGTTGAGGAGGAGGACAATACCCCAGGAATCCTTACCGTGTTCTCTACCATGACAGAAGTAGAAGTAGTGTGGACTGGGGGGGCAGGAACAACAACAAAAAACAAAACAAAACAAAAACAACACTGTACTTCTATCCAGACATGCTCCAGATGCTGATTTTGGAAGGACAGACTTTTGCTTTACATAGAGAAAGTTGAAAACAAATGTAAAATTTCTTGTGATCCCCATTTCAACCATCAGAGACTTAAACTGATCTGTACCACTGTCAATCAGAGGAAGATATACTTAAGTATATGAAGTATCAAGGAGCTTTTTTTTTTTTCTCTTCCTTTCGGTTACTTCTTGATGTATTAGTTTAAGCAGTTTAAGCTCAGACACATCAAGTCAATGTGTATGAAGTTCTTTCTCCTTTAAGCACAACTCTTTCTGGACAAGGCAGGAGATGAGCATATACGATGATGAAACTAGACTCCTGTTTGTTTGCTAAAATCTTCTCTAAAAAGTTTTTATAACTACCTTGAGCTGTTCCCTTCCAGAAACAGTATTTCTCACTGGTAAACTAAATATGATTTGACTAGCTAAATAAGTGGATTTGTTTTTATTTTTATTTTTGGATAAGAAAACACTTTCCAATCTCATAAACAGCAGGTTCTATTCTCTTCTGTAAGTAGCCAGCACTTTTTTATTTTTTGGCAAGTTCACATCCTTCACTAGCTTGTATACTTGATGCAGGTGTAGTAGAAGCCTTCATTTATGCTACAGGAAGGGAGTTTTATTAAATAAGAAAACCACAGACTTTACACTTTTCTTTTTGCCAAGCTCTGCACAATACATTTTCCTTGAGTAGAATTAGCATAGGAAGTGGGACTGATACGGCCAAACCTGTTTCATGAGTACATAAATCATACTATTCAACAAAAAGCTTTTTAGTAAATCATTTTCTTCACAGTATGTCAAATAATATTTTGGTGCATGCAATGAGTCTTGCTTCTCAGTAGTATGGTGTATAGTACCTTCGCTTTACTAATTAAATTAGCATATATAGACATCAACATGTTAATACTACTTGCTTTCAAGTTAGGACTTGAAATACTTTTCAGTGATTCTTGTCCATCTTGTTTTGCTTCCAGAATGTAGATCTGCTTTTCACCTGCAATAAGGTCATAGCTGAGGGGAGGCTTCGGGAGGGGGAAGGAATCTACAGGGGTGGCATATATTGCTTTACACTGAGTCTTAGCTGAAAGAATTTGGCCTCTGGCCCTGTTCCTCCTTCACAAGCTGCTCTGATAACGGTGGCACAACAGCATACGCCCTGGCAAATGTTCCTGGTGCTGCAGATAATACAGCCTGATGTAGTGATGTGTTGGTTCATTGAAGAGGTTTTAAGAGTTCATTTGAATTTTATTAACTAGAAAAAAAAATCCAGCAAAAACATCCTCATGAAACTTATTGACCTCTAGCATTGCAAAAGAGCACGATGACTCTTCGCATTTGCAAACTTCTGGACAAAATTTCTCTGGAATCGCAAGTAGCTCTCAGTGAACTGAAACCTGCTCTATGTTCCTGTCATTAGTTTTTGATTTGTTTGACTCTTTAAAGCATTTTTCTTAAATATATATGATTATCTTTTAATGATTCTCTCTTTAAAATTAATACACTGTGCATTAAAATGCATGGAGATCCTTCAATAAAAATCCATGCCATAAAAGGAAATCCATATGTATTAACAACCTAAATTACCAGAATGATTTGAAGTATGTAGGGAGTAGCGGGTATATTCAAGTTTGGTTTTGTTCTTCCACCTCTAGAGATATCTAATGTTTATGAGACTCACGACAAACCATATTTGAGCCTGGAACAAATTTTAGTCCATCTTTACCTTTTATTCTCAAGCACAGTGCCATATCCTTGACTTGCACACTATAGAGGAAAATATATTTGTTAAATATTCATGTAGTTCTCTTTTAAACATGGAATCCTTTAATTTTTTGGTTTTTGCTTTGTAAAGAAAGAGCTTTATCTTTTGTTGGACAACATTCTTTTTTGGATATTATAATGACCAGGCTCTTTTTTAATCTTCTGAGGCAACTTGCTAATAGCAAAGATCAATGAAAGCAAGTCCAGTACATGATTCACAGTGAGCAATTTCTTTTAAGGGAACTGTTTTAAATATTAGCTCAAAATATCCATATGGGCTTTGTACTTATTAGAAATACTTCCTTCATTTCACACCTCAAACAGATCAATCTCTACAGATCCTCTGAAGCACTCCCCAGCACTTTTATTTCAAGGGTATACCTAACTTTCTAGGAGAAGATTTAAGGCTACAAGCTTTTTCTTTTTCTTTTTTTTTTTTTCCTAAGTGAAGTCCCCTGAGATGCCTGACTTCCAAACAGCATTGTTCCGTGACTTGGAAAATGGCAGCCTACCATAGTTTCGGTAATTGTTGAAGATGCTTTTCAATAAAAGTAGCAACTCTTGAGCCTTGATACCTATCATGCCATGATGAAGGCTTCGAAGACACAGGAAAAGATTATTCAGCAGGGTTCGTCAAGTACTTATTTGCTTAGCTCTGGTCATAATCAAAGGCTGAGAAAATCTTTATCTGGTCTGGTTTGCTCTAGGTGCCACTTATTTTATGAAGGCAAAATCTTCTGGCAGCAAAAGAGTTATTTTAGGCAGCGAGCTGACTCTCTTGTTCCTTTGCCTCTTCCTCCAAAATTCTGCTCATCAGCAAGCCCCTCCCCTGAATAAATTTCCATACCTTTTTAATTGTTGCTATTCTTTTAAATATATATAGGTGGGTGTGGATTGTGATGTTATAGTTCTGTTATTAAAATTTAGTTAACTACATTATCTGAAAGACTAGTTAGGGCATTGTTCTGTTTTTATTAACTGGTTTTACCAGATCTTTAATTTGAAAAGTTGGCATAAGTGGTTGCACTTGTCCAAAATGGACTAAAATCTTTTTACTAGAAATTATGCAGTAGATACTGTGCTACATAAGATGCCTTGCTAAATTTTCCTACAAATTGTCAATATAGTTCTATCTTGGGTTATTTATCATGCATACGTTGGATTTTTTTTTTTTTTTTGAAAAGCAACTTTGAGGTCCTTCTGGCTCATAGAAAACTTAATGGGGGCCACGTGGTTATGCCTGTGTGAAGGTGAGGTTAAGTAGCATGACTCTGTTGAATATGTGTGACCACTGAATGCTAGATTGCTGATTTATACGAAGGCCTTCGTAAACAGAAATGAATCACTATACCATTCATTGTTATTTTTTTAACTGGGAAACTGATAAATATTTTTATGACCACAGGAAAGCAGAAAACTCACTTTTTCCAGCCCACAAAATTTCTATTTTAGAGTTGAAAATTTGTTCTGTTCCACATGATATTTCAGTGAAAATTTAGGAAGAATGAAGAGATCTGTCTAAAACAGTTGATTTACTACTGGATGGTAAAGAGCTATTTTGGAGTCAGTATATATGTTTTTGAACACAGATTTCCTTTTAATCCTTAGCAATGTTTTCTGAAGGAGTTTCTGTTAAAAATGGTGCAACACCACTTGAAGTTTAACTTCATGAATCACTATTTTCCAGCTTGACAGAAAAGTTGATATTCAGAAGCAATACTACTTGTGAATTAGAAGTCAAACATGAAGTGAAATCTTGCATTTCTGGTGAGAAGTGGCACTTGATCCTTGAGGCAAACAACTTCACTTCAACCTACATGACACATCACATCACATTACTAACAAGTGCACTGGCAAGGCTATAAGATGAAATGCCGCTTTCTGTTAAGTTAAAAGTAGGACACATTTTTCTATTTCTGAAAGTTCTAACACTTCATATAGTTGCTTTTTGCAAATGAAAAATGGCAATGCTCCTGTACAGAAGTGGTCTGTGAATTACAGCAAAGCAGCTTATGTTGAGCAGTGCGGCACAAGAAGATGCCAAGCCTTTCATGTGGAGAGCATGCAACACGGTCATGCAGAGATTATAGAGCCTACACAATTTAGTTATGCTCAGTCTCTCATTTTTAACTAGAGAGGAGGATGAATATGACGATGGTTGTATTTTTATTTTGTCCAGTTCAACAACAGTGCTGACCTTGTAGATGGTCAAGATGCTTTCAGTACCTGTACAGAAAGTATAGATAGAGAACACAGGTGTTCCTAGTTTTGTAAATTTTGTATGTTTTCTTCAGTATGCTGAACAGATGATTACCACCAGGTTTTGAGGTTGATATATGGCTGTATGTATGTGATATACCATACAGAATTGTTTAGATTTCTATGTTATTGTATTGCAATGTCTGAAATATTATCAATTTCCTTTGTTTTACTCTGGAATGAATAACGGGAAGTAATCTTAACGTGTCTTCCCACAGCATGCCAGTCAGGGAATGAGCAAAAGGGAATTTCTCATTTTATACCACTCTGAATCTGGAACAGGAGTGTGGGTCACCCACTGACTTCACCAGTAACTTGCTCTTTCCTCCCTTAAGGGAAAAGGAAGCTTTATAAAAGTGTTTCAGTCCATACTAATAGGTTTTCTTTGGTAGATATTTTAATGAAACTGTGGTGTCTATATTGGAATTGTTCTACGTAGAACTAAAAGCAGCTCATAGGCTCTTCCACAGAGGTAATGGAAAGAATGAAGAGAAGTGTTCTTTGTTCTATGGCTTGATAAATTGCCTTTTTTTTTGTTGTTGTTGTTTTGTTTTAATGGCTTTGACACAATTTTATTTTCATGTGTTTGAATTGGGGGAAGAAGAAAAACAAAGTAAAACTTAAATACAACTAATAAAACGTAGTGAAGAATGTAACTCTAGCTCACAAAGGCTTTAGCTTATAATAATAAAGACTGGAGTTGTAATTAGCTTTTTTGGAGTGTTTTTCACTCCAGCTGCACCAGACAATACTCTGACTCGTAGTTATACATACAGACATATCTACTTATTTTCCTTTGCATTGCAGAGTGTGTACTTCCCTAATTGGCAGCTTGCCATTTATATGTGGAAAACAAGATTGTATTAGCAAGAGGGAGAGACTGAGATTTCAAATGTCTGCTGTGCACAAATGTCTTAGTTACATTAATGGAGAAAAGATTTAAATTTGAATTTAGTTATTTGGATCATAATGCACTTAGAGCCTCCATACGGCTAGCCATGATTTACAAATAATCAAAGTCCAAGTCAGAATTCAGACTGCCCTTGCAAACCTTCATATTAGGACAACCTTTTAGCTTCAGTTACTGGCAACTCTGTGTAGATATCCAGCAAGAGTGGACACATTCACTAAAGCTACTTAATTTTACCTTAATGCTGGAACTTAAATCAAACTGCTGAGATATCCATCCTTCCTAGTGCAGAATACAATAGTGGAAACATTCTATTTTTTATGAAGTTTAGCATAGGTAGGAGCAAGATGATTGAATACAATGTACTGGAAAACACATATTCTTTACTCCATTCTAGAACCAAAAGTTACCGTTACCATCCCACACAACACAAATCAGAGAAGCGCTGATTCAGTAACAACGGTTCTATCAGGTGCTGCTACTGCCCTCTTAAAATGGACATACTGCTGTTGATTACTTGATTGTGTGGTTTAGCTAGGCCAGTGTGGCCTAACTACTTGCCATAAAACAGCTACAACATTGAATGAATTCTTCCTCCTTTGGAAAGTCTTGCTACATCTTTGTATTTTTCTGGCTGCATCTTAAGCAAAACCAATCACGAGTAGAACCAACTGTAACTCTAGATCTTGTGTGAGAAGTCAAAGATTTCCACCGTAAAAAGAGAAGTCATGTTGCGCAAAATGCTTATATGGAACCAATAAGGCCTAACCAACTCTCTAAGTCCGAGAAGACAGGATTTTTTTAGTTCTTTTTAAGCAAGGCTCTTGCATGCTTTTCCTGTCCCATAATGCTAAAGAAATGTAAGATCTTAGATGTGTTTTCACACTGGTTTGGTTTAGTACTTCAGTTCTGTTTTCCCTTTTTCTGTTTAGTGCCTGATGAGTGCTTGTGGTAATTTAGGTGCTACAAATGATTGAAGGAGGTTCCTAACATTTACTGTGTTAATAATTGCAGACAGAAAAATATTGTGTATTTTGGAGACTCTGTGCCTGCCAACATAAGGAACTGAAGGAGTAGGTCTTGATAACTCAAAAGCTATGCCTTTCTAGACAGAGTACTTGAATTCGACACGCTCTCAGGACTTTCTCACACAGGCTGTCTGCTGCAGCTTGCGTGAATCTACTGAATGAGTGCTCAACCATTATTACTTGTAAAGAGGTGAAAGCAGTATTACAAAATGAACCAAACAGTTCTCTTTTAGTTCTGTAAAACCAAGCTGGTCATCAAGGAACACAGTCACTAATTAATTATTTAATTATTAAATAGGAAGAATGAGACAGCATATTAAATACAGCAAAGTTCGATCATCTGTATTCTAATCTTGCATTCTCTAGTTCTGTTCATAAATTAGGAAGTTCAATGATTTCCCTGTGGTAATCAGCCTGGGGTGACACTTGAATCCTTATAACATGCTTATTTAATAGTCTATATGATCTCCATATGTTTAAGGAAAATCTCCAACTGATATAGCTAACCTTCAATGCAACTACGCTGTGAGCTTCGCTAGTTCCTCCCACAAGTCATTCATGTACCTAATGCAAATTGGAGCATTTATGTTTTCCTCTTTTGCCCTTTCAAGCTCCAAATAATATAGTTCTGATTATCTGGATAGGTTTTCTCAACCGAAACAACATGAGATAAACAAATTTCCAAGGTTACAAGAGTGATCTTTCAAGCATCATCAATAGCCTCTTAAATACTTCTGATTTAGATGTTGGTGTGAAAATCCTGATGTCACATGATCCATGTTGCTTTTCTCACCAACTTTTATCTAGCTTACTTCACCCTGTGCGCTGGCTGGTAATTGTGGTGACACTGAAAAGATTCATTTCAACTGAGCTCATAAAATGTTGAATGGTGTAATTTAATCTCCTTTATCGTTCTCCATTGAATTCTTTGTCTTTCCTTACCAGCCAAATCTATAATGCCCTGTTACACAACTTTGATTCTGGCTTCACAGTTTTGAGGATGAGCTAGTTCCTGTTTCTAGTCCATTTCCAGGGATTTCTGATGAGAAATCACATCTTCAAGGGTCTTATCACCAAAAATAAAATGAGACTTGAGATTCAGCAATGTGACTTTAAAATGACATGTTCACACACATGGTGTAAATTTTCAAACATGTTTGCTGTGCTTCATTCCATTAAAAAGATGTTTTTTCTCCCAAATCTCTTTATTTACTTCCCCATCTTCTCACCCTAACAGGTAAAATTCATTCTTTTTTCCAAGTGCTCAAATGAAATAATCTACTTTTATTATCTTCTTAAAGGCAGTTAGCAAATATTTAAATACTTGCTTACATCTGAAGTTTCTATGAAGATCTTTCAGTTTGGAATTAGTTCTATTGACTTTTCATAACAAGGCACTTATTGAATATTTACTCCTACTAGGGATGAATTAATAAATATAGAAAATACTTGTTGAGATCACTGTTACAGGACCTTGGGTCAGTTGTTTTTATGAAGAAATACATGTATTAAAATTTTTGGAATAAGAGATGTTAATTGAAATTTGAATTTTTATTCAAGAGGAGAGGAATGAGATGTTCTTTTCAACATCACTGAGACAGAGTAATACTGGTCTGATGAAAACACTCACCATTTATTTGGAAGAGATGCTTTGTAGGTTTTGTTAATTTCCAGTAAAAGGTAGTTACTAGGCATGGAAGGCAAAAGTGCCCATCTTCCATTTGCCTTATAGCAAATTTCAACATTTGCTTTTAAGACACGTGGAAGTCATCTGAAATAATGAAATAATTTCCCATGAAATTATGTGGAAATCTGTCATAATGTCTCTTTTCGATGCCATGTTTAGGAATTGTGTTCTTGATTTATCAAGATATGATGGTTAAGAATGGGAATGGTACTATATAAGAAAGGTGTCTTATGCTTATTGCTTTTAGAGTAAGATAAAATTCGACATTCCTGAGACTATGGGAAATAAGTTTGCTGTACATTAAATGTTTTGACCTTTTTTACTAAAAGGTTGAGTTCTACAGTGCCACCATCTTTTAAAGATTAAATCCACATGGCAGCATATGGAATACAATATCCATTGTTCATACTTCTTGAATGACTTGGAATCATGTGTTAACATGATGAAACCAGATGGGACGTTCAAACACTAAACTCCATTCAGTGCTACCCAGATGTCTTTCCTGGAGGATGGGGGAGGGATTCTCCAAATAGAAATTTCATAAATTATATTAACCTTCAAATTTTGAGCATTTGATTCAAGTGAACAGTTAAATTTCTTATCTGCATTTAGGTAAGCTTGATCTGATCTCATTTCAGCTCCTGGCTTCAGATGTTGTTATCATCTTACCCAAAACGTGTACTGCCCTCCTCCCCGCCCTCCCCCCAGTGAATAAGTAAAGGTAAAATTAATCTGGCAAGTACACTGAGAGAGAAGGGGTTTGATGTTGTTGTTCAACTAGCATTGAATAAATAAATTAAAAAAAAAAAAGAAAGGAAAGAGGGAGTAGAGAGCAATAGGTAAGTCAAAAGCAAGCTACAAAATGTAGAACTACATTTAAAAAAAAAATAAAGCTTCCCAAATGATCAACAGTCACTTAGAAAGGTTGAATCTCTAATCAAGATTAACAAATGCTTCTACAATGAGCCATCTATATGTGTAGCTATGCTTGCAGAAAATGCATGGCTATCTTCTTGTCTCTTAAAAAGCAACCCCCAAACAAGAACTCTTCAGTTATGCTACCTTTGACCCTTACACAAATTCCACTACAGTGGTTTTGCAGCAGTGCAGAGACTGTAAATATGTTTAGACAGCTGGTACAGTCTAAGGCCTTCGTAAGGAAATGGAAAACAATACAGAAGGTCTTCATTCAGAAATATTCTCACATAATGAGGAATGCCCAGTTTCTTCCAATGTAGAATACGTTTAAGTGAATCTCATTGCTTGTTGTGAAATAAAGTATGAGTTTTCAAATAGAACAATTGAAAAGTAGGTCTTCTCTCCCACATTTCTCTTTCATGCTATGATAACCTCACTCATTTTACATTTGTGCAGTAGGAGAAATGCCAGCCAAGTTAAGTTTCTAAATATAAAATACCGTATGATAAATCTTTGGCAAGAAGGGATGCACAGTTCCAGTTCTCTTTATGCTCACCACCTCCTTTTGTAGAAAGCTAAGGAGAAAAGAAGCAGGAAGCTCATTAAGATCTAGTAGCCAAAGGCCACAACCTCTTCTCCCATAAAAATCTCAAATTTTCTTGACTTTCTGCTCTCCCCTCAATGCCCAAAGCACACAGTGAATCCCAAGGGCATCCAGCAGGAAATCATTGCTGTCTGTTCTCTGTAAATCCCAAAGAAGAGAAGAAAATGAGAGGACATAGGCACCACGCACTGCTTTACCTAGCAGAGGACAAAGCAGAGAGCTAGGTCTTAACACAATAAAAAGTTTTTGAGTTCAGTGAAGTCCATTTAGTGAATTCAGTGGTCTTTTGGTTCTCATAATCTGTTTATATGAGGTGTCAGTCTCCTTCCACCAGGAATCTTCACATGTGCTGAAAACACATGATGAAGTCCTAACCCACTGAAGCCTTCCTTAGGGGATTATCCTAATTCAGTTTCACCACAGCTGAGCTAGTTGCTACAAAGCAGGCTGAACGGGAACAGGTACATTGCCATCTTCTTAGGAGAACCAATTCAAACAGTCACATAACTAAGAAATATGCTCATGAACTTGATGCAACATTTCTTTTGACCAATTTCTTTGTACAAGACAAAGTCTGAACTTTAATAAAGTTAAATTTGTCTTTTGGCAAAAACTTCATAATTCTTAATTTCTCTTTGAAAAAGACGTGAATTTCATTGCCTTTTTAAGTTACTAAGGTTTCACTTCATTAATATGACCAATAGATTTTTCCTGGAAAAGATCTCAAATGCATTACCCAAATTTTGCCACCAAGCCTGAAAAATTCAGCTAGAATGCTGGTACTGGTAGAATCATCATGATGAATGACTCTCTAAATTAAGTTAATTTTTCCCTGAACATACATACAAAACAATCAGAGGACACTGGTTAAAGGGTTTTCACACATGCACACACTTTTTTTTTGGAATGTGATTTATAGAATTGAAATGTGGATTTTATCACAAAACAAACTAATTTTTTTTTTAAGGACATGAGTCACCAACAAGGAGAGGAAAGAGGAAACTTGGATCTAGAAACAAAATGTCAAATGAATCTCACAGATTGAAAGTAATGATGGTCCCACATTTTGACTCACTGAAATTTCATGAGACTAAATTCTCTCTTTACTGTGCTATTTTCTGTTTTGAGGAAAGTTGTCTCTAAATTTGCAAGTAGGGAAACTATGAAAGAGATTGTTCAGATTGCAAGCTGGTGATTTATGTGCTTTTTCCACTAATAGCAAAAATGCAGATTTGAAATCCTAATCTTTGTCTGAATTTAACAACAATGTATATCTTTGCAAATGCCCCACATGGGCACTATTTTACTTGCATGGGTACTTTTAAGTAAAAAAAACAAACCAAACAAACAAAAAAAACTAATCCATCTAAAGTAACTTTTCCTATTTATGGTAACTAGATGCAGTTTTTACATCCTAAGTGCACCCTTTGCAGGGGAATACCACAATTTTCATGCAGTACAGAGTAGTTGGAGGAAGCAGATTGGATGGGGGTGGAAGAGATGGGTGAGGAGCAGCTCATCAGCAAGTGATTTTCACCAGGAGAATTTTATTTTATTTTAGAATTTTGTGAGCTGATGCTCTGGAGAACACCTGAGCTCTGACCCTGGTGGTGGACTTGCGTTATATTTTCTTCTCTTTCGTGTCTATGATACATTAGGAATTTGTTTACTGGAAGATTTTTTTTTCCCCTAAGTGTCGCATAAGACTGATGTATTATAAAAAAATTGCAGGAGGAGACACCTGTTTTTTCAATATATCTAATTTCAACAAACATGGAAAATAACTTTGAAAACAAGCACAATTCAGTAATGGTTGGTTTAATTTCCTTTCTTCGGGTAAAACTTGTAAGGAAGGAGTTATGAATGGTCATAAGTTGGAGGATGAAGGAAATGTGTACTCACAGAAAAAGAAGGTTAAATGAAAAATTTCTATTAGGTGGACTTCTTAAATTGTGAGGGGACTGATAATTCATAATGGCAAATGAATCAAGGCACATGAATAGTCCTATTTCTATCATGCCTTTTTTTCTGCAGATTTAGTATGGTGTGTGACAATTGTAACAAATCAGTTTAGAATTTACAGAGAATAAGCTTTATGTGAGTCTTCTCTGAAAGACACTATTTTGACATTCCAAAATAGCAGAAGGCATAATCAATTTATATTTTTGGTTATCTATTTTTCTATATTTTTCTATTTTTTTCCAAGTAGGAACTTGGCTAATTTTGCATTTTTATTAGATTTTATATTTGTAAGCCATTGCAAGATCAGTCATTTGCAGACATATAAGAACTTTATATCCAATCACAGTCTTGAAAAAGATTCGTTGTAGCCACCTAAACCAAGACAGTTGAAACAACTTTTTCCAGACAAAGAATTGTGATGTTCTCTAAGTGGTGGTAGCCAAATGGCTGTTCCCACTGATACAGAGCAACCTCAGAACTGGTGATCTTGATGAGATAGGAGAAAACTGTGTGAAAAATTACTTCATTTTGTTTATTTCAAGACCAGCTCTTCAGTGCTGTGTGTTTCCCTCACAGAAACAATGTCTGTTTTCAGTCTACAGAAGTAGTTGAATTCTCAGCTGTGCGAAAAATACAATTATGACAAGTACACTTGACCTTCAGTGAAATTAAGGAGAGTACCACCTGCACTAAATATGTGTCTTGTAAACAATGTCAGGAGCAAAGGGATACAGTCTGGCTAGAAATCAACTCCAGTTGTATAGTTTACAAAGAATAACAACATTTCAGGTTGCTTTAAAGTTTTGACTTCTAATTGTAACCTACTCTTAAATAAGGAGTGTTGATGAGTTGTTAGCAGCTGCACTGTGAACAGGAGCACTCTACATGCTGAGATAAAGCTACCCAGCTCTAGAAATAGTCTGTCATACAAAAAAAAATTTTTTTTTTCTTGATTCTCTTGTAGTCCAAATGTTAGTAATGAAATCAAGGAATATAACTTTTGGGACATTTCACAGAATTTTTGATCCTTTGAATTACTCATACTCATAGAATAAACTAGTATAGTAAGATCATGAAGTAAGTGTTATTTTTGTTTTGTGGTTAAAAACCAAACCCCTTAAAACTATCTAGCAAATGAAGATGGCCTAAATTAACTTTATAGAGATGTCATAGGAAAATCAGGCTGCTCGTCACGTCTGGAATCCAGGTATAATGTTCTAGTCCAAACCCAAACACATTTTTCATGGAAGTTCTCTCAGTGTAAACCCTCATCAGACCTCTTCTTGTGCAGTTGTCACCTTGAGGTAATTCTGTACCTAGAAGAGGTGTTATCTTGGTTTATTTTGGCTAGATACTTCTGAAAAAGTAAGTTTCCCCATAAAGGCTACCTTCAACCTTTTCAAATCAACCCTTTCCCTCTGTTCTTTTCCTCCACCTTAATGAATGTTATGCAGCATAGCTCAGAGAAGAATGAATGTGGGAAAGTTAGTTAGCTATTTAAAGCTTTAAATGTCTAAATCATAATACCATTTTTTTCTTAGGCATAGTTAGCTGGTATAGATCGCAAAACACATGAAACATGTACTGGAGTTCTGCATTTCCAGTAAGATTTATGCTGTAGTTACCTGGAGTACATCTTAGTAAATGGTATCGTAAGGTGAAGAAAGGGATCTTAAATGCCAGGTACGCATCTCAAGAAGCTATCAGCATAATATGAATGTGCAAAATGGGTTCCCTGACGCAGTGGCAGAAAACTACCATTGTACTAGGTTTTTTTTTGAAACAACACAAAATCTGTAATGGTCTCGAAGATGATGATATTCAGTTTATACTTTCTCTACTGCAAAGTCCAATTGCAAGTCCTGAGAAATCTTAGCAACCATCTACTAAATATAATGCATAGGTGAATAACGCATGTATGTGCCATCTTTTGTTATGTGAATCACTGACAGCTGCAGATATATAGCATCTCATATTTAATATACATGTTACTATACTGCTTGTTTATGTAAATCAAAGTGTAAATTATACAGACTTTATATAGTTCACCTCTTTTTTATCATTAGACTAAAAGTACTGTTTTTTTCTTTAAAATTTATCTGTTCAGACATTATTTACATTTATAAATAAATATATTTTTGGTGTGATTTCTCCACAAGAAATCAATTTTTTCAGACAAAAATCAGCTGCAGTACCTTGGCTATTTTGAAGCAATGGGTTCTGGTTTTGTCTCCCATTTCCATAGCAAAGAGAATTAATTTAAGAGAGATCAATAGAGTTGCCAGCATACGTTGCTTACTCCTGCTATAATTCACGGCGCTGGGGAGTATGCAACACTGCTTTAAACTTAATCTTGTATCTTTTTATATAGAATTGTGCAAATTCTGTATCGTTCAAAGAAGCTTTTGTTTTTATTAACTTAGTGCATTAATAACTATTAGCAGAAAATGCATAAAATAATTTTGTGTACTTAGGATTTTTAAAAAATTGCTGTGCCTTGATACTGCATGTGTAATGGATGCTGTTGCGTAAAAGTCTTTGCACTTTGCAGCATGTGAAACCTGCACAAACTTTCCAATAATGTTAAAGCACTTGCAAAAATGTTGCACCTGGAGCAGGGAGGAGTGAAGAGGGCAAAGGTCAGCATTAGGCATTAAGACACTGACTAAACAGACTTTACACTCGGTGAAAAGTCCAGACAACCCCTGCAGTGTCATCTTACAACTCTGGTTTTCTTCTTTTCAGGACAT